>NC_057718.1:97339128-97407609 GCF_004010195.1 Chiloscyllium plagiosum
GACACACATACACACATACACACGGACACACACGCGCACACACACACTCACAGACACACACACAGACACACACATGGACACACACACCCACCCACACACACAGACAGATACACACACACACAATGGAATTTAGAAGAATGAGAGGTAACCATTTTTGAAACATTGAAAATTCTGAAGGGGGATTGATAAGGCGTAAGTCACTGAGAGACAGTCTGGGAAGCAGGGCTGGAGGATAAGGAGCTCAATAAAAGCTGAGACAGGCAGCAGTATGGACTTCTAAAGAATCAGAGGATTTGAGGAATGGGGCAGGAAGGCCAACATTAACCATGGTTCTATAAAACGGCTGAGCAGGATTGACAGGCTGAATGATGTGTTCCTGCCCTGACGTCTTGTGTTCTTAGGCAGAGATATTTTTGATAAAGGACCATGTGGATTCAGTGGTTCTATTTCATTTTTGCCTTCACTGGAAAGGAAGTGCACATTCACAGGTAATTTACTGTCCCGAAAAGACTAATGTTCTACATTGGGTTATTGTATACGGGAATCAGTGGTGGTGGGGACAATTATTCAATGTGTAGGCATTTATTTTTCTTCTCTTGTGAAACCCCTTTGCAAATAATTCTGTTAATGATATGGAATTCCATCATTCTTCCATACAGCCTTTTGCATGGAATGTACCGTAGCATAGGGACAGCCCCTCGAGCCTGTGCTGCCATGTAATCTGTGGCCAAACTCCATTTGCCTTCCTTTGGCCCATATCCCTTAAGGGATTAACTAAAAAAAATCCATCTCAGATAAAACTTTGAACCTACAGAGAACTGCAATGGGAGATATGTTTGCATTTGTTACTATTTTAGAAGTCTTGCAGTTGTGTACATTCCCATTATTACTCTTAGAAGCATGTACCACAGATGTGATGTACCTGGTGCAGCAGTATTTTCATGTCTTGGGTCACAAGGGGAAGTATTTGAATAATTGAAAACCCTTTTAATCCCACTATTTGTGGAGTGTCTTGTAAGCCTCCCACCACTGGGTGGCATTATTGCTCAACAGTGTCACCCAATAACCACAGAGGGTTGAAGGGGGAGAAATGGGGAGATAGGTTGGTGGGGAAGAGACATCAAGTCGGAAAATGATCAAAATAAATCTGGGGAGAGCGAGACAGCTCTGGAAGCAAGATTAGACAATGACACCCAGTCAGGGAATAGAAGCAGGATTCAAAGAACAGAGATCAGAGGATGATGAGTATGAGCTAGAGGTTATGGAGAGATAACAAGTAAGTCAAGTTCAGCAGAGGAGAAAGGGAGAGGCAAATCAGTAGGACAGAGACTTAAGAAAGGAATAAAGTCATACAGCATGGAAACAGACCCTTCGGTCCAGCCAGTCCGTGCTGACCATGTTTCCAAGTTAAACTAGTCCCACCTGCCTCCACATGGGCCATATCCATCCCAATCTTGCCTATTCATTAACTTATCCAAATGTCTTTTAAACATTGTAACATCCACCACTCTCTCTGACTAGTCCATTCCACACACCAACCACACTCTGTGTAAAAAAAAAAGTTGCCCTTCATCTCTTTTTTAAATCCTTTTCACCTCCCCTTAAAAGTATGCCCCCTAGTTTGGAACTCCCCCACCCTAGGGAAAAAAGACATTGGTCATTCACCTTATCTATGCCCCCCATGATTTTATAAACCTCAATAAGGTCATCCCTCAACCTCCTACTTCCCAGTGAAAATTCAGCTCCAGCTGCCCCTTCCCAATGTTTCCATAGTCACCAATGGCCGCACCTCAGATACCCCCATTTTCCATAAACCTGCAGCACCTCACCATTTCACCGTGGTGTCAATCTTCCATCTCATTTTCATATCATGTCATGGGACCACTGATTATTAAGTCAGTCATTGAGGACACATTTGATAGGTCACTGAGTGAAGTGAACTCTCTGACTCTACCTGTCAGCTGTATTCCATGTGTGAAGATACTGCACGTAGTTAGATAAAGCTGGAGACTCCAGGCGTGCATACACCATCAAGGCAGTGAAACAGGAAGGAAGTTGTGGTCACCTAGATGTAAGAACAATGTGAGTTTTACTCTGAGGAAAATTATTTTTATTTTTGCCTTCATGGTGATACTGATATAGTAAGGCACGGTGGCTCAGTGGATAGCACTGCTGTCTTACAGCACCAGGGACCCTGGTGACTGTCTGTGTGGAATCTGCACATTTTCCCCCATGTCTGTGTGGGTTTCCTCTGGGTGCTCTTGTTTCCTCCCATATTCTAAAGTTGGATTGGCCATGCTGTTGTGTCCAGGTATGTGCAGGCTAGGTGGGTTAGCTCTGGGGAAAATGCAGGATTACAGGAAGGTAGTGCATGGGGTGGGTCTGGGTGGGCTGCCCTACATTGTGAACTCGATGGGCTGAATGGCCTGCTTCCGCACTGTCGGGTCTCTATGATTTATTGCCTCATGAATTGATTGGCTTGCTGGAGCATTTCAGGGGACAGTTAGCAGCCACCCACACTGGTGTGGGTCTGGAGTCACGTGTAGGCCAGAGTAGTGCAGATTTACTTCCCGAGAATTTGTTAGTGAACCAACTGTATTTGACAACAACTGAAAGTAAAATCATTAAGACTATTAATGGTCTTAGAAATGCAAGCAGCACTGAATTTATGGAGAGCTCTGATACATTTTCAGCTGAGGTATTGAACCGCTTGATGAAATTGAGTGTTGATGTAAGTCATTGATGGAGGAATTGGGAAATGGGTGAATTGTACAGCTAACAGTGACTTGTATACTTGAGAGAAAGAGTGGGCTTCTCTGCATTTTGCTTGCAATTATATAGCTTTTATTGCAGAATTATTTCAGTGCTACTTTGAGTAGGTGTGATGTGTAAGCTAATTAATTCATAATTGGGCAGCCTGTTAAACACGTTACAGGTGGAGAACAGCACATGAAGTGAAAAACATCATGATAATTACTCGTGGCCCTGGATCTGTAGAGATTTGTTTTTCTCTTTGAGGTGAATATTTGGTCGTTTTCTCAAAAGCAGAAGCGGTCTGTGTGCCATCCATGGCACGGTTGGTAGCCCTTTAGCTTCTAACTGCGCAGACCCAAGCTGTGCCCGAACACCAAACCTAAAGCAGATGCTCCGTTGCAAGGAATGCTGCACTGTTGGCGCAGCCAAGTCACGACCTGCTCTGATTGGTGTAAAATAAATTCTTCTGCACTTCTGTGGCCAATATTTGTTCCTCAATCTGCACCGTAAAAGCACATTGTTTGGTCAAAGTCACGTCGGTGGAAGTTAGCTGTGTGCAAAACTGGCTTTTGTGTTGCCTGCAGAGCAGATTGAGACAACCAACCGGCCTACTTCAAAGCCATTTACAACAGGAACTGCACATCAGAAGTGCATGCTTGGATGCACCATGCTTTCAGACATACTGTAGCTGTATAAGTGGACTTCTTTCTTCTCTTTTATTTGGTCAAATTTGAATGCCAAACCGACAAAACCTTTCTTACAAATGGGTCTTCCTCCTGAAACCTAAGACACTGAATGCGCGAGCACGCAACAAAACAATGTCGAAGAGATCAAGCACTTGTTCTTTAGTTTCATTAAGATGATAGGAGTTTGTTCGATCTTTGAAGAGATTGAATGTAGCGAAGATCTAATATGACTTTTTAAATGGTTCTTTGTAATTCAGTTGGACAAGGAAGAGAGACAGAAATCTTCAGGCAATGCTTTTTTGGAAGTGTTAGATGACAAGGTTTATAGATTGTCTTTCCTCTGTATCACTTAAAGATTCAGTCCAAGAAGAATGAAGGTCAATTATACCTTATAGCAAGTTAAACAGTCAAAGTAAATAATCTATTTGAGATGTAATCTTAGAAGTTATGTGGCTGAGTTACAGTATGTCAGTGATTATGGACATCAGAATTGGTCCAGATGAACAGTAATTCAAACCCAATCCATAATCATCTCTCTCTGGCTTAGAGTCATGGAGGTGCTACATCATTTGGAGACATTAACATCCATGAGGGAGAAGGAATGCCAACATAATACTGTAAGACATAGGAACAGAATTAGACCATTCAGCCCATCAGGTTTGCACTGCATTTCAATGAGATCATACCTGATCTGATGATCCTCAATTCAACTTTCCTACTTTTTCTCCATACCCCTTGATTCCTGTACTGTCTAATTATCACTCTATCTTAGCCGTGAATGCACACAACGAACCAGCCTCCAGAGCCATTTATGGTTAAAAAGAATTCCACAGATTCTCGTCTCCTCTGAGAGAAGAAATTCCTCCTCATTTTGGTCTGAAATAGTGACCCTTATTCTGAGATTGTCCCCCGAAGCCCTAGACCCTCCTCCACATTTACCATGTCAAGTTCTCTAAAAGTCTTGCATGTTTCAATGTGTCTGTTTCTATCTGGCTCCAGATGTCAGTCACACCTCGTAGCGAGAATTAGATTGAGAATGAACTCTTTCAAGGAATGCCAATGAAATACGGATCAAGGGTCTGTCGAAACAGATCCTGCAGAACCCCTCACGGAGATACTTATATCATCGACAGCCATGGGTGAAATGCTGGGAGACTGGCTAATGTTGTGCCAGTATTTTAAAAAAGCTGCAAGGAAAAGCCAAGGAACTACAGACCACTGAGTCAAATGTCAATGGTGAGTAAGTTCTTGGAGGAGATTCTGAGTGACTAGATCCACACAGACTTGACTGGATGGCTGATTTACAAAGTAGTGTGAAGCCAACTGTGTGGATTCAATTCCCATCACTGGCGGACATTACCATGAATGCTTCTCCTTCTCAACCTCTCCCCTCGCCTGAGGTATAGTGGCGCTCAGATTAAATCATCATCAGCCATTCACCTCTCTCTAACGAGAGAGCAGCCTTGTGATCTGGAAAGACTATGGCGACTTGAATTGAAACTTGGAAAGGTAAGGACTGATTAGAGATAGTCAGCGTGGCTTTGTCCATGGGAAAACATATCTCAAACATTTGATTACGTTTTTTGAAGAGGTGACCCAGAAGATATATAAGGGCAGTGTAGTAAATGTTATCTACATGGATAACAATGCCTTCAAACAATAACGTATGGTAGAATGGTGAGGAAGGTTAGATCACATGGAGAGCTTGGTAGTAGGAGATTAGATTAGATTACTTACAGTGTGGAAACAGGCCCTTCGGCTCAACAAGTCCACACCGACCCACCGAAGTGCAACCAACCCAGACCCATTCCCCTAACACTACGAGCAATTTAGCATGGCCAATTCACCTAATCTGCACATTTTTGGACTGTGGGAGGAAACCGGAGCACCCGGAGGAAACCCACGCAGACACGGGGAGAATGTGCAAATTCCACACAGTCAGTCTCCTGAGGCGGGAATTGAACCCGGGTCTCTGGCGCTGTGAGGCAACAGTGCTAACCACTGTGCCACCGTGCCGCCCATAGAAGGTGGTGTTAGAGTGTTGTTTTTCAGACTGAAGGCCTGTGAGGAGCAGTGTGCCACAAGTGTCAGTGCTGGGTCCACTGTTGTTCGTCATGTATAATAACGATTTGGATGAGAATATAGGATTCACAGTACGTAAGTTTGTGGATGACACCAAAATTTGTGATGTAGAGGACGGTGAAGAAGGTTATCTGAGAGTACAATGGGATGTAAATCACCTGGGCCAATGGGCTGAGGAATGGCAAATGGAGTTTAATTCAGATAAATGTGAAGTGTTGCATTATAGTAAGACAAACCAGGGCAGGACCTACACATTTAATTGGAGGTCTCTGACTCTGTGATATGTAAATTTTTATACACTGCCCTGACCGATTAAAGCAAACATGTCATATACCTTCTTGACCACCTTATCCACTGGTGTTGGCACTTTCAGAGAACTGTGGACCTGATTGGCTCACTTCCATTCAAGGAGGTGCTTTGATTGACTGACAATCAATGGAGATGGACAAGTGTTTAAGTATAATTTTAATGTTAAACTGCCTAAGAATACGCCGTACAAAGACATCTATTGCATAACCTCAAGTCACCCAAAAGTGAATGTGTTACCTCTGAAATGTGGTTACTACTGAATAGCACAGTAGTCAGCACAGCAAGATCCCACAAAACATTATGTTATAACACTGTATAATCCAGACCCACGTGTTCCATATTGGCTACACCAAGGTGCTGTGGAGATGTTTCCTAGTCCTCTTTGGTTCATATTTCTCAGCAAAGGATAGCACTTAAAACCTCCATTTTAAAATCTCATAAGAAAAATTACACCTCCAACAGTGCAGCACTCCCTGAGCGCTGCGTGGCTCTGGACTGTACTCAGTTTTCTGGGCCTTGAATCCCCAACCTGAGAAACATCAAAAGATTGGAAAGGTATGACACGGGTGGAGGCCGTTCAACCCACCGGGTATATTACAGCCAAAGAAAGATGTTCCATGCCGAACCCTGTTCTTCAGGTTTTGACCTTTAGCCCTGTGGGCTTTGAATGCCTTTCCCAGTATTTCTTAAACACAAAGAGGGCCTCTCACCTTTCCCACTCCGAGCTGAAAATGCTAAGTCACAGTGAGATCATTTTCAATCTTTTCCCACAACGTACTCGTTAAAAAGCCACTGAGATGAGTGTCAGAACCTTTACCATCCAGCACACTGTGGTGACACTGATAGGCCGAATGGCCTCCTCAACCATAAATTTCTCTGTTTGGTCAGCCCGTCCCCACCATATCCTGCTGCCTGGCAGAGAAATTCAGCAGTCGCATGAATTGTAGTTTTTCTTTTAAAAAATGAATTATGGACTACTTAGCACAAACCACAAAAGTTCTGGCAGTGAGTTGAAAGGAGTTATTCAGTCTCAAGGGCTCTGTAGCCTCACTCCTGTAGTCCATGACATCACCAGAACTGCTCAATTGGATTAGTGCCTTGTTACTCACCACCAGCCATCTATTATCCCATAGCTATTTTGGTAAAATTACTGTTCCTGGATCTAGAGTACAATTGACAATGTAGCTCAATTTAATGCAAATTACTTCTGTCTGGTAGCAGGTAATTGGACTTTAAGTGATTGAATGTGCAGAAGGAAGCTATCAGTCCCAATATGCTTCATGGCAGAGATTTGTTCCCTTTCAGTCTCTATACATTGGGATAAGCTTATTTGCTTTAATAAACTACACCAACTCCTTTCTGATGTTTCACAACAAGAGCTGGTGGAAATGATGGCTTGACTGTTTGACTACATCCATAGACGTTTCCTACTGTTAAAACGTAGCTGTGCCGGAGGTGTGTCAAAACATGTGTGGGTTAAAAAGCAGGTTAAGCCCAGCAACTTGTTATTAATGCACTGACTTGGTTCCATTATTATCTCCTGACGCACCGTGAAGTGTCTCTTGAGCCTGCACAGTTGAGGAATATTGAAATTTGGAAGAGTTGGCTTCCATAATATTTCTGCTGAGAGTCTGAGCCCCTTTCAGAGCATAACAGGTGGCAGATTTAAAATAGAAATGAGGAGAAAAAGTATTATGAATCTGTGGAATTCACTGGAATCATACAGTCATACAGCACAGAAACAGACCCTTCGATCCAACCTTAATCCCAAACTAAACCAGTTCCACCTGCCTGCACTTGGCCCATTTCCCTCCAAACATTTCTTATTCATGTGCATATCTAAGTGTCTCTTAAATGTTGTAACTATACTTGCATCCACCACTTCCTCTGGCAGTTCATTCCACACACGAGCCACTCTCTATGTAACAAAGTTGTCCCTTGTGCCTTTTTAAAAAATCTTTCTCCTCTCACCCTAAAAACGTGCTCCCTTGTATTAAAATCCCCCACCCCCCGCAGTGTGGTGGATGTTGGGGTATTGAGTAATTTTGAGGAAATTGATTAGATTCCCCACAGTGTGCAAACAGGCCCTTCGGCCCAACCAGTCCACACCGACCCTCCAAAGAGTAACCCACCCAGACCCATTTCCCTCTGACTAATGCACCTGGCACTATGGGCAATTTAGCATGGACAATTCGCCTGACCTGCACATCTTTGGACAGTGGGAGGAAACCAGGGCACCTGAGGAAACCCACGCAGACATGGGGAGAATGTGCAAACTCTACATAGACAGTCGCCCATGGGCAGACTTTATTTGTAACAAGTTGAAGGCTTATGGAGAGGTGACAGCAAAATGAAGTTGAGCCTGAGCTGAGATCAGATGTGATTGTGTGAGATGGTGGAGCAGATTCGAGGAGCTGAATTTGCCTCCGCCTGCACCTCATTCTTGCATTCTTATGTTCCAACACTTTTATCTTCTAATACTGAATACATTCTGCAGATTTCTGAGGAGATGTTGAGGTGAAGTTAACAGTTTTTCGGATGGAGCTCGCTGCCCATTTCCAAATGTTGGTCATGAGTGACCTCAGGTTCTGAATCCAGATGATGGCAATGACAGGACTCGAGCTGCATTGGGAGGAAGATGCCAAATAATGTCATTCCACATGGAGATATCAGGGCTACGCTTACTCCATTCCATCAAGTCGATAAAGTCGATTACTTTGGGAGGGTTGACTTAGATTGATGAATTTACCATTTTCATCTCTTGAGATTTATTTCAAAAACAATGGAGCATAAAGATAGTAAGCTCATGCTAAAGGCACTGGGCAGATGTATAAAATTATTCGGGCCGTAGACAGGGTAAAGAGGCAGAAGCCTTTCTCTTGGTGTAGGGATCAGTGTCCAGGCGCCAGAGATTTAAGGAAAGTTTCAATCGGATATGAGGAAAATCATTCACTCAGAGGGTGGTGGGAACCTGGAATCCATTGTCTTGTCTGGGTGGTCAAGGCAGAAACGCTCATAACATTTTTAAAAAGTATTTAGCTGTGCATTGGTGATGCCAAGGCTGTGGACCAACTATTGGGTTGGAATGGTTAGGTGACTGTTTTTGATCAGTGTGATGGGCCATAGGGGCCTTCTCTGTGCTCTATGTAGAACTATATGACTCATATAGTCCCTCCATACCTGGGATCAACCAATTGAACCTTCTCTGGACTGCCTCCAATGCCAGTATATCCTTCCTCAGCTAAGGGACCAAAACTATTGAGAGTATTCTTTCCTTTCTTGGTCATTGGGAGGTCATGTTGCAACTGTACAGGACATTGGTTAGGCCACTTTGGAACATTGCGTGCAATTCTGGTCTCCTTCTTATAGGAAAGATGTTGTGAAACTTGAAAGAGTTTGGAAAAGATTGACAGGGATGTTGCCAGGGTTGGAGGATCTGAGCTATAGGGAGAGGCTGAACAGGCTGGGGCTGTTTTCCCTGGACCATCGGAGGCTGAGGGGTGACCTTATAGAGATTTATAAAATTATGAGGGGCATGGATAGGGTAAATAGACAAGGTCTTTTCCCTAGGGTGGGGGATTAGAGCGCGTAGGTTTGGGGTGAGAGGGGAAAGATTTAAACGGGACCTATGGGGCAACTTTTTCACACAGAGGATGGGGTGCGTCTGGGATGAACTGCAAGAGGAAGTAGTGAAGGCTGGTACAATTATAACATTTAAAAGGCATCTGGATGGGTATATGAATAGGAAGGGTTTGGAGGGATTATGGGCCACATGCTGGCAAATGGGTCTCGATTAATTTAGGATATCTGGTCGGCATGACAGGTTGGACCAAAGGGTCTGTTTCCGTGCTGTACATCTCTATAACTATGACGCTGTGTGCTCTGATTAACATCTCTATAACTATGACGCTGTGTGCTCTGATTAGTGCCTTTGTGTAGTTTTAGCAAGGCTGTCCAGTTTTATAATCCATCACTCCTTCCTTCTCATCGCCCCTCAGTTGTGCACCTCAGGTGAGGGGAATGTGTCCTACAGCTTCACGACTAGGCCCTTGGTGTCTGCACAAGAGGAAGCAGCTTTGGCTGGATAACATGGCCAAAGGGTCTGATGCCCATGGTTATTCACAGGCATACATTGCATTGTTAGCAAAAGGCACTGAAATGAAGGGCTTTCAAATCTGGGTATCCTCCTGGCAGCATGGTGTCTCAGTGGCTAAGACTGCTGCCTCACAGCACCAGGGACCCAGGTTCAATCCCAGCCTCAGACGACTGTCTGTGTGGAGTTTGCACATTCTCCCCGTGTCTACATGGGTTTCCTCCCACAGTCCAAAGATTAGGTGGCTTGGCTGTGGTAAATTACCCTTAGCATCCAGCTGTGCGTGGGGTGGATCAGCCATGGGAAATGTACTGTTGCAAGGATCGTGTAGGGGGTGGGTCTGAGTGGGATGCTTTTCAGAGGGTCGGTGTGGACTTGGTGGGCCAAATGGCCTGTTTCCACACCATAAGGATTCTGTGATTCTAGTCTATGTTCCCTAAACAGTAGTTCTGTCAGATTTTGATTTTTTTTTTTGCCATGACATTGCCTTTAGTTGCAGTATAATTGTTTCCACACACATGTGGTCTGCTTCAGGATTTATTTTAATGAATGCTGATTTATCAGTGATTCTGTAACATGTCCTTTAGTCAGTGCTACAGAACCAAACCAAACAGTGGAGCAGTGTGATGCCATATCGTACTTCAATAAATAATTTCTTATTGCGGGCAAAAATGCACACAGTAGACAGTCATTCATGTCTCACCGGATCAGATTATCTTCAGGAAGCAGTACCGACATAGTTCGCAACAAAAATTTACCAACTGAAGGAATGATACTAATCACTTTGAGAGAGAGAGAAGAGAAATAGGGCAGACACAGTAAGTACCGAACAAAATGTTTGAACAGGCAGAGACAATGAACACAAAATACGAAGGAAGTCTGAAACAAAAGCAGAAAATGTTGCAGAAACTCAGCAGGTCTGGCAGCATCTGTGGATAAACAGTGTTAATGATTCAAGACTGTTCTTTGGATCCCAAGAATATGGGACATTCTTTTTAGTTATCCTTCGAGTGGGACAGTTGAAGCCTTTTGTAGAATATACAGGATGGAAACAGGCCATTCGGTCCAACGGTGGTATCTGTGCTCTGTTCACTTTACTTCATCGCACCCCATTTGCATTTTCCTCTCTCCCTTTCTTGCTCAAATACTTATCAATTCTGACTCTAAGGGCCCCTGTGACATTCCCCACAACTATTTCACACACAAGCAAGTTCCACATTCTAACTTCTCAGGTTCACAGAATTATTATGGTGCAGATGGAGGCCATTTGGCCCATCCTGCCTATGCCAGTCCTAGTTTCCAGTGCAGCTCTATCATCTGGTGCCACTCTCTTGCCTTCCCCCCCCACTTATCCTTCTCTGCCACCACTGTGCAAAACAAAAGCATCTGATGCCCTCTTCAATGGCCTCAGTGGAACCTGCTCCCACCACATTTCCAGGCCGTGCATTCCATATCCCAACAACTCTCCATACAAAAACAATAGTTCTCACATTGCCCTTGCTTTAGTTAGACATCATTTTTCAACCTGTGCCACCTTGACTTTGTTTCTTTGACAGTCAGAAAGTGTTGAGAACAGGCAATGGAGGTCTCCTGGAAAGCAAGATAAGTGGAGAATTTGTAAAAGACTCCTGAATGGATCGGCACGGTGGCTCAGTGGTTAGCACTGCTGCCTCACAGAGCCAGGGACCCGGGTTCGATTCCAGCCTTGGGGCAACTGTCTCTGTGGAGTTTGTACATTGTGTCCCTGGGTTTCCGTTTCCTCCCACAGTCCAAAGATGTAGAGGTTAGGTGAATTGGCTATGCTAAATTGCCCATACTGTCCAGGGTTTGTAGGTTAGGTGCATTAGTCAGGGGTAAATATCGGGGAATGGGTCTGGGTGGATTTCTCTTCAGAGGATCGGTGTGGACTTGTTGGGCCGAATGGCCTGTTTCCACACTGTAGGGATTCTTTGAACTTATATCTTAATTCCTGTATTTTTCTAGTTTAAATTAAGGAAGACTTTAACTTTAACTGCTACATTATTTCTTTATTTTTCTACTTATTCTATGAAGGTAATACCCAACCTTTTAACTCTGTTTCTCTTACTACTCTGAACCGAAGTTTTTTGTTCCCAGCTACCTAAGATAACACTGTGTATGGCGTCATTATACACTTTTCACTGGACTTCACATGTACTTTAGTACATGTGACAATAAAATCTAAATCTGAAATTTCTCCCAATCTATTCTGTTAAACCTGCTGATGATTTTGAAAATTTCAATTCTCTTCCATCTCGTCTCTCAGGAAAACAGCCCTGACTTCTTCAATCTATTCTCATCACTGAAGTTCCTCATCCCTTGAGCCATTTTTGTGAATCCCTTTGGCGATAACTGTGTTGAGAGCACTGCACTCTACTGCATGTCCTGCATTAAGCATTTAATACATGAGGGACAAAAATACGATTCCCACAGGACGTTAACTGTGAAGGCAAGTGTTACAAGACTGTAAAAGGGACAGGAATTAAATGTGTTTAATAGAGTAAAATGTGACCTATTACACAAAGTCTTCCTCATATCTTTTCATCCACTGCAAGGTCGTGTTGGTGTGTGTGTGTGTCTGCGTGTAATAGAGTCACAGGGATATACAACACGGAAACAGACCTTTCAGTCCAACCCGTCCATGTCAACCAGATATCCTAAATTAATCTAGTCCCATTTGCCAGCACTTGGCCCATATCCCTCCAAACCCTTCCTGTTCATATACCTATCCAGATGCCTTTTAAATGCTGAAATTGTACCAGCCTGAACCCTTTCAAGTTTCACAACATCCTTATGATAGAAAAGAGACCAGAATTGCACGCAATATTCCAACAGAGGCCTAACCAATGTCCTGTACAGCCATGACCTCCCAACTCCTGTACTCAATACTCTGACCAATAAAAGAAAGCATACCAAATGCCTTCTTCACTATCCTATCTACCTGCGACTCCACTTTCAAGGAGCTATGAGCCTGCATTCCAAGGTCTCTTTGTTCAGCAACACTCCCTAGGACCTTACCATTAATTGTATAAGTCCTGCACTGATTTGCCTTCCCAAAATGCAGCACCTCGCATTTATCTGAATTAAATTCCACCTGCCACTCCTCAGCCCATTGGCCCATCTGATCAAGATCCTGTTGTACTCTCAGGTAACCTTTGCTGTCCACTACACTCCAATTTTGGTGTCATCTGCAAACTGACTAACTATACCTCTTATGCTCGCATCCAAATCATATAGGGTTGACTAAATGGAGGGAAAAGATGAAGAAAAATCGCGAAGGAGCTTGGAATTTTTCTTCGAAAATGCTTCCCGAACATGCCATGTTCACTTATGCGCATGCACCTGGCAAAACCTCCTATTGTGCACTCAGATGTAAAGCATTGTCCAGTAACATAGAGTATTGCGTTCTGCTGACAAGCATGGGGCTGAAGAGAACAAAATTAAGAGAAGTGCCCTTAATGTGTGATTTCAAGCAATTAAGTAATTTGGCAAATGTAAATTGCAAGGCTGTGTGAGGGTTCCATTCGTCCTCTTAATGTTGTTTGCTTGTACAAACCAACCAATAGAGCAAATCTAACACTGATGTACTGAATACTTGAGCATTTAAGGATATGAATGAGACCATTAAGTGAAGTATCATTGAATTATTTACAGAATCTGTGAACACTACAACAGTAGATTGAGCTTTGCTTCCTCAACTGAAAAATTTCCACCTCCACCTCCCTCCAAACCATTAGTTCCAAGAATAATTAAAACAAATGTTAAGAATAGTTGTCTCCTGTTTCTGTTATCATCCAAATCCATGCAAATGGGAAGAAATGCCAAACGTCATTTGAAACTATTTGGAGTACCATGCATTTTTAAAGTGACATAGTGATTGTTAACGATGTTGAAAACACAGAAGCACCCTTCTTCAAACAACGAAGCCAAAAGGTCACTTAATATTGCAACCCTTTTAGTTAGTATTAGCTGGAACTAAAATGTGATTTGCTGAAGGTTGCATGGATCTGCATTATATTGAGATCAGGTTGAAGCTATACTGCCTTATTAGATTAGATTACTTACAGTGTGGAAACAGGCCCTTCGGCCCAACAAGTCCACACCGCCCCGCCGAAGCGCAACCCACCCAAACCCCTACATTTACCCCTTACCTAACACTACGGGCAATTTAGCATGGCCAATTCACCTGGCCTGCACATCTTTGGACTGTGGGAGGAAACCGGAGCACCCGGAGAACGTGCAAACTCCACACAGTCAGTCGCCTGAGGCGGGAATTGAACCCGGGTCTCTGACGCTGCGAGGCAGCAGTGCTAACCACTGTGCCACCGTGCCGCCCACAAATGGCAGCGGTGGGATGTTTGATTCCCTAAGATTAGCAGGTGCAAATCACTCCGTAATGATCAAATGTATTTGTGTAGCTGTTTGATATGTGTTTCAAAGTGGATTTGGAGAAGTTTCTCATGGCAAGGGAAATGAAGTATTTTCTATCACCTTTTATTCACAATTTCATGGTACAGTCTTGGTCCCTTTCCAACCCGGGACACAGTCAAAGGAGTAGACATTATCCTCAGGCCTCAGTGTGATAAAATGGTTGTGCATTACCTTACAGTTTGCAGCCAGACAGAGTCATTGCTACCGCACACAAATATTGCAGATACTGGTAATGTGCAATGCCCAACACTGTTTGACCATGTTATTCAAAGCCTGTGCTGCAGGTCAGATTCCTACTCTCACAGGAAATAACAATCAGATGTCACACAACACGAGGTTGTAGTCCAACAGGTTTATTTGAAATCACAAAGCTGGCGAAGGAGCAGCTGTGTGGCTTCTGACGTTGTCCACCCCAGTCCAATGCCGGCACCTTCACATCAGGAAATAATGGCAAACGTGAGGACTGCAGATGCTGGAAATCAGAGTCTAGATGATCTATCACCTTCATCCCCACCTCCTATTGTACTCTTGGCTACCTTCTCCCCATCCCCACCCCCTTCCCATTTATCTCTCCACCCTGGAGGCTCCCTGCCTTCATTCCTGATGAACGGCTTTTGCCCAAAACGTCGATTTTCCTGCTCCTCGGCCTGCTGTTCTTTTCCAGCACCACTCTAATCTAGGCTCAGAAAATAACAGGACAGCCACTGAGAGCAGGACCTACCCAGAGAACTGGGAAGTACAGAGAGCATCATTCTGTTTCAAGTTTTCCGGGGATGTGGGCAGCACTGGCCAAGCCAACCTGTCCTACATGGCCGTGAAGGTGGTGGAAATGAGCTGTCCCCACCAGTTTCTGGGGTATAGGGGTATAGGTGGTGCTGCTTGGAAGAGAATTTGAGGATTTTGACCCAGCGGCCATTTAACTCCAAGTTCTGTGGATTGGAGGGGAACCTGTAGCTGGTGGTGTTCCCATGCTTCTGCTGCCCTTATCTTTCTTGTTGGTCAATGGGCAGTTTTGGAAGTAGCTGGTGATTTTTTTCTCCCCCCAAGGTGATAGCAGAACAGGTGGGCTGAGCCAAAGGTTCGTGACTCCCATTGGCTTTCTTTCTCTTTTTTGCAATTTTTTTCAGCCCTTTTTCTTTCAGAATCATAGAATCTCTGCAGTGTGTGAGCATCAACCATCTGGAGAGTATCCCACCTAGACCCAGCCCCCTGCCCGATCCCTGTAATCCTGCATTTCCCATGGCTGACCCACTGAGCCTACACATCCCTGGACACTATGGGCAGCTTAGCATGGTCAATCCCACTTAACCTTCACATCTTTGGACTGTGGGAGGAAACCGGAGCTCCCAGAGGAAACCCACGCAGACACAGGGAGAATATGTCAACTCCTCACAGTTGCCTGAGGGTGGAACCGATGCTGGGTCCCTGGCGCAGTGAGGCAGCAGTACTAATCAAATGGGAACTCTCTAGATGGATTGGCAAGGTGCCTCTGATAGTGCACCACATTATTATTAAACTGTGTCCCAGTCACTGATGAACACCTCTCTTCCGTTGGTCAACCTGTATTCACCAATCACTCTGCACCCGGAAATAGAACTGAACCCATTTCGAAGCCTGTTTGTCCAGCGTGCACCCACTCGGGTTTTGAATGTGTATTCCTATTCACCCCACGGTTTCATGCTAATGTTGAGTTCTGACGCATTGCCACACAGGGACCAACATGAGCATGCACCAAACATGGCTGGACATCCTATCAAGGGAGACTCGCATCAGCCAAGAGGTTTTGGGGAAGATTTGTAGCTCAGGTTGTGGATCAGGTTGCTCGCTGAGCTGTTGGGTTTGTTCGCAGATGTTTCATCATCATGCTAGGTAACATCATCAGTGAGCCTCCAGTGAAGCATTGGTGTTCTGTCCTGCTTGATATTAAGGTGTCTCGGTTTGTTGTGGTGGGTGATATCATTTCCGGTTCTGTTTCTGGTAAATGGGATCCAGATCGATATGTTTGTTGTTGGAGTTCCCAGTTTGAATGCCAGGCCTCTAGGAATTCCCACGAGTGTCTTTATTTGGCCTTTCCCAGGTTGGGTGCATTGTCCCAGTCAAACCTGTCAAACCTGAGACTACACAAAGTCTTCCTCATATCTTCCTATCCACGACAAGGACGTGTAGGTGTGTGTGTGTGTCTGTGTGTAATAGAGTCACAGAGATGTACAACACGGAAACAGACCCTTCAGTACAACTCATCCATGTCGACCAGATATCCTAAATCAATCTAGTCCCATTTGCCGGCACTTGGCCCATATCCCTCGAAACTCTTCCTATTCATATACCCTTCCAAATGCCTTTTAAATGCTAATTAAACCAGCCTCCACCACTTCCTTTGGCAGCTCATTCCATACACGTACCACCCTCTTGTGTGAAAAAGTTGCCCCTTAGGTTTCTTTTATATCTTTCCCCTCTCACCCTAAACCTATGCCCTCTAGTTCTGGTCTCCCCAACCCCAGGGAAAAGACTTTGTCTATTTAATCTATCCATGCCCCTCATAATTTTATAAACCTCCATAAAGTCACCCCTCAGCCTCCGGCACCAGGGAAAACAGCCCAGCATGTTCAACCTCTCCCTATAGCTCAAATCCTCCAATCCTAGCAACATTCTTGTAAATCTTTTCTGAAACCTTTCAAGTTTCACAACATCCTTCTGATGGGAAGGAGACCAGAATTGTACGCAATATTCCAACAGTGGCTTAACCGATGTCCTGTACAGCCACAAATGACCTCTCAACTCCTGTACTCAATACTCTGATCAATAAAGGAAAGTATACCAAACGCCTTCTTCACTATCCTATCTACCTGTAACTAAAATTTCAAGGAGCTGTGAACCTGCAGTCCAAGGTCTCTTTGTTCAGTAACACTCCCTAGGACCTTACCATTAAGTGTATAAGTCCTGCTCTGATTTGTTTTCCCAAAATGCAGCACCTCGCATTTATCTAAATTAAACTCCTTCTGCCACTCCTGTGCCCATTGGCCCATCTGATCCAGATCCTGTTGTACTCTGAGGTAACCTTCTTCGCTGTTCACTACACCTCCAATTTTGGTGTCATCTGCAAACTTACTAACTATACCTCCTATATTCACTTCCAAATCATTTATATAAACCATGCACTGGTCACAGGTGTGTGTGTGTGTGTGTACTGCCAATGTCCAAGCCTTGAGTACAGCATATAATAACGACGGAACTATTAAAACTCATTGTGACATGAAATCTCAGTGCAATTCCACAACTCAAGACTGTATGAACCTTTGGAAGCCAAGGCAACTTGCTTTTCATAAAATCTTTGTCCTTGCTTATGATTAAGGTCACCTATTCCTTTCCTAAACCCAGTTTAAAGCATCATCCCTTTTCTCATTTTCTGCCTTTCAATTTGGCAGAAAACACAGTTAGATATAAAATGGTAAAAAGGAGTTTTATCTACCCCATTTGTCTTAGAAATGTGTCATGCCTATTTGGTGATGTTGCTTAATAGGGGAATTAGTTCATGGTGCATCCTTTTTTATTGTCTATCAGATGTAAGTCTAACTTTGAATATTTCTGAATCAAAAACGATAGTCAGTGACTCATAGCTTCCACTGCTCAGGAAATATTGCAAAAGAGTAGGAGGAATTGAAAGACTCAATTCCCTTTATGACACAGGAGAATTGATTCATTTTATTTTCATAGATTTCCTTGACTCTTGCCTGACCCTTTTAAACCCAAACATGGTACTTGCCAATTGATGCATCAGTTTCAGAGTTGAATTTGAAATCCATGTTGCTGAAGGAGTATTTATTGTTAACTTCCTGATATGCGTTGCTGGTGAAATGTCCTGTTCATGAATCAGCAGGCACCTGATGCAAAAAACAAAAAATTGCAGCAACTTTGTGTTGATGTACCAATTGCCCAGTTTTTGATTGGGATTTGTGGATGTGCTGCCACCAATCCTCCTTTCTGGACTTTGTTTGTGTTAAGGCTGAACCACAACTGACTCTTAAGAAGAACAGGCACTTGCCTTAACAGTAAGATCTAGTATATTGCATGACCACAGTACCACATGTTACGTTGGCTTATTAGGACTTTTTAGATTACATTACAGTGTGGAAACAGGCCCTTCAGCCCAACAAGTCCACATCGACCCGCCGAAGCGTAACCCACCCATACCCCTACATTAACCCCTTACCTAACACTACGGGCAATTTAGCATGGCCAATTCACCTGATCTGCACATCTTTGGACTGTGGGAGGAAACCGGAGCACCCGGAGGAAACCCACGCAGACACGGGGAGAACGTGCAAACAGTCAGTCGCCTGAGTCGGGAATTGAACCCGGGTCTCTGGCGCTGTGAGGCAGCAGTGCTAACCACTGTGCCACCGTGCTGCCCTTTCTTACCTATGTTCACATAGCGTGGATCTTATCCGGATTGCAAGTTAGATTCCTCTGTTTTACCAGACTATTATATTATCAGAATGAGTGGAGCTGAGTGCAGTCCCAATATTAACCCTTTCAGCACATTAGCTTATGTAGAACCTTAGGTCTTCTACTGTCATACAGTACGGACACAGACCCTTCGGTCCAACCAGTCCATTCTGACCATAACCCCAAACTAAACTAGTCCCACCTGCCTGCTCCTGGCTCCTATCCCTCCACAACTTTCCTGTTCATGTCCTTATCCAAATGTCTTTTAAGGATTGGAATTGTACCCACATCATTGTATCCTCAGGAAGTTCATTCCACACGCGAGCCACCCTCTGTGTAAAATAATTGCCTCTTGTCTTTTTTTAAATCTCTCTCCTCTTACCTTAAAAATGTGCCTCCTCATCTTGAAATTCCCCATCTTAGGGGGAAAAAAACAACTACCAACAGCTCTATCTATACCCCTCATTATTTTCTAAGCGTCTATCAGGTCACCTCTTAACTTCCAGTGAAAAAGTCTCAGTCTATTCAGCCTTTCTTTATAACTCAAACCTTCCATACCCAGGCAACATCCTGGTAAATCCCTTCTTCCCCAATAAAATTCAAAATACCCTGCAATTGTTGCTCTCTGTTTGATGCCCTGAGTGAGTTTGTAGCACAGTGTGGTTTTGCATTGCTACTATGAGTAAAGAAAACCTTGCATTGATGTAGCACCTGCCTTGGATGTTGCAGAGCACTTGACAGCCAATGAAATCCTCTCAGTGTTATAATCTAGGGGAGTGCAGCAGTCAATTTGTGCACAGCAAGCTCTCACAAACACTCTTCAGCAGCAGCAGCAGTCCCTCGCAGACAGGAATGATCCTCTGCCACTCTCAGGCTGAGTCCATAGGTGGCTGATGCAGCTAACATAGGCTCTGTTACACTGGGGCAGGTGGTGGTTGTGGGAAAGGGGTGAGTGCGTCGTCGGTGTGATAGCATGCTCCTTTCAACTGTTTTCGTCTGGCTTCCACTTTTTCCCGACGGCAGGTCTTGAGATGCTCACAATGATATACTGACCAGATCCCATGCTTTTTGTGATACTGGTCGAGGTATTAGACAGGACACTAGGGATGACATCGCTCATCTTCAGTGAAATATTGTTATGGGATTTTTATAACTGCCCATATGAATCTTGCTTCGAAAACTCATCCAAAAGATGACACGTCCAGCAGTATAGAGCTCTTTCAGCCCTGAGGGACTGTGCTGTATATTATCAGTGGTGGCTCACTTGATTCAACTTTCACCTCAAGTCAGATGGTTGCTAGTTCAACACTTGCTCAGCAGATTTGAGCACAAGACGTTAGGATGGTGAGGTACTGAGGGAGTGCTGCATTGTCAAAGTTTCTGCCTTTCATAAAACAAAGCCCACCCCTTCTCTGTGTCAAATGTCAAAAGATCTCATTTAAAGAAGGATTGGACAACTCTAGTGTCCTTTCCAGTTCTAGCCTTCAGTCATTAAATGTCTGTGCAGTAGTACCTATTCAAATAAATCCAAGCAAACAACTTTTATTGTGTTATTTCTCTGTGCAGTTCAACACCAGTGCAATTCAACTGGTTCCATTAATTAAAGTCTGTGCTAAATCGCCCATGTTACAAACAGCAAAACTCATTCAGTTGGTGAGGAATTATTGGCAGCTGTAGACAAGCCACATTCAGGTTTTGCTCAGTGATTCTGAAAAGGATTTGTTTTGCAGTTTTGCATTCTCATGCACTGCAACATAGTCTTGCTTCTGGCCATGTGTCATTTCAGAATGTTATCTTCAGCACCTTATGGACAAGTATTATTTGAAAGCATCAGATTGTGAAATGGAAACTTTCAACATTTGTTTACCTCACCCCCAATCTCTCTTCACAATTTAATGATTTAATTTGACAGCGTTTATTTTAAATGTATTTACTTGTCATATTGCTGCTTTGGTAGAGATAAGCACAATCCCGGTTATTTGCCACTTCAGTCGTTTACCTGTTAAAATGTTAAATTATCCATTTGACGAGAAAGAGGCTGAGAGATGTATTTATAAAAGGCATTGAGAGACAAACATTACGCTTGCATGTCCAGGAAAACATAGTGTTTGTTAATGTTTCGGTCTGTCACTTTACAAATGTAGCTGTATTGTCCCAATGAAATTGTCTTTGTGGCAGTCTGATATCTGATCGACAATCACTGTTCCAATCTATGATTGTTAAAGCCAAGTACATTGCGTTCCTACCTTTTCCCTGCCAAAAAAATGATTTCCAAACAATTTAAGCAGAAGCACCTCTATTTAAACCTTTCTGGCATTTATTGCCATGTTTAAATAATAATATTATAGTAGACTCTGTCTCCCTGGTAACAGAGATTAAGTCGGTCTGTTCACAAGCTTGGTATCGCATCCGGGCCTGAAGAGACCTCCAATCTTATACTCACGCCATCTCAAAGCTCACAGAATCCCTACAGTGTGGAAGTGTGCCATTTGGCCCATAGAGTCCACACTGACCTTCCCGAGAGCATCCCACCCAGATCTACCACCCCTGCCCTGTCCTTGTATCCCCACATTGCCCATGACTAATCCACCTAGCCTGCACACCCCTGAATATTATGCTCACTTTAGCATGATAAAACCACCTGATCTGCACATCTTTTTGGACTGTGGGAGGAAACTGGAGCACCCGGAGGAAACCCAAGCAGAGAATGTGCAAACTCTACACAGACAGTCACCTGAGGGTGGAATCGAACCTGGATCCCTCGTGCTGGGAGGCAGCAGTGCTAACCACCATTTCTTTCTACATTTCATTATAATCGCACGGTGAAAACCCCCATTCACGCCTCTACTAGCCCTGGACTTGACCAATCCAGCACATTGCTGTCTGCCCTGTCACATTCCACCCTCCAAAAACCTGAAGTCGCCCAAAGCTCGGCTGCCCCCGTGTCTTAAGTGGCCTCAAGTCCCCATTCTCTTTTCATCCCTGTACTCCCGGAGCCAAACTGACTCCTCATCAAAGCATCATCGTGCAATTAAAACTCCTACCTCTGCTATCAAAACTCTTCCTGGGCACACCCTCCAATCCCACAACCCCCCCTCCCCAAGGTAAATGCATTCCTCTAATTAATCCCAATTTAAATAATACCCCCACTATTGACCCACTCCTTTGGTCATCTAGCTTCTAAAATCCCCTCTGTATCTCTCTTTCCTCTTTTAAGGTGATCCTTAAACCCAGCCTTTTTGACCAAGTCTTTAGTTCTGACCTAATAACTCCTCGTGGAGCTCGGTGTCATAAATTCATAAGATGTAGGAGCCGAATTAGACCATTCGGCCCATTGAGTCTGCTCTGCCAGTCAATCATGGCTGATATGCTCCTCACCCCCATTTTCTTGCCTTCTCCCCATATCCCTTCAACCCATCACCAATTAAAAATCTGCCTAACTCCTCCTTAAATTTACTCACTGTCCCAGCAGCCACCGCAGTTTGGGGTAGGGAATTCCACAGATTCACAACCCTTTGGGAGAAGTATTTTCTCCTCAGCTCTGTTTTAAATTTGCTCACCCCTCATCCTAAGACTATAACCTCTCACCCTAGAATGCCCACAAGAGGAAGCACCCGCTGCATGTCTATTTTATCCACACCTATCATCATCATGAATACCTCGATTTGATCTCCTCTTATTCTTCTAAATTCCAGGGAGTACAGGCCTAACCTTAGGGGTGGCATGATGGCTCAGTGGTTAGCACTGCTGCCTTACAGCAGCAGCGACCTGGATTCGATTCCCACCTCAGGCAACTATCTGTGTGGAGTTTGCACATTTTCCTCGTATCTGTGTGGGTTTCCTCTGGGTGCTCCGGTTTCCTCCCACAATCCAAAGGTGTGTAATTCAGGTGAATTGGCCGTGCTAAATTGCCCGTCGTGTTCGGTCCAGTTGTCAGGGGTAAATGTAGGGTAGGGGAATGGCTCTGGGTGGGTTGCTCTTCGGAGGGTCGGTGTGGACTTGTTGGACTGAATGGCCTGTTTCTATACTGCAGGGAATATAAACTGTTCGATCTCTCTGTGGCCAGGGTGGCGGGTGCAGACCCGAATAGGCTTGGTCGTGATGATGCCACTAAGCAACACGTAATTGGCTGAGACCTGCCTCCCAGGCTACACACCTGGAGTCACCGTTTGTACTAAGGGTCAGAGCAGATTAACACTGATATTTCGAGGAGGCAATTGGCAAAAGTTGGAAGAGAAAATAAAGCACAGGGCTTTAGTATTTATTCCATTGTGGACAAGAACAGAGAAACACCACTCCTCCCCCCATCCCTCCAATCCGTCCATCCACCCCCACTCCTGCCTTTATGTTCCCAGTACCATTTTTATTGCAGGGATTTTATAATGTGCAAGTCCCATTAGAGAGATGGAGCATTTTGTTAATATATTAAACTGTGGCAGTTGGTGTCTTTAAATAGTCACTCTGTCTGTCTCCCTCTGTCTCCCTTTTGTGTCCCTCTGTCTCCCTCTGTCTCTCTCTCTCTCTGTATCTCTCTGGCTGCCTGCTCTTCTCTATCTCTCTATTTCTCTCTTTCCCTTCACATAACTCTGTCTCTGTCTCTGTCTCTGTCTCTCTCTCTTCTCTTTCCATTCCCTGGCCCCCAACTGTATGTCTCCAATTCATTCTGTCTCCCTCTCTCTTTTTCTTTCTTTCTCCCCAACACCACACCCCCATCTGTATGTCTCTTTTTCACTCTGTCTTTCTCTCTCTATCCCTCTCCCCAATCCTATCTCTTTTTTGATCTGTCTCTCCAGCTCCTCTTGCCTCCCTCCAATTCCTTCTGTGTATGTCTCATTTTTGCTCCCTATTCTTCTCTAGCTTTCTGTCTCTCTCCTTCCACATTTTTCTCTCTCTCTGTCTCTTCCTCTGTCTGTCCAACTCTCCCTCTGTATCTCAATCAGTCTTATCTCTTTTTATCACCTCTTGATCTGTTTTTCTCCTTCTACATTAGCTCTCTCTCTTTCAGCTTCTCCTGTAGTGATTCAGGGATATCTCACTCTTCAATCATTTGGGGAGGTTGAAAGATTTTGAGTCAAAATGTAAAAGCATTTGCCCTGTAGTAGAAAAGGTTAGTGCCAGTTAACTCAGTGGCTCCTTTGTTGTTTAATGGTACAAGGGAGTTATAGGAAATAAAAGTTACACTCTAGAAAACCGCATATCATTCATTCAGAACACAGTTCACTCAACTGTTTACAAGTACACTTTATGAATAAAGTTAAAAATCACACAACACCAGGTTATAATCCAACAGGTCTGTTTGGAAGCACTAGCTTTCGGAGCGCTGCTCCTTCATCAGGTGATTGTCAATGATGAAGGAGCGTCGCTCCGAAAGCTAGTGCTTCCAAATAAACCTGCTGGACTATAACCTGGTGTTGGGTGATTTTTAACTTTGTCCACCCCAGACCAACACCGGCTCCTCCACATCGTGACCTTATGAATAGACACAGCAGCATATGTGTGATCATAGAATGAAGTACAATAGTGGGTTTATTGGGACATTTTCTGAATTATTGTTCTTCCTTTATACTGCATTTCTAGATATTCCATTCTATTATACTCTAGATCCTCTCCACAATTTAATTTGCTACCTGATTTTTTTGACATTAGCAAATTTAGAACCGTACCATTAGTCCTTTAACCCAAGTCTTTTAAATAAGGTTGAAAAGCTTGAGACCCCAATTCTGATCCATGCAGCAAGACAATCTTTGCATCGTCGCAGCCAGAAAATGATCAATTAATATTCATTCTCTGTTTCCCCCGTCAATCTTCTATCTGCGCCAACATGTCATCCCCTACACCAGGAGCTTTTACTTCCCACAATAACCTTTCATGTTGCACCCAATTACAAATATGTTCAGAACGGTAACTCGATTTGGAGGAGAAAAGATTAATTCAGGACCTTGTAATTCATGCAATACTGAGAGATATTGCAAATGCTGGTAAAATTAGTTTTTAAATGCGACTGCTGAGGTGTTGTCAGGATTGTTGTCCTTTAGGTTACACTTGAACACGGAATTGTTGAAAAGTAATAATGTTTTATAATTCCCAGACCCTGTTTCTAGAAGTTCCAATAAGGATGTATTGTGATCTAAATGCGATAACCTTTTGTATAGAAGTACAATTGCTATCATGTGGAGAACATGAATGCAGTTTAATTCCAATTGTAATATTCCAGGTGAATGAATGTAAAAATGATCCCTTCCAGTTACATTATGCCAGAATGTATTTGCTTAATGACCTAGTGGTATATTACAATATGCTTGATTTTGATCTTGATTGATTTATTGTCATGTGTACCTAAGTAGTGTGAAAGCTTTGTTTACAAGCAGTACAGTCAGATTATAGTAAGCAAGGCCACACAGATCACAGGGTGAAAAAAAAACTAAATAGAGGTATACAAGTCACATCAAACAGAGCGTGTGCACTAGCCAAGATCAATATTAGCAACATCAGCATTATTTGAAGTTACAGAGTCCATTCATCACTCTAATAACATCAGGGAAGAAGCTGTTCCTGAACCTTTTGGTGCATGTGTTCGGGCTTCTGTATCTTCTGCCTGACGGAAGAGGTTGTGGGAGAGCATTACTGAAGTGGCAGGGGTCTTTGATGATGTTGACAGCCTTTCCGCGGCAGCGAGCCATGTAAATGGAGTCTGTGCGTGGAAGTTTGGCTTCTGTGATGGTCTGGGCTGTACACACCACCCTCTGTAGTTTCTTACGGTCCTGGGCAAAGCAGTTGCCATACCAGGCCGTTATGCACTTGTACCATATGCTCTCAGTGGTGCATCTGTAGAAGTTGGTGAGGGTCATTATGGATTTCCTGAGCCACCTGAAGAAGAAGAGGCGTTGTTGTGCCTTCTTGACCATTTCATCAACATGGGAAATCCAGGACAGGTTGTTGGTTATTGTCACTCTTAGAAACTTGACGCTCTCCACCCTCTCAGCCTCAGCACCGTTCTCCTCCCTTCTTTTTAAAATGTTTGGTGCTTTTGCTGATTGCAGCTGGTACTGCACTGACTGCATTGCTGTATGTACTCAGAATTCCAGCCTCTGCAATCTAGAGGAACACGTGCAATAGGCACATGGGAGCACCACCAGTTACACCTTGTCCTCCAGATCTCACACTATCCTGCTTTATGCAGCAGATGGCGCCTCGTATAGAGCCCAATTGTTGTGTATTCGTGGACACCGCACTGTTCAATTTTGCCCACTTGTGCCTTCCGACTCTTGCCACTCTGCTAACAAGCTCCTCGAGGAGAGTGATGGTCCTTTCATTGAAGATAACCAGGTTCCCAGCAACCCCTGTCTCTGTACCCTTGCTTTGAAAACAGCAGTGCGTCCTAGAGTTGTCCAAACACTGACACAGCATCTAAGGATGCTGTCTTCAAGCTGCCCTGCACCTGGCCTCACCCACATGTGCATTTCAAAATATAACCTTCTTTAGATGTTCAGCAGACATAACATGAGGAATGTGACCATGGCATTGGACAACAAAGCATTTAGACAGTGGAGGTACATGCTGTTGTCTATCACATCTGTGTTCTGTGTAAGAGAAGGAATGATAAATTGTCATGGGAACCATTGCTGAGGATGTTCCTCTTGGCTTTGGCACATGGGGACACTGACAATGGATTGGAGGAATTCAGACGCTTTGGATATCAACATGAAACCCAGGCATCAGTGAGAGGAACTCAGCAGAGAAGTGATGTTCCCTGATGGGAAAAGCATTCCTCCCTTCAGAACACCACAGGCACTTCCTACCAGACAGTTCCTAAGTAAATAGATGCAGACTGCCAGCCAGGCGACTTGAAGTTCGATGTGAATTGAAGAAACAACAAATAAATCAAATACAAATGGATAAAAGCACAGTGAAAAGCAATGGGAAGAATCACTTCACATGGAAACCAGACCAGCCATCTTGGGGAGAATTCAACTTGAGAACATTTGTGTTTCAATTTTAATCACTGGAAGCTTTTGAATTTTCTCAGTGCAGTTTCCCAGTGTAGACCATATAGAGTCTCCTGTTGTATTTTTGTAACGTACTTATTATACATTGGAAAGGAAGGAAGAAACTTGGGGGATGGGAGTGATTTACAAGAAAGATGAGTATCTTGACTGTATTACATACAGGAAAGTGGGTTGCACATTGAAATCGAAGAGAGAATGTGTGGAGGGCTGGATGTGAATAACAAAGGAACAATTTAAGGGAAGGCTTTACAAGCGCTTAAGGGAGTCAGGAATTTCAGAGGCTGCTAGGTTTCAGTGGAGCATAGACATTGACATGGTCTGAATGGCCAGACTCTACGTAATAATCTGTGTCACATTTGCCCAATAGAAATTGGAACAAAGTCAAGTGCATAGCGGATGAATGTTATCAGTAACAGGAGGCAGCGGGGATGAAGGAATGGGGACAGAGAATAGAAAAGAAAAATGCCAGGAAGAAATGAAAGAGAAACAGAGCGTAATAAAGGTGGACCGATAAGGAAAGCAAACTGAAGAGTTAAAATAATGGGAGGTGTCTCTTTAAAGGAATTGAAGAGACGTTTATCCATGTCGTTCATTTCATTTGAGGGGTCACTGGTTGGAAACGTGAAGACTTTGCTCTTTGTTCGACAGAAATTCCTGAGTGGGTACAGAGACCGTGATGGCTTGAGGAGGCTGAGTGTAGCCAGCCCCTCCTGCGTGGGAAACCACAAAGGGTAACATTGTGCTGCATAAACCTAGCACCCTTGACAACAGAATGAGTATTCACTTGGTGCCATCCCACTCAGATGTGATGTCATCCTTGACAGTCAGATAGGCCTTTCATTTTAAAACAAAAAGATTTGACTGATAGTTTTGCAATTAACATATCATTATATTGAGGCCCCTATCCCTCCACCAAGTAATATTTGCACCACACGTGTGCTGGGCATGACCCCTTGCAGAAAAAAAGACAACCATCTGCCTTTAACTCAATGGCATTACCGTCAATGATTCCCCCCCCGACCCCATCATCAACTTCCTGTGGGCTACCATCAATCAGAACCTAAACTGGACCAGTTAGATCAATACCATGGTGACAGAGGCAGATTACTAAGGGGTCTTGTGGTGCAGTGGATGTGTCCCTCCCTCTAAACCAGTAGGCTCAAGTTCCACCAGAGTGCGTCATATCATTAGATTAGATTCCCTACAGTATGGAAACAAGCCCTTTGGCCTAACAAGTCCACACAAACCCTCTGAAGAGCAACCAACCCAGACCCATTCCCCCACCCTATATTTATCCCTGACTAATGCACCTCTCACTATGGGCAATTTAGCATGGCCAATTTACCTGACCTGCACATCTTTGGACTGTGGGAGGAAACCAGGGCACCCGGAGGAAACCCACGCAGACACGGGGAGAATGTGCAAACTCCACACAGACAGTCACCCAAGGCAGGAATCGAACCCGGGTCCCTGGCACTGTGAGGCAGCAGTGCTAACCACTGAGCCACCGTGCCTCAACTGGTTGTTTAAAAATACCTACATTTGATGTACAGTCCTTTCTGCTATTACATATGTTTCGTCAACATGAATTAATCGTAACGTGATTGATTGAACAGGTGAACGCTGTTTGTAAAACGCAAACTTCCATATACATGTGTTGGCTATCACGTGATTCCATCCCCAACACTTTAGGTATTGTGGTGTGCAGAGGAATACGATATTTACACCAACAGACTCTCCACATCAACATCGTATGTTCAGTTGGCTCACGTCCCTTGTTGTGAAGTGCTTTTTGAGAGATACTCCCTAATTTTTGATATTTTTTTACAAATTTGTTGTGTTACCCATCCACTTCTGCATTAACTATTTTTCATCCTAACCCTGTAACTACAACTGAATCTGAATGACCCTCAACCCCTGTCTTAATAACTTGGCAACCTGAAAACCACCCTCCTGCCATCCAACAAGTTATCTCCAAATTTTTTCAAGGTAAATTTACTGTATTATTTCATTATTAGATATGCATTTAACATTTATTTAAATTATGTTATCCTTTGTGTTAGGCCAACTGCTATATTTGTTTTGATTTTGAATAATATTTTTGGACTGCTCCTCGGATGCTCTTCCAGCACCACTAATCCAGAATCTGGTTTCCAGCATCTGCAGTCATTGTTTTTACCTAATATTTTTGGTGGTCTGCCCCAAATCTATTTTTTCCAATAGCCGTTATTTTTATTACATGGTTTTCTACAGCGCGAAATCACACTAACTATTGTGTTTTGGAGGACAGGCTGTGGATAATGTAACTGGGCTAGTAATCCAGAAACTCAGGTTTATGTTCTGGGGGGTATAGGTTCAAATCTCCACAGTGACACGTTCTGAAATTTGACAAGTATGTAACCATTGTCCATTGTCTTTAAAAACCCATCCAGTTCACGGAGGCCCTTTGGGAGAGGAACTTTACCAACATCACCTGGTCTGGTGGGTAACTCTTTTCTGCCTTCTGAAGTGGCGCTTCCAAGCCTCTTGGATCAAGGAACAATCAATGATGGGGAGCTGGTTCAGTCAGTGATGTCCACATCCCATGAATGAATGAGGGAAAAGGTTAAAGGCTGGAATTCTACAGGACATCACGCTGTTCACTATCCATAAAGCAGGAATGATGGAGTATTCACCATTTTCCTGGATTAGTGTGGCTAATAACACCATCCAAGAAAAAGTAGCGTGTTTGATCTGCATCCCATCCACCAACTCAAACATTTACTCCCTCTACCATTATAATGTCAATGCAGACAATGAACTGTGGAGACTGTGGTTCATGCATCTAATTCTCTACAGTACTCCGCACTGTATTCCAACAGCTAAATACCTGGAGTACAGGGGTTATGTTATGAGGAGAAGTCATACAAATTAAAGCTGTTCCCTCCAAAATTTAGAAGGTTAAGGGGTGATCTGATTGAAATCTTCAGGACAAGACAGGGCAGATAAAGATGAACTTTATCAACTGCTTGGGGATTCTAGAACTGGGAACTCTGAGAAATAGGGCCAGAACATCCAGGAGCGATGTTAGGAAGCACTTTTACACACAAAAAGTGGTAGATGTTTGGAACTCTCTTCCATAATTAGCAATGAAGGCTGGATCAGGTGCTAATCTTAAATCTGAGGTGTTTCTTTGTCATGCAAAAGTATTAAGGGATATGGGCCAAAGACAGGGAAATGGAGTTAGCCCACAGACCAACCATTATCATCCCAATATAGAAAGGATATTATTAAACTAGCAAGAGTGCAGAAAAAATTTACCAGGAATAACCTGGACTGGAAGGTTTGTGTTATAAGGAGAGGTTGGGACTTTTTTCCCTGGAGCAGAGGAGACTTTATAAAGGTCTATACAATCATGAGGCATAGATAAGGTAGATAGCCAACAGCTTGGTAGGGGAGTCTAAAACGAAAGGGCATAGGTTTAAGGTGAGAGAGGAGAGGTACAAAATGGTCCAGAGGGGGCAATTCTTTTCACACAGAGGGTGGTGAGTGTCTGGAACATGCTGCCAGAGGTAGTGGTGGAAGTGAGTACAATTTTATCATTGAAAAACATTTAGACAGCTAAATGGATGGGATAGGGATGGAGGGATATGGACCAAATGCAAGCAAACTGGGCGGCATTGGGAAGTTGGGCTGAAGGGCCTGTTTCCATGCTGTAGACCTCTATGACTCTGTCTCATTAAAGAGTGGAACAGGCTTGAGTGAACAGGCTGAATGGCTTGTTTCCCTCTCTATGTTTTTAACATCCATAATTGTGCACTCCCCAGTTGGTGTCGTGGAATGGATTAGGTTCTCTAGCTGATATCCAGACCAGGGATTACCTGCAGCCCTTACCGGTATAATTTAGCCCACATCTAGTAGGAGAACAAGTCAAGTGGATGGGATTATCAAGAAAGCTGTCATTGGAGAAGGCTGCATTGCCTTGGATGGTACCATATGTAGCATTCTATGGCTTGAGATCTCCAGCAGAAACAGATCTTGCCCACTTCATTTCAATCTAATATTGTTCAATTCAATTCAAATTTATGGTCCATTTGGAAATGCACTGAGAATTCATTGGTCATTCATCAAAAGCTACAGATAATGAACAATGGAAGAGAAAACTTACATCATCACATCAAAAGTCTGACGCTGATTACATACATCCTAAAGATTGCTTGAGGTCTGTGAGGTAGCAAATTTGCAAGTTCATATTTCAAGTCAGCTGACATTTAGTCAAAATTTATAAATTAGATATTTAATAGTTTATAAACAGCTTTCAGCTCTGAGAAAAGATAATCAATACAAAGCATTATAATGTAGGTCATTCTCTCTCCACAGATGCTGCCAGCATTGCTGAGCATTTCCAGGTTTTTATGCTTTGACTTGCTCTCTCTCAGCTTGGGCAGTAACTTTTGTTTGCTGTCCGTACCAGGGTTGTGTTGCCCTTCCCAATGGGACAGTCCTGGCTCTACTTAAAGGAGGCTTCATAACCTGTCAGAGAGTGGCCGCTCATTAAAAAGCAAAATACCGCGGGTTCTAGAAATCTGAAATAAAAACTGGAAGTGCCAGAGCAACTCAGCAGGTCTGACAGTTTGGGTGGAGAGAGAAACAGCGTTAACATTTGACTTGTGTGACCTATATTCCAAGGTGGCCACTCATTCCAGAGAAGTACAATCATTCTCTTAGTGCCTGGGGAATTTGAACCTTGGCAGTGATCGGAGGGAAGGAAATTAAAATTAATTCTGAAGGAGGAAGCAACAGCAAAAGAAGGGGCAAGTGCAAAGGATTCCCTTCAACATGGCTCTGAGGGTCTCTGGGAAGGCAGGGCTCTGTCACTCTCCAATCTGCTAAAGCCTGTATGTAGGTAATCTCTGCCACGAATGTATGATAACCTACTAATCTCAACAAACCCCACAGCGTCAGCATGGCTCACTGAATTACACTCTCTGAGTCTCCAGGCTCAAGCCCCACTTCACCACAGACCCAGTGCAGTGCTGCTGGAGTGCTGTACTGTCAGAGATGCTAACCATGTTGGGCCTGGCGATAAATTGAGGTCTCATCTCCCTGCTGATGTGATGGACCCCACAGCATTATTTTGTAGAAGGAAGGGGTGTTGTCTCTGGTGTTCCTGGCCAGTATTTATCTTTCAATCAACATCACAAAAAAAAACCACCCAAGACCATTGCTGTTTTGGGGGAGTTTACAGTGTACAAGTTGGCACCTACGTTTACAAAGTTACAGCTCCGAAAGTACCTCATTGGCTGCAAAATGCCATGGAGAAAGTGAGGCCTGCGGATGCTGCACATCAGAGTTGAAAAGCACAGCAGGTCAGGCAGCATCCGAGGAGGAGGAAAGTCAACGTTTCGGGCATAAGCCTTCATCAGGAATGGCTTGAGACATCAGGTGGCTCTGAAAAATGCTACGTAAATGCAAACCTTTTATTTCAGCAGAGAGCATCCCTGTGGGTAAGCTTTGGAGGAAGTTGATCTCTGCTGCAGAATGATGGAGTATTTCTTGGTGAGATGTCCGTGCGGGAGCTGTAAATTGTGGAGCGCAGTATTGTACGATTCAAATGATGGCTAAAGAATTAGGCAAAAGAAAATTCACTAAACTCGAGGGGCAACTGAGATAACCAATGTGAAAATGAAAGCCTCCACATGTTAAATTAAGTAGCAGGCAGATACAACGCTTCTGAGGACAGTGATGTCTTGGTATGCTATTTTTTTAAGAGTTCATTTTGCAGCTTTGAAGTGATCGTGACCCCGTGGACTTCCAACAGTCTGTCATAGTAATCAAATCCTGAGGCAACATAATTCCAGTATTCGGATTTTCAGAAGGAAATTAATTTTTTCTCTTCTCTACGCAATGCTTCCTCGCAGTTAAATGTTCTGGTGTCTTCCAGCTCCAACATCTGCCGACAATTTAAAACGAAAACCAACTGATTCAGAATTGTTGTTCAGTGTGAGTTTGGTGGGGGATCTAGAATTCTTGGCAAGTTACAATCGATGTAGAATGAAGAGGTCAGTTAGCTCCGTTGGCTGGATGGCTGGTTTGTGATGTCACTTGTGCAAGTCCAATTCCTGTGCTGGCTGCAGTCACCACAAACTCACTACCATCTCAAACTTGGTCCTCGCCTGAGGCATGGTGACCTTCAGGTGAAATCTACCATCAGTCTCTCTAATGAGAGAACAACCTCTGGGACCATAGATACATTACGTAAAAGTGATTATCACATCTTAGAATCATAGAGATGTACAGCACGGAAACAGACCCTTTGGTCCAACTCATCCATACTGACCAGATATTCTAAATGAATCTAGTCCCATTTGCTAGCACTTAGCCCATATCCCTCTAAACCCTTCCTATTCATTTCCACATCCAGATGCCTTTTAAATGTTGTAATTGTATAAACCTCCACCACTTCCCAAATAGCTCATTCCATACATGCACCACCAGCTGTGTGAAAAAGTTGCCCCTTTGATCCCTTTTAAATACTTCCCTTCTCACCCTAAATCTATACCCTCGAGTTCTGGACTCCCCCATCCCAGGGAAAAGACCTTGTGTATTTACCCAATCCATGCCCTTCATGGTTTTATAAACCTCTATAAGGTCACCCCTCAGCCTCTGATGCTCCAGATAAAACAACCCCTACCTATTCAACCTCTCCCAATAGCTCAAACCCTCCAACCCTGGCAACATCCTTGTCAATCTGTTCTGAACCCTTTCAAGCTTCACAACATCCTTCCGATAGGATGGAGACCAGAACTGCAAGCAATTTCCATCTTGGGGAGCAACAATGGAAGCCTCATTGTGTGAACGTGGTGCAGAGCAGAAAGGAAATCTATTGAATTTCCTTCCATCTTCAAATGCTTTACCTCTCACAAAGACAAGTAAAAGAAACATTTGGCTCACTTTACCATGTCCATCCACATAAAGAAATCTATCAAGTCCCAAAGCATCTGATGAGCCCTTCAAGGCATTTGTTGCCACTAGTCTACCTGTACATCTGTTCCGAGTGTGGACTGTGAAGAAAGGTCTTCCTGAAGTGCAAACTCGAAGCAGGAGTAGGTCTTCCAACCCCTTGAGACTGTTCCACATCCTTGTTTTGTGCAGTTCATGGTATTTGGGTGTCTCGGTCTGGGCCAGTGTTTAATGCTTGAAGTGAGCAGTTAGCAACAATTGCTGTGGGTCTGGAGTCACATGAAAAGACTGCAGATTTACTTACTGAAAGGGCATTCAGTAGTGCTTACATGGTTGCCCATTAGCTCTGTTTCAGTGCTGTACATCTCTGTGACTCTGTTAATGTCATTACAGTTTGATACTTCTGACCTTATCCTCAGTGGTTCCATTGATCTCTAAGATCACATCTGAACTCCAATGGATATAGGTCCAATTTGTCCACTCTTTCCGCATAAGATAACCCCCACATCCCAAGCAAGTAAGTCTTTTCTGAACTGATTCAAATGCAATTTTGTCCTGTCTTAAATGAGGAAACCAAACCAATCAAGATTACTCAGTGTGACCTCACCAATACCCTGCACAGCTATAACCAATCTTACCCACTTACATATTCCATTCCCTTTGCAATAAATGACAATGTTCCACTTGCCTTCCTAATCACTTGCTGTATCTGCATATTAACCTTTTGGTGAGTCATGTCCCAGGATGAAAGTCCTAAATTTACCTTTTCCCACCCCACCCTCCAAAAAAAAATAGATACCTCCTTTCTTGAATTTGGACTCTGGGCTTATACTTGATGGAGTTTAGAAAGCTATGGGGGGAATCTAATTGAGAAACTTACAGAATACTGAATGGCCTGGCTGGAGTGGATGTTGGGAAGATGTTTCCATTGGGAGGAGAGATTAGGACCCGAGGGCACAGCCTTAGGGTAAAGGGAAGACATTTTAGAATGGAGATGTGGAGAAACTTCTTCAGCTAGAGAGTGGGGAATCGATGGAGTTCATTGCCACAGAAGGCTATGGAGGCCAGATTATTGCATACATTTAAGATGGAGATGGATAGGTTCTTGAGTATCAAGGGGATCAAGGCTTATGGGGAGAAAGTAGGAGAATGGGGTTGAGAAACTTATCGGCCATGATTGAATAGCAGAGGAGACTCAATGGGGCTGAATGGCCTAATTTCAGCTCTTATGTCTTATGGTCTAATGGCTGCAGTTTGTCTCCGAGTGGCCTTCAGGTAGTTACTTTCAGCTCAGTGTCTCACACTTGTGTTTCTGAGCCAGAGGGTTGTGAATTCAAGGCACTTCATTATAGCATTCAAGGGCAACGTTGTGGTCACATCATCAACATAGTTACATCTCTCCGAGGACTGCACTGTCGGAAATGTCACCTTTTGGATGAGATGGTCATAGAATCTGCAACTGCAAACCAGAAAATAACCCGACTGGTGAAGTCCCTGCTCCCCATCTCCCACGTTAAACCTGGACAATGTCAACCACTTGGGGAAGACGTAGCCATCTGGGGCATGGTAGGCAGCTCACTTTGTCATCTTGACCATCCAGGTCAGACCATTGAGCCCTCTGCCTCAGGAGATCCATGCCTATTGGCTTCACAACCCTTCACACTCATAGAATCCCTACAGTGTGGAAACAGGCCATTTGGCCCAACAAGTTCACACTGACCCTCCAAAGAGTAAACCACCTAGACCCATTCCCCTATCCTATTACTCTACATTTACCCCTGACTAATGCGCCTACCTACATAGGGTGGCACAGTGGTTAGCACTGCTGCCTCACAGCACCAGAGACCTGGGTTCAATTCCCGCCTCAGGCAACTGTCTGTGTAGAGTTGCACATTCTCCCTTTGTCTGTGTGGGTTTTCTCCGGATGCTCCGGTTTCCTCCCACAGCCCAAAAATGTTCAGGTTAGGTGAATTGCTAAATTGCCCGTCATGTTAGGTGAAGAGGTATAGGGGAATAGTTCTGGGTTGGTTGCTCTTCAGAGGGTCGATGTGGACTTGTTGGGTTGAAAGGCCTGTTTCCACACTGTAAGTAATCTAATCTAATCACTACAGGGCAATTTAGCATGGCCAATTCACGTTAACCTCCACACCTTTAGATTGTGGGAGGAAACTGGAACACCTGGTGGAAACCCACGCAGACACAGGGAGAATCTGCAAACTCCACACAGTCAGTCACCCGAGGCTGGAATCAAACTGGGGTCCCTGGTGCTGTGAGGCAGCGGTGCTAACCACTGTTCCACATCGCTTTGACAAAAGCCAAGAAATGGATTGTGAGCTCTTCCAACATGTGTACTGTCACAAATCTTTGTCGACTGACCAGAGTTACAGGGATAAATATTTACAGGCCTTATATGCCTATGCCCGAAAGCACGTTGAAGCTTAATGAACACGGTACATTCAAATGAAAGGCTGCTGTGTATCCAAAGTGACAGCACTGACAGATACACCACAGGGCCTGGTGTGACACAAAGACGAGAGGACAAACTGTCATCTTTCGGTCACCCTCTTGTTAACAGTATTGCATGTGAATCATATCTTTCAGACTGTGATAAATTTTGATGTTTTGTCGCATGGTTGCAGAGGTTGAGTGATTAAGTATGTTCAAGGCTGAGAGAAATAGATATTTAATCAATAAGGATTTCAAGGGCATGGGGAAAAGGCAGGAAAGTGGAGCCAAAGTTGATTAGTAATCTAAAACAAAGAACAGTCCATGCAGGAGATCCTCAACAAAACCAGAAATGGCTTGAGAAACTCAGCAGGTCTGGCAGCATCTGTGGAGAGAAACTAGTTCTCAAGAAAGGTCGCTGGACTTGAAATGTTAACTCTGTCTTTCTGTCTCCACAGATGCTGCCAGACCTGCTGAGTTTTTCTAGCTATTTCCAGATCAGAGCAGATAGGCTATAATCTCATTGGATGGCAGAGCAGACTCGATGGGCTGAATGACCTACCGCTACTCCTTTGTCTTATGGTCTTAACGAGGGCGACCTGAGTGATTGTCCCAACCATTGAGGCACCACTCAGCAGGGCATCTTGGTAAATGTATTGGCTGGTCATGCTGGTGTTGGACAGCAGGTGTTGGCTGAACCCATCCGCCAGCATGGGTTTCCAAAGTGGAATATCTGCAATCAGCAAGATCTTCCCATCACCATCAAACTAACAACTGCAAGTTCCTCTCCCAGTCACTCACCATTCTGACTTTTGGAAATATTTCAGAGTTCCTTCAGCATCACTGGGTCATAATCCTGGAATTCCCTCCCTAATGGTGCTGCTGGTGTACCTATCTACACCAAATAGACTGCCGCGGTCCAAAAGGTTATCTCACCCCCTTGTTGAGGGCAATTAGGGAAGGACAGTAAATGCTGGCGAAAGTGAGTACTGCAGATGCTGGAGTTCAGAGCCACGATTAGAGTGGTGCTGGAAAATCATTGCAGGTCAGGCAGCATCCGAGGAGCAGGAAAATCGATATTTCAGGCAAAAACCCTTCCTCAGGAATGAGGCTGGGAGTCTTGGGAGTGGAGAGATAAATGGGAGGGGGTGATACTGGGGAGAAGGTAGCTAAGAGTGCAAAAGATGGATAGAGGTGGGGGTAAAGGTGATAGGTCAGAGAGGAGGGTGGAGCGGATAGGTGGGAAGGAAGATTGACAGATGAGACAAGTCATGAGGCTAGTGCTGAGCTGGAAGGTTGGAACTGGGGTAAGGTGGGGGGAAGGGGAAATGAGGAAACTGGTGAAGACCACATTGATGCCCTGGGGTTGAAGGGTTCCGAGGCAGAAGAAGCTGGCAGAAGACGCAGTGATGCTCAAATCCTGTGAATGAATGAGAAATGTCATGATCAAAGGAAGCTGCCTCCATTGGATTCATCAAGAACATTCACCCATTTGAGTAGACTCTTGAAATGGCTCCCAAAGATTGACTGCTCACCAGGGGTTCAGCCGAATCACATCAATTCACCACAACATAATGACCAAGGATAACCATGGCCAGAGTGTCCGATCATCCTTCCTCTTCCAGGGCAACCCTGTTTTTGAGTTGGTTGCCCACATGAGGCAGATTGTTTGCTGCTCTGCCCCTACTTTTTGATAATTTAATGATCATTTAAGAGACACACTATGAATGAACATAGCACTGTCCCCTTGTTGAGCTGCTCCCAAATTCAGGATAACATCTCCTTCCCCACTGCCGAATTCAGCCAAGCAAGCCCCTCGCCCCACAGTCTGGTTTCGTTTGACGACCAGCATCTCAAAGATGAACCTCATGGTCCAGGATGTTGCTATACTGCCTCCTATCAGCTTTGACGGTGTGTGATGCTTGAAGCTGGTGATTGTTTCCTGGAGGTTCTGCTACCACCTGAATCTGTCACTTGACGCTGAAGTTAGGACATGCATCAAAACTGCTTTGTCAAAGCTGTACAAAGAGAATATGGAGCCACAACAGCTTGTCTAGGAACACCAAACAGCAAGACTAGCAAGCCGGTGTCCTCAGTGTACTCCTCCACAGAGATGAGACCTGTACAATGCACGCTGAGCAGGAGAAAGGGTTGAACAGTTTGACGTATCATCAACATCGAGTCGAGAGTGTGGTGCTGGAAAAGCACAGTAGGCCAGGCTGCATCCGAGGAGCAGGAGAATCGATGTTTTGGGCATAAGCCCTTTTCCAGCACTACACTCTCGACTATGATCTCCAGCATCTTCGGTCCTCATTTTCTACTGGTATCATCAGCACCCCTTGGCATGGCCAGGTCACGAAATCAGAGCCCCTGCAGCATGTTAAATTCATTGCATACAGAATTGCAAAGCCAGCAACATCTATGTTGGCTTGGCCGTACTCATCAGATGGGTGATGGTCTTACACAGAAAGACCTCCTGTACAATGAACTGGAACATGATCACCTGGGAATCCATACTGTTGTACGTGCAGTTTGTCTTTCAGCTAGTTCAACTTTAAGGATTCCCATGAGCCATATGTATGCAATACTACGACTCTGCCTGACAGCTGTTGTAAGAATCACACCAGAAATCATTTTGCTTTATAGCTTATAATGTGCTCTACTGTTTTAAATGAGCTAACGCACAAAGATATTCTCCCGATGCAGCAAGTGCTGAGGAGACTGTCATACCACGATGGGGCTGCTCGACCATACCAGGTGATGCTGAGTTGATAACCAAGGAACAAACCATCATCTTCCAGTAAAGCTTCACCAAAGTACTTTGCAACAAAGCTTAGGAAGTTGGCCAATGAGGGAGGTTTTAAGGATTTGCCTTACAGGAGCAGCAAGAAGTTAGTGGGTTTCGGCAGTGAATTCCAGAGTTTAGGGCCTAGCCACGTAGTACAGTAGTTAAAATGGGACTGCTGAAGTGGTCATCATCAGAGGAGCACACAAATCTCTAAATTACCCATAGTATTCAGGGATACATTGGTTAGGTGCGTTGGTCATGGGAAATGTAGGGTTATCGGGTAGGAGGATGGGTCTAGGTAGATACCTTTTGGAGGGTTGGTGCGGACTTGTTGGGCCAAATGGCTTGTTTCCACACTATAAGGATTCTGTGGTATTCTATGGTATAATTGTGGGGCTAGAGGTGGTGGCAGCAATTAGGTGGGACAAGTTCAGGGAGGGATTTAGAAGCACAGAATAAGAAATGTAATGTCAAGGTGTTATTTAACTGGAAGCCAATGCAGGTTAGTGATCACACAGGTGATGGGTGAACTGGACTTAGTGTGAGTTTGGAAGCAAATAGCAAAATCTTGGATAAATGACAAAAAGCAAACCTTGAATTTACAGAGAGCGGATTGTGTGTTGGTGGAATCAGGAGAGGTGTCTACCAATTGTTTGTTCACTGTCTCTAATTTTACAGTGACGCATTAAGTGAATATTACTCCCCACCCCATCTCTGAAGAGTATGTTAGGTATCAAGTGTTAAACTTAAGCATGATGACTCCCTTTACTTGGTGTGGTGACTAATGGACGCTGACATCAAGCATTTACAATATAATGTCTGTGTTCATTCAAGTCTGAAACTCCTGTAGAAAAGCATTGTCATATAGTCGATAGGGCAACATGTTACATAGTAATGTTAGGGTTTCCTTACACACTATTACATTGAGAATTCTCTTTGGTATTCCTTGCCCCATGAAATGGTCATTTGGTGTACAGAACTCAGGATTCTGGCAAAATATCTTGCTGAAGGCAAGACAAAATCCTTCAATAAATCGCGTCTTTGAACCATGAAAGTTAGGTTTCGCACCAGAGAAAATAAAGGTATTTCATTTGATTCGTAACATTACAGGCTAGAGATACATCTGTCCCTTTCTCCGTGTCCACGTATCAGTGAAGAAAGCCTTATCTTCCATCCAGTTCACTCACCCAGAATCATCCCCTGGGTATCCTCCCCACCTTCACCACCTCCCCATCACATTGGGATCTTGGGTGACTCTAAGGTTTTTAAATGTCCCAATATTTATTCCCCATTCGGTAAAAAAGAATGTCCTATTACCAGCTTAATCCTGCCTTTATATCTTCACCCCTTTCTTTTTCGTTACCCTTGAGGTTTATGTTGAAGCGAGATATAATCAGGGCTGTCTCTTTGTTAATGGGATTGTGCTATGATCTGGAAAAACGGTCATTACAGGAAATTGCTCAGGGCAAATGGAAATACAGTAAACTTTTTACTATCCGGCACCCAGGGGACCAGGAGTGTGTTAGTTGATCAAATATTCAGGATAATCAAAAGTCCATGTAATCAATGTAAACCACACACTAAGTAATGCAGGGGTACACACATCATTGTTATACTTTATTTACAGTGTAAAGCACTTAAATAATAACACAACTTTGCTTTAAATATAACCTACCAGCAGAGAGCTTCTCACTCAACTGTTTACATGCATATCACTGTAAATTGTGGTTATTGTAGTGAAATTGACTTGAATTTGAATCAACTGTTGATATTTCATGTGGCCATTTGATTCAACAACAAGTATATTCATGTTGAGGCAAACAAGTTCAGCTATAACAATTGGAAAAATAATACAGTAAACTATTTGAGGTATATAATTCTTGCCAGATTATCAAGACTGTCGGTTCATAAGGTGTTGGTTAAAAGGAAGTTTGTTGTGCTGTGTAAACAGAAGGAGACATGTTATAAAAGCTTTCACATGCACTTTTCTGGACAAATGCAAGAATGCCAAATCTGAAATGATCTCTCCAATATAATTCCAGAGAAAAGGGATACTAATGTCAATGACACATCAACTTTTTTTCCTGAGGCGTATACAGGGCCACCTCAATTACCCGAACGACATGAGGGGTGGGGGGAGTATTTTGTTCGGATAATCGAATGTTCGGATAACACAGTTTACCCAAGCATCTGGACCTTGAGATCTTGATCGGATAATCCGAAATTCAGATAATTGGTGTTTGGATAACTGAGGTTGCACTGTATTGCCTTCATCCATCGTAGGTCCCCACCCAATTACTGCCCTATCATCTGTTTTTGACTATCAGTAAAATGATGGAAGAGGTCATCGACAGTTGTGGTCTCACCAAGGCCTTGTACATTCCCAGATCCAACTCTCCAATTCGGCACCACCCTCATGAACTGTCCTACCTGTCCATCTTCCTTCCCACCTATCTGCTCCTCTCCGACCTATCACCTTCACCCCCCACCCCTCCATCTACCTATCACCTTCCCAGCTACCTTCCTCCCAGCCCCACCCCCTCTCATTGATCTATCAGCCCCCTCAGGGCCTCCCCACATGCCTGATGAAGGGCTTATGCCCGAAACATCAACTCTCCTGCTCCTCGGATGCTGCCTGACCTGCTGTGCTTTTCCAGCGCCACACTTTTCGACCCTGTACATTTTCAGCAATACATCCCTGCTCATGTCTTCGAATCCTATTGCTATGAAGGCCAACACACCATTTGCCTTCTTCATCACCTGCTGTGTTTGCTTGCATCTGACTCCTTGTGTTTCTCGCTTTCTGGTTGCAAGGTACAGGAGAAGTTGTGCTATCTGGCATGCATAGAAGAATCACAGTGGTGTCAGTAAACCAGAAATGCCAGTTGATGGGAGGAATACTGTCTCTGGACGCAATCAAATCCCATTCAAACATTTAAACCTTGTCTGTAGGTATTGAGCCTGGGGATCACCTTACATGGCACATGTTGAAATCGAAAGCTGATGTACAACAGCATGTGATTATGTATGATATACAGAAAGAGCTTTAGTTGCCTTTAGCTGTGCTGTTAATAATTATTAAAATGGACAACTGAAGCTTGACTTGCTGAGGTGAACGGGTGTGACGCTGGAAAAGCACAGCAGGTCAGGCAGCATTCACTCGATCTCAGTCTGATCACAGTGGTGAGTATTCAAGTCCACTTTACCTCATCTTTTGAAGGCATTTTTAAAACCTATTGTTCTGTATGATGTAGGCAGGGCTGGCAAGACAATCATTGTCTAACCTTGTTGTCCAAAGAAGCTGGCATTGAATGGCCTCGTTAGACCAATTGGTCAATACAATTAAACTATTCCCACAGGTGCTGTTAGGTTGTGAGTTCTAGGATTCCAGCAACAAAGAAGGAGCAGCGATATATTTGCAAGTCAAGAAGGTGCATGATTTGGAGGTGAACATGCAGGAGATGTTTGCTCCCACATCCCTCTTTTCCTTCACGATAGGGAGCCTGTGTGAGGTGCAGGATTCCTGGCCTGTGATCTAGAGTCAAGAGTGTGGTGCTGGAAAAGCACAGCAGGTCAGGCAGCCTCCGAGGAGCAGGTGAATCGATGTTTCGGGCATAAGCCCTTCCAGCACCACGCTCTCGACTCTGATCTCCACCATCTGCAGCCCACAGTTTCTTTTATAGCGAATCCAGTTCAATTTCTGGTCAGCGGTGAGACCCAGGATATTGATTGTAGAGGAATCTTTGATGGTAATGTCAATGGTAACCAATGTGAATTGTCATAACTTACCATCTAGTTTACTAATAGCCTTAGAAAAAAAAATCAAATACTAATCCTGATTGGTCTACATGTGACCCAAAACCTACATTAATATGTTGACTCTTATTGCATTCTGAAATGGGCTAACAGGCCACAAAGTCACTGCCAGTTAGGAATAGGTAACAAATGACCATATCGCGCACAACAAATGAGAAGCAACATCTTTACTGTTCTCTTGAAAGGACAGAGTGCAATTGGTTTGATGCCTCATCTGAAAACCAGTATCACTGATAGTGCATTACTCCCTCAGAACTGCGTTCCATTCAGTTGACTGGGACTTGGAGTTTTCCCCCTTGTGAGCAATGAGAGGTACAGGAAATTCACAGCTCTAACATTTGCAAACCCAGTGAACTTTATCTCCATTCTCCCAACTTTTCCTTTATTGCAACTGTTAGTGGTTGATATTGAGTTTAGATCAGAATGGTGCTGGAAAAGCACAGCAGCTCAAGCAGCATCCGAGAAGTAGGAAAATATGGAGTCCTGGAGACATAAAGCACGGAAACAGACCCTTCGGTCCAACCAGTCCATACTGACTATAATCCCAAACTACACTCGTCCCACCTGCCTGTGCTTGGCCCATACACTTCTAAACATCTCTTATTCATGTACTTATCCAAATGTCTGTTAAGCATTTTAATTGTACCCGAATCCACCACTTCCTCTGGAAGTTCATTCCGCACGTGAGTCACTCTCTGTAAAAAAAAAAATTGACCCTTGTGTCTGTAAAACTAGGCAGACCTTCTCTGGTGGACATAAATGGTAATATTTGACAAATAGCAAAGTATTCTCCCTGGTCTGCTGGCCAACATGCAACCTTTGGAAAACTTTGCTAAAATTGATTATTGGGTCATTATTGCATTGCTGTTAGTGGGAACTTGCTGTGCACAAACTGGCTCTCAGGTTTCCTACGTTACGACAGTGGTGAAACTTTAGAGGTGTATCATTGGCGAGACAGAGTACTTGGGCCATCACAAGGCTGTGAGAGGCATGTAAGTACAGGGGAACCTTGATTATCCGAACAAGATGAGCGGACACTACTTTTTTCGGATAATCGATTATTCGGTTAATCGATTAAATGCCTTTCCTCTGGGGCTCGGAGTTTTTAAAGTCTGCTGCCCGTTCAGGAAACTGCAACATCATATAGCACGTGAGAACCTGCACCCAAAACCACCCACCGCCTGCCCACAGAACCCAGTCCAACACCGCCCCACGACCCCCAACCCCGACCAACATTGTCCCTCTGTCTGCCTGCTACCACATCCCCCCGGGAGCTCCCCATCCACCCTAGCCGCCCTCTGCGGGGCAGCCAGACTGTGCAACAACAAAAAGACTGCTGGTGCTGTTGTTGCACACACACACAACTTTTTACTGCAAATTTTTGACAGGTTCCACATTTGCCTTGTACAGGACAATGTTGGAGCGATTATCTGGGGAAGGATGGAAGGCGTTAGGGTACACCTCTCTGTCGAACTCCAGGTAAAGTTGTGGGGGGGGGAGGTCAGTCATTTGGAGACGGTGCCTGTTTAATCGCTGTAAACAAAAGACACGATCACTGTTGGAAACACGTCTTGATGTAATGTTTCTATCGGGACCGCAAAATCTCCTTCGGATAATCCAGTTTTTGGATAAATGGTATTCAGATAATCGAGGTTCCCCGGTATAACTTTTCTTGGACATTGAACTGTATGGTAGCTTAGCACCATTTGGTGAAACTGAAGACGCTCTGTGAACACAAGTTGCTGTAGGAGGAATAGAATTCAGAATTCCTGGCTCAGCCAACCCCTCCTCCATCTCCCTGCTATTATCCCAGCTCCTGACTCAAGCACAGTGAGCCCCCCCTTCAAACTCCAGGCCTTAATATATCCCTGGTCCTAGCTGTAGCAAGAACTGGGTTAGTTTCAGACAGTTGAGCTAAGATTCTAATATTTGCCATCCACCGAAGTTTGGGTGCACTCTCCTCTCAAACCAACCCAATTAACATTGGCAAACGGGACAAGTGAGAGCAAGCAATCTGAATAATGAGTAATGAACATTTTTATTGGAGCTGATAAGGTCAAGTGGAATGGTTCTTCAGTTAATTAGATGCTGCTTTTAGTACAATCCAACAATGCCTTTAGCATGGAAGCAGTGCAGTTGGATCCTTTCTGTATTCAAAGGATGTTTCAGAGTGAAGTATACTGCACCATATTTGGAAGAAATAAAAATTCATTGTTATTCTGAACTCTGAACTTTGCTAAGCAAGACGATCAGTAATGCACGCTGACATAAAGGAAACACTGAAGCAAAATGAATTATTATTGAAGCTATAATTGTACATTATTATTGTTATGCTTGTATGTATTCCTTATGGCAGTTTGGACTACTGATCTGTGTCCAATTTGGAACATTGAAAGGACCAGACTAAGAAAAATAGTCTGAAAGAGTCACTGAGGCAGTGCTTGAAGCTTTGAATATATCATCGTAAATTGGTGCATAGCAACAAGTCCTGTGTGGAAACACTGTGCAGGAAACCATATATTTTGATGACTCTCTCAATATCTTTCGCAGTTACTTCCTCAAGATTGATACATCTGCGATAATAACTTCCATCTGTTGAGTTTTCTTTTTCTGTTTAATAAGCAAATTAACAAGGATTGAAAGTCAACTCTGTAATTAAAGCTCACACCGCTGGAACACTGTTCATATATTTACTTCATTGTTCGATCATTAACATCTACTTAAGGGCTCCTCAAATGAATGAATACAGCTGAGGCTGTAGTGGGGAGCCACAAAGATTGGAGTGGGTACTCAGCATTGATTAGGTGAAAGTGAGGACTGCAGATGCTGGAGATCAGAGTCAAGATTAGAGTGGTGCTGGAAAAGCACAGCAGGTCAGGCAGCATCTGAGGAGCAGGATGAATCGACATTTCGGGCATCATTCCGAAGGGATGAAAGGGCTTTTGCTCGAAATGTTGATTTTCCTGCTCCTCAGATGCTGCCTGACCTGCTGTGCTTTTCCAGCACCCCTCTAATCTTGACTCAGTGTTGATTTCCAATCCACAATCGGGACAGTAAGAGTCCACAAAAAGCATCTGTAAGGCTTGTTCCTGACCATTGCTCAATAAAACCAACAAGAAAGGCAGGGCTGTTGTGGTGCAGTGATACAGTCTCTGCCTTTGGACTAGGAGTCCGGGGTTCAAGTTCCATCTGCTCAAGAGGTGGGTACACTGACTAGGGATGTGTAGGCTAAGTGAGTTAGTGCACGGGGAAAGGGTTGGATGCTCTTCGGAGGGTCCGTGCAGACTTTGATAGTTTGAATGGTCTCTTTCTGCGCTGTAGCAGTAATATTCTATTCTGTAACATCTCTGAACAGGTTGATCAGGAACATGTTGGCAGTAGCTGTGTGACAGCACGCTCCTGGTGTAGCCTCTCTGTCAGGGTGAAGGAGGGAAAAGGGAGAGGGGAAATCATTTCAGCCAACAGTCATTACATACAATCACTCTGAGGACTGCATTGATGGGAGAGTCTATAAAACAAGACACACTGTGGGTCATCTTGGTGCTGCTGCAGATAGTACAGACTGAGAGATGACTTCTTGAGCATCACCAGCAAATGGTCAGCATTCACGAGATCCCAGTTAGTAAAAGGTTAATGAAACAAATGGGAGCACCTCAAACTTGACAATCAAACTTGAAAAAGTTTTTTAATTTTTCCGTGCTTCTCATAGAATCTCTACAGTGCAGAAAGAGGCCATTCAGCCCATTGAGTCGGCACTGACTCTTTGAAGAACATCCCACCCAGAGCCAGACCCCCAACCCTATCTCTGTAACCCTACATTTCCCATTGCTCATCCACATAACCTCTGTAACCCTGCATTTTCCGTTGCTAATCCAACTAGTCTGCACGTCCCTGGACACTATGGGGCAATTTAGCATAACCAAGCCATCTACATTGGATTGTGGGATGAAACCGGAGCACCCGGAGGAAACCCACGCAGACACGGGGAAAATGTGCAAACTTCACACAGATAGTCACCCAAGGCTGGAATTGAACCCGGGTCTCTGGCGCTGTGAGGCAGCGATGCTAACCATTTTGGGGTGTCCTGATCCGATGGAATGCCCTGTATCAATACAGGTCTATTATTGGCTCATTGGGACCTGGCGGATGACTGTGTTTATGATATGAAGGAGACATTTCCTGGAAGTGGAAAATCTCAGAGGGTGATATGAGGCTGTTTGGCCCATGTGTACTTGCTAGCTCTTTGTAAGACGTACCTAATTCATCCCCTTGCCCTCCCACCCATCCTCTTTCGCCACAGCCCAGCAACACTTTCCTTTTCAAATACCCATCCTCCTTGGGAGTTATTTAGTATCTATTTCCTCCACCCTTTCAGCAAGTGCATTGACTGTAGCTGAAAGTTCAAAAGGGAGAGACCCACCGACCTGTTTCAGCTTCTTTTGGCAGCAATCACTTCTAATTTCTGTCTTCTGCTCACATCATCGAGCTGGCACACCGAGGCCGTTCGGCCCATTGAGTCTGGGCCAGCTCTCCGCAGAGGAATCCATTCAGCCTCATGCCCCTGCTTAATCACCGTGGCACTGCGAATATATTACCTGTTCGTGGGACTGTAGTGGTGGTGCACTGATACAGATCAAGGGTTCAAGTCCCATCTGCCCCATCTGTCCATAATTGATTGAAAATATCTATTTCCTTCTAATGCTTCCCCAGGCAAATGTATAATCTGCACATTGAAGATGATTGCTGTCTTACTGTAAATTCCAACATCAAATTGCTCTGGACAGCTGATCCAAAGCACTGCACAGTTTGCTGAGGCGTCTGCAAATTACTGGCATTTCTTGACTGAGTTGACCTTAAGAGACTTGCGCTCAGTTGGTAAATTTGTTTCCTATCGATTTTGTGATGGCAATTGTAAGCTATCGTACTTTCAACTTAATAGTAGCTCGACCTAGTCTTTCTGATTGAGTTGCGTAATCTGGACACTGTTCAGCGTATTATAGCTGTAATGAATGAACCTTGCACCGAATATCTAGCTTACTTACTTAGCAAATCCAAGTCACATATGTGACTGCTGATGATCCCAATAAGGCACTGCACTAAGCAATCTTGTTGACTGTCACCATTCTGCAGACACCTCAGATCAGTATCATTGTTGTGATGGTTATATGTTTCTTAACCAGACTGGTTTGTGGCGTAACTATGGACTATATTTTGTTGTAAATTTTAGCTGGAGAGATCAAACTGATAGCAGTCCTTACTGGTAAGACCCATTCACCAAAACCAAGTGGTTAAGCTATTGAGTGTTCAGGATTAGTGTCAGCTACATTTTTGGAGTCATCAACAATGTCCACTTCAAATGCATTGTTTGCTGTCCTAATAATTCTGCAGTATACCAACCTTACATGAGTCTCACAATAGGTTTCAGCCAGCATTTGTTAGACTAATTGGAAATCACTGCCTTTGGGAGTAGGTTTTGGTCTGAGAATGAGGGACTGTTCCCAGGTTGTTTGTCAAGAGGTGGACTGAGTGGAGAGTGTCAAGCTCCTGGGAGTGGTCATCCATAACAAGCTTTCTTGGACTCTTCATGTGGACGCACTGGTTACAAAGGCCCAACAACGTCTCTTCTTCCTCAGGCAGCTGAGGAAATTTGGCATGATGACGAATGCCCTTGCCAACTTTTATAGGCGTGCCATCGAGAGCATTCTATCTGGATGTATCACTACCTGGTATGGAAACTGTACCATTCAAGATGGGAGACGGTTACAGAGAGTGGTGAGCTCGGCCCAGACAATCACAAAGGCCAACCTCCCATCTACAGAATCCATCTACCAGGCCGGCTGTCGGGGAAAGGCCGCCAGCATTCTCAAAGATCCATCCCACCCTTGCAGTGTTTTTCTACAACCTCTACATCACAGAGAAGGTACAGAAGCCTGAACACACGCACCAGCCGGTTTCGTAACAGTTTCTACCCTACTGTTGTTAGAATACTGAATGGCCTCACAAACTCTTAATATTCGCCGTTACCTGTGTTTTTGGTTTTGCTGCTGTTTACCTATTATTTACTTAGCTATGCTACTTAACTCTGTGACCTGCCTGTATTGCTCACAAGACAAAGCTTTTCACTGTGCCTCAGTACACGTGACAATGAATTCAGTTCAATTCAGTTCAGCACTGGTGTGGCCAGGGCAGCTGACCAAGATTAGCAGCCCCTTCCATTGCGGCTCAAATCAATAGCTATGGCCCCTGGTTGACCGATGTGTTTTTCCTGCCATGGGCTGTCTTTTCCAGTATCTGGGCCATGTCTATGGATCGCTGGTTTTTCCCTGTCCTTCCTGACTGCTTGTCTCCAGGAAATTTGATGCATTGTCTCCAATCCCAATCAACTTGGACACCTTTACAACGGAGATGGGGGTGACCTGTGCATCTCATGCCAGTAGCCAACTTGCTTGTGTTTGCAGATGCAGCCACAATCTATTTGGGCCACAGGGCCCTGTCAAATGAGTCACCAGAGGGCAGATGTGCTCAGGATCCCCGTGCAATGTAAAATTCTAAAGTCTTTGGTATAGGTTAGAATAGGTTGGTGCACATTGACACGCCTTTTGGAAATTCTTTCTGACCAAGTTTAAAAAAGACATGAGGGTCAGTTGTTTTACTCAGAGAGTGGTTTACGTGTGGAATGAACGTCCAGAGGAAGTGGTGGATGTGAGTACAATTACAAAGATAGATTGTCTGTGTGGAGTTTGCTCATTCTCCCTGTGTCTGTGTGGGTTTCTTCTAGGTGCTCCAGTGTCCTCCCACAATCCTAAGATGTCCAGGTTAGGTGGATTGGCAGTGCTAAATTGCCCATAGTGTTCAGGGATGTGTAGGTTAGGTGCATTAGTCAGGGGTGAATATGGGATAATAGGTTAGGGGAATGGATCTAGGTGGGATACTCTTTGGATGGTCGGTATGGATTGGTTGGACTGATGGGCCTGTTTCCCCACTGTCGGGATTCTATGGTTCTCTGAAGATATGGGTCAAGCACAAGCAGGTGGGACTGGTTCAGTTTGGGATTATGGTCAGCATGGACTGGTTGGACCGAGAGGTCTGTTTCTGTGCTGTATGAATCTAAATAATCATTATAACACGATGTGCTATCCAGTGCTTACCATCATGTTATATTTTGATGTCTGAATATCAATTATTGTGGTTAGGGTAGAATTCTGCCATCAATGCCAGCAGTACTGGTCCAAAGGCTGTTCAGCAATCTGCGGTGGAGGATGGGCCAAGGATAAGTCTCTCTTGAAATTGTGCTTGTTTTAGGTAACAAGGTCATTTATTACGTAAGAACAACTATATCCGGAATACATTAATTCTTTGTTTTATTAAGAAAACCAACAAGGTGAAGAAGACATTTGTGAAGAAGGCCATGTCAGATTTTAGCAGGTTTTCTATCCAGAGGCTGTGTGGCAACGTCAGACTGGGTGGGTCTTAGAGTAGCTCAAATATTAACTCTTTAAGAACCATTTAACTTCTGGAAGAGTAATGCCACTTGGACAATGCAAACGTGTCTGAGCAATTCTGTGGACTGTCTCCATTCTTTTCCCATCATCACCATTTCTGAGGAAGGGTCACAGGACCCGAAACGTGAACTTTGATTTCTCTTCACAGACGCTGCCAGACCTGGTGAGCTTCTGCAGCAACTTCTGTTTTTGATTCGAACTTCAGCAACTGCGTTTCTTCGCAATTGAATTCCTCAGTAAATTCTTCCTTGCAGCGCTGAACAGGGAAAACAAACAGCTGGAAATGGGATTGCTGGAAGGATTTACCAGTGAGAGGCATTTTGAGTTTGACACTAGCTTTATGTAATAGCAGAACAACTGTGTGCACCTGAAATATCACAGAGAATGTTGATCAATGACATTCTTCCCAAGGTGATAAAATCATTTATTTCATCCTGTGAGTTCGCACGTCCTTCATTAAATAATACGTTATTAACTTTATCTGTGTCTCCAGTCGTGTTCCACACTGGAATGGAATGCGCATGATATTCCAATATACCCCATTCAAGTGCCATGAAGGTAATTCATATTCGTATGAATGTCTGTGTTCCACATCAGGCAAGTGTCACACTAACAGCCAAGTGCTGCATTGGCCACAGTTTTACTGCAATGTATTGGTGTGCAGTCAACTCCCATATTAGGATGGTAATAATGCACTATCTTTGTCAGTGCAATTATGTCCAATTCTGGTAATGTACCCATTTTTAACAAGGAAATTATCTATGTTTATCCATAACGTCTGCAAAGCAGCTCTTACGAAGGTTCTCTGCAAAGAACAGCTGACTTTATATTACATAAATTACCATCATAAACTTATTGCTGTTTGCATTTGAAGGGAAGTGAAAGGTGAATCTGAGTAGATGTAGACTAACAGTGATGTTATTTCACATTGATCCTGGGGCGAAGATAAAGTGAATCTACCTTTTGCGCTAAGAAAATTGAGGTCTGGGGAATGAACTCAGCTTCTGTGGCAATAAGAAAATCCAAAGGAACATGGATGCTGGAAATCAGAAACAAAAACAGACATTTGCTGGAAAAGTTCTGCAGGTCTGGCAGCTTCTCTGGAGAGAAAGCAGAGTTAACCTTTCAGTTCTGAAGAAGGGTCACTGTTCCCGAAGCATTAACCCTGTTGTCTCTCCATAGATACTGAGCGTTTCCAGAACTTTTGGCTTCTCAGTTGAGTTGATAAATTCTTTTCCAAAACTTCATTAACTTTCACCAAACGGATCTTAATTCTACCATTTACCGAGATATTTAAGATGGAGCAGATGAATTAAATAGAGTAAAGACCTTTCTAACTTACCATGGGAAGCAAACTCAAGAGTGGTCTAAAACTGCCCATTTATGGGATGGCATGGTGACTCAGTGGTCAACATTGCTGCCTCAAAGCAGCAGGGACCTGGATTCAATTCCAGCCTCAGCTGACTGTGTGGAGTTTGCATGTTCTCCCAGTGTCTGCGTGGGTTTCCTCCGGGTGCTCCAGTTTCCTCCCACAATCCAAAGATGTGCAGGTCAGGTGAATTGGCCATGCTAAATTGCCCGTAGTGTTAGGAGCATTAGTCAGGGGTAAGTATGGGGAGTGGGTTTGGGTGGGCTACTCTTCGGAAGGTTGGTGTGGATTGTTGCGCTGAAGGGCCTATTTCCATACTGTAGGGAATCTAATTTATAGTCATGGGCTTTTCTATGTACATTACTTATTGAGCTTGCAATGTCTTCTACACGTGCTTAAATATTTGAAAAAAAGACACATTGAAAAGGCCATCTATCTGTAGGGTCCCATCCAGAATAGTTCCTCCATTGAAATGGAAGAAGGGGACAAACAAAACAAAAATATAATGATTTCTCTATTATCGAGAGGCCATGTTGAACAAATTAAACCATAATCACTCCTTAAGTTTCCTCTTGGTCTTTGCAATACTGCTTCTCGCAAAATAGCCTCTTGACAACAGGCCTGTCTTCCCAGTAAAAATACCTCTCGAACTTTCAAAAGGAGCAGCATTGTCTTCAATGCAAAGTTGATTTCCGAGGTCAGTTATTTCCCCATTGATTAGCACTCTTGACGAACAAACAAACAAATTGTAAATATTTCTGCGATAACTTTTATCTATTTTGGTCTCTAAATGCAAGTCCATAAAAAGCCTCAATTGAACGTCCCTCGTTACTTTTAGGGTGGTCCTTAGAGTCTCAAGAGATATCTGGCTGCTTCTAATAGTCTACTGATACATAGTTGTATAAAGTGTTAAAGAGTGAGTGAGAGGGGGTTGAGCATTGGTCCGCATTGTCCATTGGTTTGCTGTGGGTCTTGATGGTTGCACAGTGGGAGCCTTTATCTTCCAAATATTTAACCAAAGGCCTATGCTCTCATTCACCTCCATGAATGCTGTGATGGTGGTTTGGAGGTCGGCTTCTGAGCTTGCACACATATCTGCATAACATAGCTCAGTGACGGAGTTTGGGGCTGGTTTTGGCTGGTGGTTACACCGGCTGACCAGTTTCCCCGCTCATCCCCCGAGAGAAGCTCCACTCCAGTCTTCGTGGATACAGCGTAGTGGTGCGGGGGATGGAGAAGAGCATTGGTGCAATGACACAGCCTCACTTGACCCCCGGTTTGCACACGCAACGGGCCCTGCGATGGATCCATTGGTGAGGATCATGGCTTGTACATCATGGTGCAGCAGGTGGGGGATGGTGGCAAACGTTTGCAGACTGCCCAATTTGAGGAGAATGTTGATATTTCCTACCAGCTAACAGAATCGAAGGTTTTTTATGAGGTTGAAGTATAGAGAGTTTCTGCTGCTCTCTGCACTTTTCTTAGACTTGTCTCGCCATGAAGCCTACGTCCTCTGTGCGACTTGGTAGACAATGAATTTCAGCATTGCCACCAACTTGCTAGTGCAGCCCTGAGCCGACTGAGGAACCAAATATTTAATAGAGATATCAAACCTATACCCAGTCACGGTCTACAGCACAACAGTATATACAATATCCGATCCCTGAAGAAAAGTCACCAGCAATGCCTCTGCAAAATCCCACAAATTCACTGGCAGGATAGACGCTCCAATACCACCCTAACCCTCTGTCCAGCTAACATCAAGAGCATCGCTGCATTGTTTACACTTAATGAACTGCATTGAGTGGACCACATTGTTTACATGCCTGACATAAAGCTTCCAAAACAAGCTCTGTACTGAGCTCTGTCGCTGAAAGTGATTACCAGGAGGAACGCTTCAATAACATCCCCAAAACCTCCCTGAAAAAATGCAATATCCTCGCTAACTCGTGAGAAGCGTCTGCAAAGCAACAAATCTCCGACAGGCCCAGGTAGAGACCAAGTGCAGACAGTAGAAGGAGTGAGCGATAACCTGAGACTTCCACCCTTCAGCCTGTTCAGAAAGTATCTGTGGCAGAGTGTACAAATCCTGAATCGGAGACCTCAGGACCCAGAACTCCATCGTGGGGTGTGTCGTCCTTGGTCCCGAAGGACTGCTGAAGAAGTAGAAGAGTGTCATAGACACTGGTGGGGCCGTGCTCCAGTGTGATCACACATCTTCAGGGATGAAGAATATTGACTTGGATTTTCTGATGGTCGGACAGTCCATCATGTTATTCCAACGTGGATGGGAGTTGTGCCTGTGGAATCTCCATTTCAGCAGGATTGCCCAAGGAATCAAAGATTCCATGGGCTAATTCCTCTCCACTCCTCTCTGGGTGGCATGGTAGCTCAATGGTTAGCACTACTGCCTTACAGCACCAGGGACCTGGATTCAATTCCAGCCTCCAGACTGTCTGTGTGGAGTTTGCACATTCTCCCCACTTCTGTGTGGGTTTCCTCCGGGTGCTCCCACAATCCAAAGATGTGCAGTTAAGGGGGATTGGCCAAGGTAAATTGCCCATAGTCTTCAGGGATGTGTAGGTTGGGTGCATGAATCAGGGGTAAATATAGAGTAACAATGTAGGTGAATGGGTCTGGGTGGGATACTCTTTGGAGGTCACTGTGGACTTGTTGGGCCAAAGGGCCTGTTTCCACAGTTTAGGGATTCTAATTCTTGTAACCCTCTGAAAGTATCCTTCTTAAATTGGGGAATTCAGAGGGGTCTGATGAAATTAATCATTAGAAATGTTCGACCATTAAACATGTAGTCTAACTCCTGAGTAACTATTCAACCTACCCCATAATTACCTCATGCACCCACGACTCCAACTTGACACCTATTTCCTTCCCCACACACCTCTCCACCCCCAATGTCCCAATAATGCTCAGCGCACTTCAAACCTAACATCCTGCTCCCCCACTCATGACATGACCTTCGCCGTTCCAAGACCGCACAGTATCGCCAGATTGGGTGGAGCTTAATGTCGCTCTTTCAGCATTCACTCTTTCAGAATCATAACCTTATGGGGGAGGGACTGGCCTAGTGATATGAGCACTGGACTCTTAATTCAGACACTCAGGTAATGTTCTGGGGAGCCCATTTCAAATCCCACAACAGCAGATGGTGGAATTTGAATTCAATAGAAATCTACTCTAATGATGACTGGGAATCCATTGTTAACTGTTTGAAAGTACCATCTGGCTCATTAATGTCCTTTAGGGAAGGAAACTGCCATCCTTACCTGGAGTGACCTACATGTGACTCCAGACCCACAGCAATGTGGTAATTAGGGATGGGCAATAAATGCTGGGCCAGCCTCATCCTATGAATTAATTTTTAAAAATCCCACAAGATTGTCAGACAGTGGCATCTGAACATCTGAGCAATGATGATGCAGATAATTATGCTACAATAGTACCAGCAGGGCATAGAGAGAAATGTGGTTGAGATACGAAAGAGGAGCAGAAGAGAAACACTTGACATTGCTGTATTTAATAGAACATATGCTTTCATGTAAATAAAGGTTTAAAGAATCTTCAGAGAGACAGAGAGAGCCTTATTCCAAGTTAAGGATACATTTCGGATGCAAGGCACTCAGAGCAATGCAACCAGACAGAGGAGTGTCTGAGAGTAGGTTCCCAAGAGAAACAGGAAAGGATGCATGAAAGGATGGCCAGCAGGCAAGAGTTTCGGAGAGGAACTCAATCTATAGACATAGCTGAAGCAGCCCAGACAAGAGTTATCACAGTGTACTCTCAAAGCAAGAACAACAATCATATCAAAGAGACCATGGCTGTCCCAAAGCCCATCTCACTTCCAGAATCACTTCTTTCAGCTCATTGGGACACAATTTAATTACTTCAGCCATCAATTTCTTGTGAAGTCACGTCATAAAACACCCTTTTTTGCGTTGAAGTGAAATTGACGGCCGCATGTCACAAGTCACTGTCTTCACCACAGCCTCTTTCTCTTGTTCCTATCTCCCCGAGTACGCAGCCACCGGCAGTTTCTTCCCCACCCCAAACCCAACCGCGTTACTTGTCTCGGTAATGGGACACACACTGAGAAAGACCCACCATCTGTCTGTGTCTCCAATCCCAACACCCAACCCACACACTTACCCATCCCCCCCCCACAACACTGCAGCACAGGAGTGAAGTGAGGGAGGAATAGTTCAAACCTGTTGAAGGAGCCCAGCAGGATGGACTCCACAGGACCTAATAATGATTGATTGGCAATGACTGAATTCTGCCAATTTTATGAATGATTGATGGGACTGTAATGTGGCAGTTTCCCAACCAGTGCTCCCTATAAGGTCTGTGGAGAGAGAAATAGTTAATGTTTTGAGTCTGCTATGTCTCCTTCAGAACTGAAGTTCTTCCAGCATTTTTTTGTGTATGATTTAGAGTTCGAAAATCTTTGATTTTATTATAAGGTTTCAGGATGTGGGCTGATAGCATGGTTACAGAAATCCTGCGAGTACAGCAATACTTTAACATGTTGTAAATGTACCTGTTATACAAGCACTGGCCAATCATAGTATCAGCTCATCTGTTAAGAATTGGTCAGTTTCCCCTCGTTTTCTGGACAACATGCACAATCTTGACTGAAATTTGACTGACCTGATTAAACCTTACCAATCATGAGTTGATTTGTAATGGCAATATGGTTCAAAGGGTCTTTGAATCATGGAAGCCCTACAATGTGGAAGCAGGCCATTTGGCCCATTGAGTCTATGTTGGCCATCAGAAAGGCATCCTCCCAACCTATCCCTATAATCTTGCGCCTCCCTACACATTCCTGCCCACTATTGACAATTTCCCATGGTCAATCTACGTAACCTGCACATCTTTGGACTGTGGGAAGAAACCGGAGCAACCGGAGGAAACCCACGCGGACACGGGGAGAATGTGCAAACTCCACACAGACAGTCGTCCAAGCTGAGAATCGAACCCAGGTCCGTGATGCTGTGAGGCAGCAGTGCTAAACACTGAGCCACCATATTGCCCCAATTGTGGCACAGTGGTACTGTCTCTGCCTCTAGCTCAGAAGGTCTGGATTCGCATTCCACCTTAAAATGTGATGGCTGCAGAGGTGTGTCATTACAAGATGGTTTAAATAAAATATAGTTTATTCAGAATAGGGCAGAAACTTTGCAAAGCTCCTCAATGAATTTCATCAGAGATTTTGTGGAAGAGCACATATTTAGTTCCCACATTGACTTGGTCAGGGACTCCCAAACAAAACCTGAATTCTGCTGGAACTCTGAAGAAGGGGTAGGCCATTCAGCCCCATGTGCCTGTTCTCCCATTCAATAAGATCATGGCTGATCAACTGCCTAATTCCATATACTTGTCTTTGAATTAACTCCATATCCATGCTTAATAAAAAAAGATCAATCTCAGATTTAAAATTAACTGATCCAGCATCTACTCCCAAAGAGAATTCCAAATCTCTCCCAACCTTTGTGTGTGGAAGTGCTTCCTAACATCTCTCCTGAACGGTCTGGCCCTAATTCTCAGACTATGCCCCCTAGTTCTAGAATCCCCAACCAGTTGAAATAGTTTATCGTTGTCTATCCTGCCTTTTCCTGTTAATATCTTGAAGCCTTCAATCAGATTATCTCTTCAGCATCTAAATACTCGCGAAAACAGTTTGTATTATTGCTCATTATAACCTAACTTCTGAAGTCCAGGTGATGGCTAGATACTAGATTAGATTCCTTACAGTATGGAAACAGGACCTTTGGCCCAACAAGTCCACACTGTCCCTCCGGAAAATAACCCACCCAGACCCATTCCCCTACCCTGTATTTACCCCTGACTAATAGACCTAACACTATGGGCAGTTTAGCATGGCCAATTCACCTGACCTGCACATCTTTGGATTGTGAGAGGAAACCAGAGCACCTAGTGGAAACCCACACAGACACAGGGAGAATGTGCAAACTCCACACAGACAGTCCCCGAAGCTGGAATTGAACCTGGGTTCCTGCCCCTGTGAGGCAGCAGTGCTAACCACTTAGCCACCATGCCACTGTGCCAACCCTTAGAACATTAGTCGGGGCCTTTAGATTACTAACCCAATGACATGACAACTACATCACTGTCTCCCCATTACTGGAGCATATTTACAACACCCTGGTTTTAGACTCCTACGCAATGAAAGCCCCTCCTTATGTCAATGCTATTGTGCCCTCCTTAATGCTAATTAACTTGCTCTAGTCACAGTCATTTGAGAGGAGTCGAAATCTGCAAAATATCTCCTGATAGTTCCTTGCAATATTCAATAGTTTAATTAATCTGACTGTATTTGTCTGTTCACTGATCTAAGTCAACTTTGATTAGTTGCTGAAATCTGTAAGTGGTGACAAAAAGCTGTAGTAACCTTGCAGATGGTCCCAGGAACAGACACAAAGATTGCTGGAGAAACGCAGAAGGTCTGGCAGCATCTGTGGAGAGAGAAATAGTTAACTGAAGTTTCTCCAACATTTTCTGTGTTTGAGTTAGAATTCCAGAATCTGCAGTATTTTGCTTTTACTGTAAGGTTGCAGGGTGTGGGCTGATAGTATGGTTCAGAAATCCTGTGAGTACAGACATACCTTAAAGTATTGGAAATGTAACTGTTGTAAACTAACGATGAGTGTCATCTCTGCATTGCTGTGAGATAGATCAGATGCAGGTAACCCCAGCATTTTGAACATTTACTTTACGCAAAGACCTACGTTAGTATATTAAAGACCTACATTAGTATATTGAAGACCTACATTGGTATATTAAAGACCTACATTAGTATACTAAAGACCTACACTGGTATATTAAAAATCTGCATTGATAAAATAAAGACCTATATTAGTATATTAAAGACCTACATTAGTATACTAAAGACCCACATTAGTATATTGAAGACCTACCTTGGTATATTAAAGACCTACATTAATATACTAAAGACCTATATTAGTATATTAAAGACCTACATTAGTATATTAAAGACCTATATTAGTACACTAAAGACCCACATTAGTATATTGAAGACCTACATTGGTATATTAAACACCTACATTAGTATACTAAAGACCCACATTAGTATATTGAAGACCTACATTGGTATATTAAAGACCTTCATTAGTATATTAAAGACCCATATTAGTATATTTAGGACCTACATTAGTATACTAAAGATCCACATTAGTATATTGAAGACCTACATTGGTATACTAAAGACCTACATTAGTATACTAAAGACCTACATTAGTATACTAAAGATCTACATTAGTATACTAAAGGCCTACATTAGTATACTAAAGACCCACATTAGTATATTGAAGACCTACATTAGTATATTGAAGACCTACATTGGTATATTAAAGACCTACATTAATATATTAAAGACCTATATTAGTATACTAAAAACCTACATTAGTGTATTGAAGACCTACATTAGTATATTGAAGACCTACATTGGTAGATTAAAGACCTACATTGGTATATTAAAGACCTACATTAGTATATTGAAGACCTACATTAGTACCTGTTTTCATGAATCTGAAGACGATTTTTGCGTTTACGAAAAATGGCAATACGTTTTCCCATATAAATCATGCATCTTTGCTTTACCCCATTTTCAACTCACAGAAGGTTTCCTGGGAATGCTCTACTTTCAGATAGCGGAGGCTAGCTGTACATAAAATGGATAGCAAATTGGTGACTTCAGAAGTAAGTTTTTTGTTGCACTTTCTCTAGTGTATCCATTTCCTTTTGTTTTCAAATGGAGACCAGAATTGGTTATAGTGAGGTCTAACTAAGATCGTAACGTTGTCTGGGTTAGATGAACAATCACTCATATTTCCAGTTATACAAATCACCAAATGTTATTCAAAGTTATCCTGTTTTTCTTTAGTAAGCAGGTTAGGGAGATACTGTTAATCTTTTCAAAAACAATTTAAAAATAGATTGTGAGACAAGAATTCCAAATTATAGTCATAGAGCTGAATAGCATGGAAACAGACCCTTCAGTACAATTTGTCCATACCCACCAGATATCCTAAATTAATCTCGTCCCATTTGCCAGCATTTGGCCCATATCCCTCTAAACCCTCCTTTTCATGTACCCTTCCGGTGCCTTGTAAATGTTGTAATTGTACCAGCCTCCACCACTTCCTCTGGTAGCTCATTCCACACAAGCACCATCCTCTGCATGAAAAAGTTGCCCCTCAGGTCCCTTTTATATCTTGCCCATCTCACCTTAAAACTATGCCATTTAGTTTTGGACTCTTTAATCAGCCGTCCATTCTAATTATTCTCATGTCTATACGTTTGTGTCACCTATTTACCATTTCTCTAACTAATATTATGAAGTGGTCAGTAAGTTCTGAGTTCATCCAAGATTTATCAAATTCTTTATAATCTTTGTGACAATTAGATCATCCCTTTAATCTCAGTGTTAATGTACAAAGCCCTAATTATTCCAGTCTCTCTTAATAGATGTGATCCTATGTAGTAACAGCATAAAATAGCATATTTATACCATCATTCGATAGCAAGAGAGCAGTTATTCCACCACCCACACCCATTGTCCTGTTTATATTTAGTCTCTTTAATGAATGGTATTCATTCTTTTCATTTAGTCACTCTCCTCCTTCCCCCATGTTGTTCTTTGAAGCATTTATAATCTTATTTTCAATTTTGAGTTGTTGGATTTGCAGTCCTTACGTTGATGTATTGGGGCTCTGAAACTTGCACTGATGTTGCACCATTACTTAAGGTTAGATTTGATTCCCTACAGTATGAAAACAGGCCCTTCAGCTCAACATGTCCACACCGACAAGTAACCCACCCAGACCCACTCCCCTACCCTATATTTATCCCTAGCTAATGCACCTAACACTGTGGGCAATATATCAAGGCCACTTCACCTAACCTGCACATCTTTGGATTGTGGGAGGAAATCAGAGCACCCGGAGGAAACCCACGCAGACACAGGGAGAGTGTGCAAACTCCACACAGACAGTTGCCCGAGGTGGGACTCGAACCCAGGTCCCTGGAGCTGTGAGGCAGCAGTGCTAACCACTGAGCCACTGTGCTGCCCTTAGGAGAAGACGTCCGTGCTGCTCCTTCCTATTACAGTCATCTGCTCTGTTATAATTATGTGCTATCGGATCAAATAAACCACCTCCATGTGACACATTAAAAACACAGAAGTAAGAACAGCTGTAAATGGAAGGCAATTATTAAGGCTCAACTAGGACGGAAATAGGTATTAAGTAGCATTATCATCATCGGCTGTCCCTCAGCTCATGGTTGACCTTTATTCAGGGTTGTGGGATTTTGTTCTGTGTCTTCACAGTCTGATTCTCCACCCATTGGGCAAATGGGACTGAATGAGGATAGGAGATCTAGGGTTGCAAGAATTCCTTCCCTCCCTGCACTGCCTCCTGACTAAGACTGTGAACATGATACAGCTTTGTCAACACGTTTGACTGTTTTGAATGATTGATAACAGCCGCTCCTTCTGGTTATTACGGTCAATGGTGCTGCGCTTCAAAGAGAGCTCAGGAATGTCTTTCAGAGTGTTCTCTTTGTCATCTCCTGCAATGTTGGCCATCTGAGAGGAGTGGGCTGCAGGAGATGTTTTTCAACCATCCAGACACAGCAGGCATTGCTTTGAAGTGGATTTGGGAGCTGGGAGTGTGGTGTTGGAAAAGCACAGCAGGTCAGGCAGCATCCGAGGAGCAGGAAAATCGACGTTTCATCCATAGGCCCTTCATCAGGAATGTCGATTTTCCTCCTCCTCGGATGACCTGCTGTGCTTTTCCAGCACCACACTCTCGAGTCTAATCTCCAGCATCTGCAGTCCTCACTTTCGCCCTGGATTTTGGAGGTGTTTTGCCAAAGGTGTATGGAGCCAGCTCCAACAGTGATGCAGGCATAAGTTCAGTAGTCCTCCCATTGTATCGGGTGGAGCCATTGCTGATGGACTTCGTCTCAAACTGTTGTGCTTCACTGTTATACATTCCAGGTAGCAGTATAGAACAGGACAGGGGTGACAGCAACTGTGTGCACTAAGAAAGATCTTGGTGACCAGCAGAGGCATCTGTTGTCAACTACTGGCTGATGTTGTTTGCCAAAGGTTGAGCTTGGACAGCCGACTCAGTGCTGGATCTGCTCATCAGTGTCTTGAGTGGGAGATCTGAAATAGGCCCCTACAGATCCTCAGGGCAAACAACCCCACTGCTCTGTGGATGACCACTTCAACTCCCCCTCCCACACCACCAAAGACATGCAAGTCCTGGGCCTCCTCCACCACCAAATCATAGCCACCTGATGCCTGGAGGAGGAACTCCTCATCTTCTGCCTTGGGACCCTACAACCACACAGTATCAACATCGATTTCACCAGTTTCCTCATCTCCCCACCGACGTGACTGATGAAGGGCTCATGTCCGTAATGTTGACTCTCCTGCTCCTCAGATGCTGCCTGACCTGCTGTGCTTTTCTAGCACCACACATTTTGACCTACAAATTCTCGACCAAGGCCAAGCAGGGCAGTGTGCACACCTCCACACAATACTCGGTGGTGGCTATCCACTTCGACAAGGGTCAACTGTCCTCTGGTGCCCATTTGAATGCTGCTTAGATGCCGAACTCTTTACCCTCAGTCACCTTCATGCTAAAACTAGACTGACTATGGACACACACAATGTATAAGTTTGGCTGCTTTGCCATTGACCACACCGCATGAGGTCCTCAAGGCATACTCGAACTCTTCATTTGTGCACACACCCAACTCAGCCTGTCCTTGAATATTGCCAAAAGAAAACTCCTTTATCATCCCGCGACAGGTCAACTAAATATTCCACCTTATGTATCCGTTGAGGAAGAGACTGCGGAATCCGCTGAGCTTTAACATCAGCGCCTGTTATTAAATTCTAAGGTGAGAGCCAATTCGCAAGCGGCTCAGCAGAATTGATCTTTCTGTGAGATCTAGTTTTCTGTTGTGTATTTTGTTGATGTAGCATGCTGCAGTTTCTGCTCAAAATGATTAATGAACACATTTCAAGTATAGGTTCTCTCCCGGATGGAAGAAAGCTCAACTGCAGAAATGCGGGGCTGGAGTGCGCAGTGGGACACACATATTAGCATACAAAGTATTCGAAAGTGATGTTTTAAATGCACTCTTCCGTCAACAGGGACTCCTGAAAAGCCCAAATCATGATGCCAGGCAACCAGTTATTACAGATAATGTATTATTTGCTGCAAAGCAGCTTCACCACGAGCTTATAAGGAACATAATGAACTACTGGAGTACCTGTTACCGGCAGCTTAATAATATGTTTTAATTGACAGCCTGGAACATTTCAAGTCCTGCATCTATTATTCTCCCCAGTAGGTATAGGATCAAATCTTTATATAGAGCAGTGTCTTGCAAGTGGCTTTGCATCTACCGACGAACAAAGGAAGGAACTGCAAAGCTTGATTGCAAAGCCACATCTGTCTCTCGTTTTCCAGTCTTTTCTAAGCACAAAGCTAAACATTTCATAACTGAGAGTGCAGAACAAGCATGGTAACACCAACTCCTTTGTAGTTTTAAGTATCAATCATCTCACTTAGGGTTTCACCCATACATAACTGAAAACATTTGACATTCTGCAACTGTTTTTCACATAGGAGCATGTGTCATCAGGGTCACCCAAGTTATAGAGCCATAGAGATGTACAGCATGGAAACAGATTCTTCAGTCCAACTCATCCATGCCGACCAGACATCCTAACTTTAATCTGGTCCCATTTGCCAGCACTTGACTCACATCGGTCTCAAACACTTCCTATTTGTATACCCTTTTAAATGTTTTAATTGTACCCCAGCCTCCACTATTTCCTCTGGCAGCTCATTCCATGCCGCGCACCACCCTTTGCATGAAAAAGGTGCCCCATAGCTCCATTTTAAATCTTTTCCCTCTCACCTTAAACATGTGCTCTCTAGTTTTGAACTCCCCCACCCCAGGGAAAAGACGTTGCCTATGTCCCCTATCCATGCCCCTCATGATTTTATAAACCTCTATGAGGTCACCCCTCAGCCTCCGACGCTCCAGGGAAAACAGCCCCAGCCTCTCGCTATAGCTCAAACCCTCCAACCCCAGTGAATTGTTTTTGAATCCTTTCAAGTTTCGTAACATCTTTCCTATCGCAAGTTGACTCAGCAAGATATTTCAAAAGGAATTGGGTAATTAATTGGAGGGGGGAAATCTTCAGGGATGTCAGGTAAGACCAGGGAGGTGGGGCCAACTGATTGACCCTTCCACTGAGCCAGGACAAGTGCTATGTCTTTGTGTTTGGTGACTCCTCTTTCAAAGGGGTTGGAGTAGAAGAGTTGGGAAGTCTTACTGCGACTGTACGAGTGAGACCACATCTGGGGTTCTGTGAACAGTTTTGGTCCCCTTATTTAGGGAAAAGTATCATTTCACTTGAGGCACTTTGGAGAACACTCACTGGGATAGCTCCTGGTATGAGCAAAGACTAAACAGATTGGGACTGCAGCCACTGGAGTTTAGAAGAATGGGAGGTGATCTCAGTGTGACGTATCAAATTCTGAAGGGACTTGACAGGGTCAATGCTGAGAGGGTGTTCCTCATCATGGGAGAGTCTGGGAGCAGAGGCCTAGTTTCAAAATAAAGGAGCACCAATTTCAGACTGAGATGAGGAGGAATTTCTTCTCTCAGAGGGTTGTGAATCTTCAGAACTCCTCTCACAGAGACCTGTGGGGGCAGAGTCCTTGTGTATATTTAAGGCTGAGATAGATCAGTCGGGGACTCAAGGGTTATGGGAAAAGGGCAGGAAGGTGGATGTGAGGAATGTCGGATCAACCACGATCCTATTGAATGGCAGAGTAGGTTCAAGGGGCTGATTGGCCTACTCCTGCTCCTTTTATAGTCTTACAAGCAGAGAGTCATGATTCAATTGATTGCATGATTTAACTCCCCAAGTTGGACAGTTTTGCAGGTTGCTTTAGGAATCAGTGACTTTTTTTTGTGAAATAGAAATCAACCGTCATTTTGTTTAAGACTATTGGACTGAATTTTCAGAGTTTTGTCCTGCAGCTCCAATTATTCAATGGAAAATAAGTAGGCTGAGACATCCTGCGCTGTATGAGCCTATCCGTCTCTTTTTAGAGTTGAGTTTGGGAAGATCAGAGCTCATGAAGTTTCTGAGCTGCACTAAGTACTCCAAGTATATGACTTCATCTGAGGTTTACTAAGTAACATCAAGACTGACAGCTGTGGCATTCAGTCTGATGGCTGGTTTGGATTTAATTTTGTACATCTCTGAAATGTCAGGACTCAGTTTCATGTATCCATCAACGTACATGGAATTAGATCTGGTAGGAACTGATTTTACTTAAAGCATTGAGTGCTTTTGGCATTCGAACTGATATTACTTAAGATTTGCAAATCCTGCAGCATTCAATCATCCATATATTTCCAGGGTTGATACCAGGCCATTTCAGATTCCCCGTGTCAGAATTTTGACTGATTCATTGCGGTAAACATGCTTATCTGATTACAATGGGGCAAGAGATTTGCTGCAGTCCAACATCTCATGACAAATCCCTGAAATTTCTCAGCCAGTCACGTGGAGCGCACATAAGTTGCTCGAGTTTTGATAATTTTACATTAAGAAGGACTGGAAACAACAGAGCTGTCAGCCAAAGCAGAGTAAGCAATATATTCCCTGATGCAGTAAATCGCTTGCTCTCCCTATCAGCACAAATTTAAAAGCTACTTCATTTATCAGTACAAGCTGCAGAGATTTAAAAAAGGATTAGATTCTCTTGTTTGAATTCTTTAAGCCAATTGCATTTTAATTGAATGACACGTTGTTAAATTCAGGAGCACATTAGATTAGATTTCCTACAGAATGAAAACAGGCCCTTCGGCCCGACAAGTCCACACCGACCATCTGAAATTCTCCCCGTGTCTGCACGGGTTTCCTCCGGGTGCTCCGGTTTCCTCCCACAATCCAAAAATGTGCAGGTTAGGTGAATTGGCCATGCTAAATTGCCCGTAATATTAGGTGAAGGGGTAAATGTAGGGGAATGGGTCTGGGTGGGTTGCGCTTTGGCGGGTCGGTGTGGACTTGTTGGGCCGAAGGGCCTGTTTCCACACTGTAAGTAATCTAAAAGAATCTTAAAAAAAAGAGTAACCCACCCAGACCCATCTCCCTCTGACTAATGCACCTAACACTACGGGCAATTTAGCACAGCCAATTCACCTGACCTGCACATCTTTGGACTGTGGGAGAAAACCCACACAGACACGGGGAGAATGTGCAAACTCCACAAAGTCACCCGAGGCTGGAATCAAACTTGGGTCCCTGGCGCTATGAGGCAGCAGTGCTAACCACTGAGCCACTGTGCCACTCCTAAACATTGAATGGTCAGAAATTAGGTTTGTTTTGAGTATGATGTAGTCCTTACAATGCCACAGACAGGAGTTTAGGTTCTCCTAGAGCCACTGAAGACAGGTTGCCTGCATCTTCGTTAATGAACAGGACATGGGCATTGGAAAGGCCAAAATGTGTTACCCATCCCCAAACTGGTGAGCTTGCTCAGCCAAAGATCCCCAAACTGGGGAGCTTGCTCAACCTTTTCAGAGGGCAGTTAAGAGTCACGCCAAGGTCAGACCAAGTAATGATAGCAGAGTTCCTTTCCTGAAGAAATGAGTACACTGGATGGGTTTTTAACAACAATCAGTGAGAGCTGTCATCACTACCAAAGGTAACTTTAAGAAATTCCAGACTAATTCACTGATGGAAATGCCACTAAATGTCAGAGATAGGGTTGAACTTCTGTCCCCAGTGAAGCAGACTGGGAGTTAGGCTTCTAATCTGGTGTGCATGACCACTATGCTACCATCTCAGCACTGAGTTGTAGTTGTTCTTGCTAACCTTCTTGGTTAGAAACAAGTAGATAACACTCTCTGCTTGAAATTAAGGCATGTTTTCCCGTGAGTGGGTCTGGTAAGGTCACATATTAAATTTGAATCTCTAAGTATTGGCAAACTCACATAGCATAAAAATTGAAACGCTATTGTCACTATATCCTCTCCCAGAGCCCCCATCATCAGCATAAATGTCACCTATCCCCAGTTATTTTCAGTTCCAACAAAGGGTCATTGGATTCGAAATGTTACCTCTACTCCTCAGGTGCAGCCAGGCCAGCTGAATTTCTCTAGCACTTTCTATTTGTGTTTCAGATTTTCTGCATCCACAGTCCTTTTGTTTTATTACACACTTTCAAATTACCTATTCAGTGTTAGCACATCGGTCCATTTTCCATGGTGAATTTATCTACTACTTTGCAACTTGAGTTAAAAATCACACAACACCAGGTTTATTTGGAAGTACTAGCTTTCGGAGCACTGCTACTTCATCAGGTAGCTGTGGAACAGGATCATAAGACACAGAATTTATAACAAAAGATTACAGTGTCATGCAACTGAAATGATATATTGAACAAACCCAGATTGCTGTTAAGTCTTTCAGCTTTTAGAATGGGTTGCAGGTTTCAGTTCATTAATATGTAAATCCCAGGTCTTCTTTTAAGTCACATTCTAGGGATAACTTAAGGTTTTATAAAAAAAAGTGACATCTCAGCTCAGACAATGCATTAAAGGTGTGAGTTTAGAGTCCAACTGTATCCCAGACATCTTTGCAACATTAAACATTCATTGTGGCTGCTGGTCCATTGTTTACCAACATTTCCTATAATTGTTCCTATCCAATCTTCCCTGCCATTGTGACAAAGGGCACAATCAAATCTAACTTCGCTCTGTGCGCAGGGGGACATGGGTAGCCTGGCTGATACATCTCTACCTGCTCAGAATTTTAGTGGTAACAGCCCTATCCCGGGTGAGTTCACCTACTTCAGCACCGAACATTGATCCAACCGCAATGTTTCTGAAAACAAAAAAAATGCTGGAGATCACAGCATCTGTGGAGAGAGACCAAGCTAATGTTTCCAGTCTAAACTCGAAACATTAGCTTGCTTTCTCTCCATGGACGCTGTCTGACCTGCTGTGATTCAGTACAGATTCCAGCATCTGTAGTAATTTGCTCCTACATTGTAGAATCTTCCTGATATTTGTGCCTAATTTTCTTGTAAAGAAAAATTATTACAGTAATTTATTATCATATTTGCAGCATTGCTCTGATTCAACTGCACCTGTTATAATCATTACTTTGCCAGTTATTAGCTTTCGCTAATAAAGTTGTGTTTGTCTCCCTTAATATCTGCTAAGCTGTTGAACTTCAGAAACTGATTTAAGTGCCACCCTTAAATTTCTTCCTGGATAATAAATTCACTGAGCTTTATTCTGCTTTTTCAAAGCTATATTTGAATTATACTTTCAGATTTATTCTTCTCCTCTTTAAAATCAGAATGCTCCTTCCTTAGTGTCTAACCAGCTGAAAGTCTGGTGAAGGGCTTTTGCCCGAAACGTCGATTCTCCTGCTCCTCAGGTGCTGCCTGACCTGCTGTGCATTTCCAGCACTATACTCTCAACTCTCCCACCCTGCCCCCTGTAAAAACACGATCCCATATTCCCAATTCCTTCGCCTCCGCCGCATCTGCTCCCAGGAGGACCAATTCCAATAACGAACAACCCAGATGGCCTCCTTCTTCAAAGACCGCAATTTCCCCTCAGACGTGGTTGATGATGCTCTCCACCGCATCTCCTCCACTTCCTGCTCCTCCGTCC
>NC_057718.1:97408007-97422745 GCF_004010195.1 Chiloscyllium plagiosum
TTGACCTGCAATCTTCTTCCCGGCCTCTCCGCCCCCACCCCCTCTCCGGCCTATTACCCTCACCTTAACCTCCTTCCACCCATCGCATTCCCAACGCCCCTCCCCCAAGTCCCTCCTCCCTACCTTTTATCTTAGCCTACTTGGCACACCATCCTCATTCCTGAAGAAGGGCTTATGCCCGAAACGTCGATTCTCCTGCTCCTTGGATGCTGCCTGACCTGCTGCGCTTTTCCAGCAACATATTTTTCAGCTCTGATCTCCAGCATCTGCAGTCCTCACTTTCTCAACTCTATAGTCTGGTTGAGAACACAGTGTTTGGACAAACTCAAACTGGCGAGTGTGGAAGATGGAAAATTAGCCAGGGGAGTAGTTGAGTGTGGATATGACAGAAGTGTGGGTGAGATTTACCACAGTGGGTAGGTTGTATCGAGAGGTTGGGAATGGTACTGTATTGGAGAAATTATTCATTTCCTACACCATTTTAATTCATTTAAAAGCAGAATGGGACAATTATCACTCAACTTCCAGTGCTTTATTTTCTCTGATGCATTTTTATTAACTATCATTTGTTCTCCAGTTGCAGTTTCACCCCCAGTTTGAAAACAAAAAAAGATGCAGTCATTTGGATCATGGAGAAAGCATGTTCAGATCATGCTGAGTTTCAGCATCAGACTTGTCGTCTGCTATTTATTTAGCCATATGTTTGGTTTTTAAACTATTTTTAAAAGCAAAAACTGCAATATTGTCATTTTTCCAAACTCTTGTAATTACCTACAATTATGTAGATAGATGTGTTGATGAACCAAATTAATCATGATTAATTTTAATCATGTTTTTCATTGGAAATTGTTTAATTTTTTTACAATGACTCCATGAAATATTTAGTGTTTTATATGAAACTTATTTATACAATTAGACATAATTGTGAGCATCGCATGTTATCAATTATTTATAGTATTAGTTAAAAAGTAGCTTATTTTTGAACAAAACTGCTTATTCAACATAACAGGGGACGAGAGTGGATGAATAATTAATTCTGTTACATAATGATGTGGGTGAGAGCCACAGATTGAGTTATTGCTAAATGTGTTCGTGGGAACAGAGTGCCCGAAGGGAAACAAATCTATATATTTATGTATGTGCTGAGTTATTTTTATTTCTGTGCGTTCTTGAGCGCTGCCCACAGACTGCTATTAAATATAACACAGCTCCTTTAGCCTGGCATTCAATGCCTATCTTCTGCACTCTGTGATTTTAGACACAATTGTCAGACACCTTGATTTTGTTTTTTGATTGGACAATCAGAATGGTTTCGGCAGAAGCAACTTTCGAAATGGAATTTAACCAGGGCAGTGATGAACCCTCTTTGAGCAGCTACCATGACTAATCCCACATCTCTCTGCCATGCAGTCAACAAGTAAGGCCATTGCTTTTTCAATGTTGACGCCCACCTCCTCTCCACACCACCACACCACCCCCCCCCCCCAACCCCCACCACCATTGCTGCATTCCAATCTTGAGTATTTCCCAACTCCAACCCTCATCCCCAGTGAGCTCCGTTACCTTGCTCAGAATTGAGCACATAGTGCAAAGCACCAATTGCAATCCAGGTTCCCAGCTGCTTGGAATCCTCACAGCCAACAGCCTGACAGGAGGCCATTGTACCTGTGCCATTGCTTGTTCCCACTCACTCCCTCTTGTAATCCTGTGTCTTTGTCATCCTAAAGTGCCTAACCAACTCCCTGTCAACATTATTTGTGGAACCAGTTTCCATCACTTTTTCAGAAGATCTTGACAACTCAGGAGTGTGTTAAAATGTTAGATTAATTAGCATTGTTAAATGCATAAACTTATAATTTTCATGGTTAAACAAAGACATATCCTGGTTAAACCACTCTCCCATTTCTTCTGGTGGTTTGTACATCACATCTCACTATGTTAAATGTGTTCACATTAAACGCTTTTGATTTCTCAATGTTAAATGTAGCAGCTTGTCCTGATATAGTTTTTTTTTATTAAATGTTGCTGTCATGTATTCATGGTTTTGTATTAGGTGTTAACAGCATCTCATTTGCCATGAATCCTTCTGCCCTAAATCACCAGAAGTAACAGAGATAATTTATAAGAATACAATTTTGGATAGGATTGAGGAAGTACAAAATAAGCACCCAAAGAGACAAACCATTCAGAAAATAATAACAGAATCATAGAGCTGTATAGCACGGAAATAGGCCCTTCGGTCCAACTCATCCAGACATCTTAAATAAATCTAGTCACATTTGCAAGCCTGGCCCATATCCCTCTAAACACTTCCTATTCATGTCCCCATCCAGATGCCTTTTAAATGTTGTAATTGTACCAGCCTCCATCGCTTCCTCTGGCAGCTCATTCCATACACGCACCACCCTCTGTGTGAAAACGTTGCCCCTTAGGTCCCTTAAATCTTTCTCCTCTCACCCTAAACCTATGCCCTCTAGTTCTGGACTCCCCCACCCCGGGGAAAAGACCGTGGCTATTTACCCTATCCATGCCCCTCATAATTTTATAAACTTCTATACGGTCACCCCTCAGCCTCCGACGCTCCAGGGAAAACAGCCCCAGCCTGTTCAGCCTCTCCCTGTAGCTCAGATCCTCCAACCCTGGCAACATCCTTGTAAATCTTTTCCGAACACTTTCAAGTTTCACAACATCTTTCCGATAGCAGGGAGACCAGAATTGCAAGCAGTTTTGCAAAAGTGGCCTAATCGATTTATCACTCCAACTGGACCCACCTTGAGGCACGTGAGATGAGATGAACAGCCTGAGGCATTCATGAGATTTACCTAGTTGTTGGGAGTCTTGAGACTTGCATTGCCAGGGCTTAAAGTTTGCATCAAAGTCTAACTCGGAGGTGATTTACTTGACAGTGCAGCTCACTGATCAGATATTCTGCCTGCTCCATCCCTCACTCTCAGTCAGGGATGACTCGGAGTCACAACCTGCTGGCTTCCAACTCCAAGGGTGGGATTTAATGGAGATGAGGAGGTCTCAGGCAGTGGCTGAAGAGCCCTCTGTTTGTGAGGACATCTCCCAAATCATGTGTCCATCAGGTCTTCAATTGGGCAGCAGCGATTTCACACACCTCCCTGCAAACACCCCCAGCATCATGGCCACCCTCGGGATGGAGGCTCACGCCAGCCAATCCGAGGGCATCAGCGTTTACGTTGCTCAGTGACACCACACAGGAAGTGGTGGCTGCTGCCAGTATTGCACCCACAAGAAGCCAGGTGTCACTGAGGGATCTCTGCAGGCACTGGCGGAAGGGCAATCAGTGCAGAAGTAACGGGGTTGGGAAGAGGTGTGAACATTGAGGAAGGAAAGGGGAGGCCTGCCACTGAAAGGTCCATTTTCTCAATGCCGTGCCCCTTGATCGAGGACGTAGAACCTTTGACCATAGGGTTTTGCTGGAAGCTTGCAGGGCTTCCCCGTTCAACTTCTGGGTGAATGAGGCTGTAAATGGGGCCACTAGTCAGAGGGCCTTCTGCCATGGATTTAATCAGAGGTGGGAAATCAGAGGATGTTCCATCATCCTGCTGCCCAGTTAAATATTCCCATCAGCAGCAAATGCACCCTGGGTGAGTGCGAAGGGTGCAGTGGACATCAAATTTTGGGTGAGGTCTTCAGTATAAAAATCAGGGCTATCCTTCCAGTGCAGCAACAAGGGAAAGCTGCTCTGTTGAAGGTAGGCCAATTTTCTGAGTGCAGTATTGATCCAGGGTCTGTCTGCTGTCTCAGGTGAAATCCCACAGCAGCACCTTTGAGGAAGAAAAGGTGAGTGATCCCCCAGTGTTCTGATCATTTTGGATTCCTCAATCAATATGGTCCAAAAAAAATACCTGATCATTCTCATTATCGCTGTCGATGGGTGCTTGTTGGGTGCAACTTGTTTGCCATATTACATTGCCATAGCAACCTTTTTGGAGAAAAGCCTTTGTACAAGAAAGCTTTCAATTCAGTAGTCACTTTACACATCGCATGAAAGAGAGGACTTAGTTGGGTGCAAATTGCTTTGGGATGTCTGGTGGTTGTGAAAGGCGCTACATCAGTGCAAATCTTTTCTTTCGTTTAGATTGTTTGGATGGCATTCTTGGCTAAACCTCAGTGGAAAATTCTTCAATTCTTTCCAAGTAACGCAGGCACCAAGGATGCACCAAGGAATGAATTAGCATACATTTCCTGTCTGCATTATTTTAACAGAACACTGCAAATTCACACTAAAAACCGAAAAACAGCAGATGCTGCAAATCAGAAACAAAAAGGAGTAATTGCTGGAAAAAGCTCAGCAGGTCTGGCAGCATCTGTGGAGAGAAATCAGAGTTAATGTTTCCAGTCTGAGGAAGGGTTACCAGACCTGAATCATTTGCTTGGATTTCTCTTCACAGATGCTGCCAGACCTACTGAGCTTTTACTTGTAAATTCACAAACTTGTGTAAGGGAGCACACTGACAGAAACAGCAGTCTGTGGTTTGCATTACATAGCTTTTTATGTTTTCTCATCAACCTGTTAACTCTGCAGTAGGTGGGATTTGAACCTGGGTTTCCTCGGCCAGAGGTAGGAACACTGCCCTTGTGCCCCGAGACCACCCTCTGCATTGGGTTTTAGTTATTTTACAACCCATGTGTTTATGGAACTAGTGGAGTTTGAACCTTGACCTCCTGGCTCAGAGGTAAGGACACTACCACTGCACCACAAGCCCCCTCATACTGTTAATGACTATTCTCTGTTGAGCTGACCTTGAATGTTATGTTGTTGTGTCACCATAGTCTTACGTGACCATAGGGGCTGCTCTTTCATTAGGGAGAGAAGCAACTGATAGTAGTTTCACCTGAGGGCCACCAGACCTCAGACGAGGGAAAAAGCTGAGAAGGAGAGTCCTTCATGGTAACCACAAACTGGTGATGGGAATTGAACCCACACTGCTCCGTAAACCAACAATCCAGCCAACTGAGCTAAAACAATTCCCTGACCTTGAATATCCCTTTTCCTAATGTCATTGGTTGTCACTTGCAGCTGATATTGAGAGCTGCATTACCAGTGATGGTAATGATTGCACATCCACCTGATTTAGCTGGGATAAACCTGCCGGAGTATTTATTGAAAAGCACTTGGGTCCCAAATTAAATAAACCACAGAGTCAATGAGGCTGACATTCCTCGTCAATTATGTAGTCAATTCTTTTAAAAGTCAACCAGCTGCCTGGTCCTCTTTATAATATACACTGACCTAATGATTGATTCTCGATAAGCTTCCACTGACTGTGATACATCTGTTCTTGCTCAATGAGTTCATTACCATATGGCATGAAACACTCTGCACTTACAGCATGTTCGGTGCTGGCTGCAAAGCAATCGGAAGACAGGGTCCTTTATGTGCTTTTACTTGCAATGGGATTTTTCTTCTTGAAATGGAGGCTGTTTATTTTTAGTTTGTGTCTGGATAGATCCTTTTAACCAATCAGACAAATGCTAATTTATGTGGAAGGTGACATTGTATAATGTAGCTATTTATAATCCACCTGTTCTGTTTTATCGTCTGGATCTTGAACCCAGGTCTCCCAGCTCAGAGGTAAGGACACTACCACTGCAGCACACATTGTGTACTGTTAAAGTTGGAGTTGGCCATAATCTGGCTCACCCATTCAAGAGAGCTGATTGGTGGTGATTGAATCTGAGGGTCACCACGCCTCAGGTGAGGGGAGAGGTCGAGAAAGAGATTTCGTCATGGCAACCACTGTTACCATCACTTTGCAAATTGCAAACCAGCCATCCAGCCGACTGAGCTAACCAACCCCACATGTTGTTATTGAAGTGCATTTAGGGAAACCTCTCAGTTCAATTAATGTTTTATACAGGATTCTTATTAATATGAGGCGCTCCAATGTATCAACTCACCGATTGATGTTATGTAGAGAGTTCACTGTGTTGTTGAATTGCCAGTTTTCGGGATATTTCTGTGGGAAACTGCCAATAGAGGCGAGATACTTCCCTACAGGGACCATTTCGTTCCCTAAGTAGACTGGTATTGATAGATTCTGATTTAGTGCTGAATGACAAGGTCCACCAGGGACTTTCTCAACTCACCACAGCACCAGGGACCCAGGTTCAATTCCAGCCTCAGGTGACTATCTGTGTAGTGTTTGAACATTCTCCCCGTGTCTGCGTGGATTTCCTCCGGATGCTCCGGTTTTCTCCCACTGTGCAAAAATGTGCAGGTTAGGGTGGATTGGCCATGCCAAATTACACCATACTGTCCAAGGATGTGCAGGTTAGGGTGGATTGGCCATGCCAAATTACCCCATATTGTCCAAGGATGTGCAGGTTAGGGTGGATTGGCCATGCCAAATTTTCTCCCACTGTGCAAAAATGTGTAGGTTAGGGTGGATTGGCCATGCCAAATTACCCCATACTGTCCAAGGATGTGCAGGTTAGGTGGATTGGCCATGCCAAATTACCCCATACTATCCAAGGATGTGCAGGTTAGGTGGATTGGCCATGCCAAATTACCCCATACTGTCCAAGGATGTGCAGGTTAGGGTGGATTGGCCATGCCAAATTACCCCATACTGTCCAAGGATGTGCAGGTTAGGTGGATTGGCCTGCCAAATATTACCCCATACTGTCCAAGGATGTGCAGGTTAGAGTGGATTGGCCATGCCAAATTACCCCATACTGTCCAAGGATGTGCAGGTTAGGTGGATTGGCCATGCCAAATTACCCCATACTGTCCAAAGATGTGCAGGTTAGGGTGGATTGGCCATGCCGTATTACCCCATACTGTCCAAGGATGTGCAGGTTAGGGTGGATTGGCCATGCCAAATTACCCCATATTGTCCAAGGATGTGCAGGTTAGGGTGGATTGGCCATGCCAAATTACCCCATACTGTCCAAGGATGTGCAGGTCAGGTGGATTGGCCATGCCAAATTACCCCATACTGTCCAAGGATGTGCAGGTCATGTGGATTGGCCATGCCAAATTACCCCATACTGTCCAAGGATGTGCAGGTTAGGTTGGATTGGCCATGCCAAATTACCCCATACTGTCCAAGGATGCGCAGGTCAGATGGATTGGTCATGCCAAATTACCCCATACTGTCCAAGGATGTGCAGGTTAGGGTGGATTGGCCATGCCAAATTACCCCATACTGTCCAAGGATGTGCAGGTTAGGTGGATTGGCCATGCCAAAATACCCCATACAGTCCAAGGATGTGCAGGTTAGCTGGGTTAGCCATGGGAAATGCAGGATTACATGGATAGAGTAGGGGCGGGGTCTGGGTGGGATACTGTTCCGAGGGACGGTGTGGACTCAGTGGGCTGAATGGCCTGCTTCCACCATTCTAGGATTCTGTGATTCTGTTCTATAATATGAATGACAAAATCTTGGATCATGAGGCTCTTGTGATATTGTCCCCCCTCTGGACCAAAGGGATTCAAGTTCCACCTGCCTTATAGCTGTGTCTGAATAGATCAATTGTACGAACTATAATGAATCGGGATAGGAATATTTTCTTACAACAGTGTTATCCAACAGGAGAGTGGTTACAGTGACGCCAGTTTAGTTGCATACATGTATTAGGTTGAAAATGCCTCATTTATACTGAACATCATCCACAAAAAATGCAGAATAATATTAAAGTGTACATATGAATGACATGGAAAGTCAAATCACAACCCCGCCCTTCTTGTTAAGTTTTTATTTTTAAATTAAACTATTGTTCTGATCAGAGTCAAGATTAGAGTGGTGCTAGAAAAGCACAGCAGGTCAGGCAGCATTCGAGGAGCAGTACAATCGATGTTTCGGGCAAAAGCCCTTCATCAGGAAATGATGAAGGGCTTTTGCCCAAAACGTCGATTTTCCTGCTCCTCAGATGCTGCAGGGCCTGCTTTGCTTTTTCAGCACCACTCTGATCTTCACCATCTGATGTCCTCACTTTAGCCTATTTTTCTGATCAACCTGTTCAGAGATGTTGTTATCCACTTCTGGAGCAGGTGGGACTTGAACCCAGGTTTCTCGGTCCAGAGGTAGGGTTCATGTTATCCACGAGGCCTCCTCTATATTGGGGAGACGGGCCGCCTACTTGCGGAGGAGGTCAGGCAGCATCTAGGGAACAGGAGAATCGACGTCTCTGGCATTAGCCCTTCTTCAGGAATGAGGAAAGTTGGTCCAGCAGGCTAAGATAAAAGATAGGGAATATGGAATATCTTAGTCTGCTGGACCAACTTTCCTCATTCCTGAAGGAGGGCTAATGCCCGAAACGTCGATTCTCCTGTTCCCTAGATGCTGCCTGACCTGCTGCGCTTTTCCAGCAACACATTTCCATCATGTTATCCACGCCATTCTTACAAATGATACCCAATTGTGATGTCTACAGTTTCCTGCAGTCTGCTGGTCAATAAATACTCAGAAAGTGTGAGGTGGCAACAGAGCCACAAGGCTTTTCTCTCGCTTTTACTGGGATAATAACATTAGAATGTTTGAACTGTGGTGTACATTTTCAAGCGTATAGAAGGTACTTCTGCTAATCGTGTGATTGAAGACTGTACTTGGCATACTCCATTGTAAAAACTTGATGTTGCTCACTTACCTCATGTGATGGAGGTGGGATCAGGGGCATCAGATTAGAAATGATTCACTGGAAGTGAAGATTGAGCACATTTCCTCTCTTTTCAAAATATTGACAATCTGTCATCAAGGTGCTAAGACTTTCAAAGGCAGAATTTATTGAATTCTGACATTCAATTTCAAAAGGTCTGCATTTGTCCTTTTGTATGTCACCCATGAGTCAAAGGAGTATGTTGGGTGAATCAATTTTCCAGTCAATTTGCCCCAGTCTCCAGTAGTTTGAAGCGAGTTTATTCACGTCCTCTGCCCAATAAGAGATCTAATCAAATGTAATGAGAGAGACTGAAAGACAACTGAAGTTTCAAATGGAATTGAAGGTGACTCACAGGGATATTCTGATTTGGATTGTACAAAATGATTCAAACACTGTTAGATTGTCTCCAGAATACAACAAAGCCCATTTTGTTCTTTAACTATTTCATAACACATTGAAGAAAATGTTTTTTCAGCTTAAATGATTTAGTCATCAGTTAGGATACTTTATGAGGCTCAAATGCAATCTTATTGCCTCATTCATCTCATATCAGGATTGGCACTTGGTTTCCACTTTCCTACCTGTTACTTGAAAGCTGTGCAGTGAATTTTGAGTTGCAGTCTCCTGAGAGGATATGTTTTTAAAAGTAAAGTGTTCAGTGTCAATGAAAAAAGGATTGTATGTGATAAATGATCTCAATCATGGCTACACCGCCAATGTCTCATCTTCCACCTGAAGATTAGCAATTGCACTGGGATTCTGTGGAGCTGAGATCCCTGGTGAAATTGATTAGTGTGTGTATTCTTGAGGAAGTGGGTAGTGTCGCTATGTTTGAGCTAGGAGCCCTGGGTTAAGTCCCACCTGCGCCAGGGATGTGGTCTAAAATCTCTGATCGGGTTGGTTCAGAAATATTTAGAAAAGAGGAGGAAAGGTGGCACGGTGGTTGTGTCCATACCTCTGATCAAGGAGACCTGGGTGCTAATTTCACCTGGTCTCGGTTTGTGTCATAACATTTGTGGTTTAACTTTGGCAAAAGTCCTTAACAAGTAATCTTACCATGGCAATTTGAACTCAGTGTTTTCAAAGAAAAAGAGGAGACTGTTTTTCTAAAAGAAGCATAGAAGGGTGAATAAGGGATGTGATATGTACATGAGACTGGTGGGAGTGAACAGAACATTATTATACATACATTTTGAACTAAAATGGTTGAATGTGACTACAATAATTTTCAAGCCAGCATCCTCATCTAATTCTGAATGGACTGACTTTGAGATAACAGCAGTCCTGTGCATTTAATACTTTGGTTTTGCTTATCAGATCTTCACAGTGGCTGCAACCAGCCCTGTGCAGGTGAAAGGCAGCGAGATTGGTGTAATGGGAATTGTTAGAGTCCTCATTAAAGTCCAGTACAAAGGAGAGATGAATGGAAGAAATAGCTACAAAATGGTGTTCATGTCCACTTGACTGTAAAAGTTAGAATAACTGTGCGTATTTTGAGCGTGAGTCATCAGATTTTACTTTCCAGTACTAAGCTCGCAGCTGGAATTACAATTGGGCTTCTCATCCTGGAAGAGTTGAGATGAGAGAATTGTGTGTGGAGAGCTTCGTGTGTCTTTGTAGGAAGGAATTTCGGAATGAGAAAATGCAATTTAGTTAATTCAATCTGCTCTTCCATTGAGATTTTGACTTGATTGAGACTTCTCAGTCAAAACCTGCCCTTTGTATTGCCCCCACAGGAACCTGGCCTCTTCTGATATTGATTGGCCATGTTTGCTGGTCATTTGCTCCATAAAATTGAATATAATCCATAAATCTCCTCAGAATATTTAACAAGGAAGAAAGAAAGAATATTTAACGAGGGACGAAGTTGTTGCAGGAGTTATAAAGGGCCATTGTGTGAGAAGAGGGGCACAGGTTGGCATAGTAATTTAACTTCATTCAGAGTAAGGAGGCAATGGTCCCAGTCCATTCCAAAGCTGTGGAAGGGAATTTAACATCCCTACTGCAGCAATCTGATCATTCCCCAGTCTGTAAGCCCTGGATGGACTCAAATGAAATGTCTCATGATTTCAAAGTCACTGAACTCCAAAGAAGATTGTACCTTTGAAAAGGCGCTATGTCACACACTGTGAGGTGTAGCTGGAGGGGACAAAGAATAAGAGGGAATGAGCCAGTAAATTTACTGAGCAAAAAATGGATAGATAATGGTAGCCTGAGGTCTGTGGCTCAGTAATTGCATTGTCACATCTGACTCAGGGAGACCCAGCAGAAGGGCTACACTGTCATGGATGCAGAATTTCACCTTCTGTCCTCAGAATATGGGTGTAACAGATCTCCATTTTGAAACATTTGAAAGATGCAGAGGAGTTACTTCAAGGTGTCCAGGTTAATATTTACCCCTCAATTAACGTCACAAAGACAGGGAGTCTGGTCATCAACACTGCTGTTTGTGGGAATTTGCTGTGTGCAAATTGGCTATCCAGATTCCTCCATTTCAGCCATCACTGTTTCACAAAAATGACGAGCGGAATTTCCTTGTGACCTTTACACCAGCTACTTTTCCGTTCTTAGCTCCTTTAAAAGCGGTGTATTCGATCCGGGATTTCCACCTGCAAGTCTTGTGCGCAGAGTCAGGATAATTCCTGGCTCTAACACCCCGACTTTTGAAATATGGCTGCCCCAAGATTGGGGTTTTGCCCTGGGGGAATGGGCTACTTTAGAAGTATGAGTGGGTGACCCTGAAGTGGGAACAGAGGAGGCCAGGAGTGGGAGTGAGTTGGGAGAAAGGTCTACCTCCACTCACCCAGTGCTGATTTGAACTTGCACAAAAAAAAAGCCTTTGTCTCTTGCTGCTTATAACCTCACGTCCCACACTCCTCACTTGTGCCATTACATGCCACCTCATACCTCGACCCACCTGTGCCCCTTTTCTCACACAATGGCCCTTTATAACTTCTGCAACAACTTAGATCCAACTCATACTCACCCATGTTCCCATCTCCCGCCCTTTATCTTTCATCTGTCATTCCAACTCCTGGGCAGAGCTCGAAACTTGTGCAAAGATGAGAGGAAATAATTTCCCATAAATTAAAGTTCTGCGTGTCTACTGCAGACTTTATTACGTTGTAAAATACACTAACTCATAAAACAAAGCATTATTTACTATGTTTATATTCCTTTAATTACTTCATAACTTGTAAAGACAAACATTTCATTTAAGTGCTTAATTCCTTGTAGCAACAAGCCTTGGAATTCATTTGTCATTCCAATTCAAAGAGGCTACAACCACTTAGATCTGGCAATCAAACTGAAATGGCAGATCTCCCACTCTGATAATAGACGGTTGTTAAATCAGTCATTCAACACCAATCCAGCAAAGATAACCCTCTTTAACACTTGGGATCTCCCTATCAAGGTTTCTGACAGATCTTCCTGACACTTTTGACAGATTCTATTCGTATTTTTGATAAATTGTCTTGATAGTAGCTCAAATCGTTTGACACTTGTCCTTGACAAGTCTGTTGACAATTGACAGTGACATTGACAGTTCATGAATTTATGTACTTCCTACACACACATCCATGCCTACTTCAAAACCATTCAAGAAGTCACCTTGCCTTCCCCCTGAAGGGGTATCCTATAGGTCACCCGACTTTCACCAAAGGTGGTATGGCACAAACTCCAAAGGGGTATCTTATAGAAATGCAGAAAGTTCTGACATGTTCTTAGCCCAGTCTATCCTCCATTATCCCTATTGACACGCATGTACAACAAGTTAACTTTTAGAATTTCCCTTGCTCCCGTAAGCAGTTTTCCTGTTTACGAACCAGCGTTTTCTGCAACAGTCAGAACGCCAACAGTGAGGAACTTCTGTGGAAAATGTAATTTCCCCTTAAATGCCTGCATTGAAAACGATATATTGTGTGAAAATGAAATTCTCCTAATGTGCTTGAGTACAATTCTCATGCTGTTAACAGATCTGAACTGTGGAGATTGTTTGCTGATAATTTAACTTTACTGCAGAGGGAGTTATCATGAAAAAACGGTTCATAAAATGGAACTGCTTTCTGTGAGTGGATAACAACCTTTCTGGCTACATTTTGAAAAAAGTGGGACCAGACTATTATTGGGTCGTTTTTAAAGCAGACAGAATAAATTCAGACAGCTGCAGTGTCTGCTTTGGCTCTTCAACCTTACAGCAAAGCATCCTTCAGAATAAGGTAGTTTGCAAGATAAATCAGCTGGTCAACATCATTATTAGATCCTAATGATGGTCATTCCGCTCCAAATAATGACGCAACATCAGAGAGAGCAGTGTAATATGTCTACTTTAAATGGGGAGCATTGCAGGTCTTACCCCATTTAAATCATTCTGTCAGAGGTGTATTGCCTTTTTACAGCAAAACATTAAGAGGTTGTTGTTTCTTGTGAGGAATAATATGTTTCATTTAAAAATAAGTTATGTGGATCCATTAGTGCAGATGCAGAGCATTCATTTTTTGATTTTGAGAGAATTAACCATCAGTGAGCAATAACAGTTGCTGAGAATTCACTTGGGTTGGTTCATGAGCATAAAGAAATTGCACAGTAGTCATAGAGATGTACAGCACGGAAACAGACCCTTCGGTCCAACCTGTCCATGCTGACCAGATATCCCAACCCAATCTAGTCCCACCTGCCAGCACCCGGCCCCTATCCCTCCAAACCCCTCCTATTCATATACCCATCCAAATGCCTCATAAATGTTGCAATTGTACTAGCCTCCACCACTTCCTCTGGCAGCTCATTCCATACCTGTACCAACCTCTGTGTGAAATAATTGCCCTTTAGGTCTCTTTTATATCTTTCCCCTCTCACCCTAAATGCAGGTAAAGGGACGGCTGGAATATGGGAAGCCTTCAGAAATGAGATAACAAGAATTCAGAGAAAGTATATTCCTGCCAGGGTGAAAGGGAAGGCTGGTAGGTATAGGGAATGCTGGATGACAAAAGAAATTGAGGTGAAAATGTGTTGCTGGAATAGCGCAGCAGGTCAGGCAGCATCCAGGGAACAGGAGAATCGACGTTTCGGGCATAAGCCCTTCTTCAGGTGCTTATGTCCGAAACGTCGATTCTCCTGTTCCCTGGATGCTGCCTGACCTGCTGCGCTTTTCCAGCAACACATTTTCAGCTCTGATCGCCAGCATCTGCAGACCTCACTTTCTTCCCAAAAGAAATTGAGGGTTTGGTTAAGAAAAAGAAGGAAGCATATGTCAGGTATAGACAGGATAGATCGAGTGAATCCTTCGAAGAGTATAAAGAAGGTAGGAGTATACTTAAGAGGGAAATCAGGAGGGCAAAACGGGGACATGAAATGGCTTTGGCAAATAGAATTAAGGAGAATCCAAAGGGTTTTTACAAATATGTTAAGGACAAAAGGGTAACTAGGGAGAATAGGGCCCCTCAAAGATCAGCAAGGCGGCCTTTGTGTGGAGCCACAGAAAATGGGGGAGATACTAAATGAATATTTTGCATCAGTATTTACTGTGGAAAAGGATATGGAAGATATAGACTGTAGGGAAATAGAAGGTGACATCTTGTAAAATGTCCAGATTACAGAGCAGGGAGTGCTGGATGTCTTGAAACAGTTAAAAGTGGATAAATCCCCAGGACCTGATCAGGTGTACCTGAGAACTCTGTGAGAAGCTAGAGAAGTGATTGCTAGGCCTATTGCTGAGATATTTGTATCATCGATAGTCACAGGTGAGGTGCCGGAAGACTGGAGGTTGGCTTACGTGTGCCCTGTTGAAGAAGGGTGGTAAAGACAAGCCAGAGAACTATAGACCGGTGAGCCTGACCTCGGTGGTGGGCAAGTTGTTGGAGAGAATCCTGAGGGACAAGGTGTACATGTATTTGGAAAGGCAAGGACTGATTCGAGATAGTCAACATGGCTTTGTGCATGGAAAATCATGTCTCACAAACTTGAATGAGTTTTTTGAAGAAGTAACAAAGAAGATTGATGAGGGCAGAGAGGTAGATGTGATCTATATGGACTTCATTAAGGCGGTCGACAAGGTTCCCCATGAGAGACTGATTAGCAAGGTTAGATCTCATGGAATACAGGGA
>NC_057718.1:97423326-97457621 GCF_004010195.1 Chiloscyllium plagiosum
GTGAGAGGGGAAAGATATAAAAGAGACCTAAGGGGCAACTTTTTCACACAGAGGGTGGTACGTGTATGGAATGAGCTGCCAGAGGAAGTGGTGGAGGCTGGTACAATTGTAACATTTAAGAGGCATTTGGATGGTATATAAATAGGAAGGGTTTGGAGGGATATGGGCCGGGTGCTGGCAGGTGGGACTAGATTGGGTTGGGATATCTGGTCGGCATGGACGGGTTGGACCGAAGGGTCTGTTTCTGTGCTGTACATCTCTATGACTCTATGACTCTATGCCCTCTAGTTCTGGACTCCCCGACCCCAGGGAAAAGACTTTGCCTATTTACCCTAGTAACATCTTGGGACGTTTTGCTTTGCCAACAAAGCCACATCAATGCAAGTTGTTGTTGTGTCAAGATGCACCGATGATTTTTGGATGTTGTAAATGTCTTGTGTTTAGTCAAGGTGAAGTTGTGGTGCAGCCTCTCCCAACTGTAGGAGGCCTGAGCTTTATTTATTTGAAAGCTCAGAGAAAGTGAGGGCTGCAGATGCTGAAGATCAGAGAGACGAAAAGTGTTGCGCTGGAAAAGCACAGCAGCATCCGAGAGGCAGGGGAGTCAATGTGTCGGGCATAAGTCCTTCCTCAGGAACTTGAAAATGACCTTGACCTGGCCTCTCAGTTGAAGTTTCTCTTGAGGTCATTAGGAATGTAAAAGATCATAAAATTGGCTGCTGAGTCATCACCATCACTCTGTTGTGTGATTAGTGGTCCATGGGCTGTTGTTCAGTTAGACCTTCCATCAACCATTCATCCAGACACAAGAATGCCAAATTTCAAATGATCACAACAATGCAGGAGAAATGGGTGCCAATGGAATGGCAGGTCAACTCTGATTGGCTGATGTGTTACCATGGAAAGTGTCAGCTACCTTGTGGGACTTTGTCAGTGAACTGTCCTCAAATTTGCATAAAAATCAGCGATGAATTAGGTCATAAGACCATAAGGCACAGGAGCAGATATTAGGCCATTCAGCCCATCGAGCCTGCTCTGCCATTCAATCATCATTATTGAGTTTCTCAACCCCATTCTCCCACTTTCTGCCTGTAACCCTTGATCCCCTTGATACTCAAGAACCTGTCTATCCCTGTCTTAAATATACTCAATGACCTGGCCTCCACAACCTTCTGTGGCAGTGAGTTCATTAGATTCCCCACTCTCTGACTGAAGAAGTTTCTCCTTATCTCCGTTCTAAAAGGTCTTCCCTTTACTCTAAGGCTGTGTCCTCGGGTCCTAGTCTCTCTTATCAATGGGAACATCTCATCCACTCTGTCCAGGCCATTCAGTATTCCGTATGTTTCAATTAGATTCCCCCCTCATCCTTCTAAACTCCATCAAGAATAGACCCAGAGTCCTCAAATGTTCCTCATAGGTTAAGCTTTTCATTCCTGGGACTTGCTCTTCACACCATTCGCGTGAACCTCCTCTGAACAGACTCCAGGGCTAGTGCCTCCTTCCTGAGATACCGGGTCCAAAACTGCACACAATACTCCAAATGTGTTCTGACCCGAGCCTTACAGAGTCTCAGAAGTACACCCCCGCTTTTATATTCAAGTCCTCTCAAAATAAGTCCCATCATTGCATTTGCCTTCCTAACTACTGACTCAACCTGCAAGTTTACCTTGAGACAACCCTGGACTAAAACTCTCAAGTCTCTTTGCATTTGAGACTTCTGAATTTTCTCCCTATTCAGAAAATAATCAGGTGGGTAAATGATTTACGGTGCTTTATTTGTGTTTCCGCAATGTGGATAGGGTTAAAATCCCCCCTTCTGCGGTATTCTCTTTCTGGTCATCCCCTTAAAGACGATTCATATTGAATCAAACTGTGTTGTGTGCTACCTTGGGAACTATCACAGATTGTAAATCCTATCTCATGCTGTTAATCCATAACCAACACATCTTTCCCATCTTACACTGCACTTATTTAATGAAAGCTCACTTTGAGACTTTTACTGTGCGCACTTGAGGTAGCAGCTGAGGCCCCAAACTCCTACTGTGTATCCTAAGGCAACAATTCTTTATGCTCTACTCTCTAAACCATCTCCTCAGAAGATTTGAATTGTGTGTACTGGACGAGATACACGCTGTAGGTATTTCTCACCAACCTGTTCAGACACATTTCCGGGGCAGGTGAGGCTTAAACCTAGACTTTCTGGTCCAGAATAGTAGGGACAGTACCACTGCACCACAGGACACAGCAAACTCACTCTATATGAACACATCTTCCTTTATCATCAAGCCCTGGGGTGGGACTCAAAATATGAACAAGGAACAAAGCTAGTCCATTCAGACCTTGGAGTGTACCCGACATTCAACTTAACTTCAATTCTACATTCCTGCATATCCCCAATAATCCTTCAGCCCCTTCATAATCAAGACTCAACCTACCTCTCCCTTAAAGCTATTGAAAGAACCAGCCTCCCCTCCAGCATCCTGACTTGTAAATACATCACCATTCCTTCAGAGTCATTGGGTTAAGATCCAGGAATTCCCTCCCTTACCAACACGCTGGGTGTACCTTTCACCAAGTGGACTGCAGCGGTTCAAGAAGGCAGCTCACCAACCACCTTTTCAAGGGCAGTTAGAGAAATGGGAATAAATACAGCCAGCAATGCCCACATCCCATGATTAAAATCTACTGCCTTATGAGGTAGGGATTTCCAAAATCCTAACACCCCCCCGAAATAAAAATATTTTCTTCATCTCTGTTGTAAATGAGTGACCCCTTTGTTTTTAAATAGTGCTCCTAGTTCTAGACTCTCCAACAAATGGAAATATCCTTCCACTTTGCCTGGTAAGTCCCCACAGGACCTTATCTGTTTCAGTTAAGCCACCTCCGAATCTTCTAAACCTCCAGAGGATACTGGTCTAGGTTGTCCAGCCTTTCCGCGTAAGGCAGTCTGCACATTCCAGTGTATGTCTACACATCCAACTCACTGGCATCCTCCCCTAAGTATGGTCACCAGGATTGTGCACTGTACTCCAGGTGCAATCTCACCAATGTGCTATACTGCAGAACCTGAAGCTTCTGACAGAGGCTGGATCAGTACCCACTGCATCGGCTAAATGCTTGGCCCATCTGCTGCAGTATACCCCAGGCTGATCATTTGGTCATGTCTTGGGCAAGGTTCACACGCTCATTAGTTTCACTAATGCCCTTCGGGGCAGGAAACCGCCATGCTTACCTGATCTGGCGTACGTGTGACTAGTCCCAGAAAAGCGTGGTTGATTCTCAACTGGGTAATTAGGGATGGGCAGCAATATCTAACCAGCAATATCTTCATCCTGTGAATGAATGAAAAAAAGTTTACATTCACAAATCCTGTCACGCACCACTGACCACTCACATCCCACCTTGTCTTTGGGCTCAAGTTTTCCCCATTGCTGCTGAGTGAAATCCAACATGAACTCTGGAAGCTCAGATCACTCGGAATTTGCTTAATGGAGAAATTTCAGATTCCTTTCATTTGCAGTCCTCATTTTCTTGCTGCAGCTGCATACACACCTGTCACAAGATCCAGTTTTAGATGGTACGTAGTATAAATGGTACTGTTGAAACTCTTGTAAAATGTCAAGGATTCAAATTGAAAGACCACAAAACTCTTTAAATATTATTGACAGTTTAATTAATCAGAATCCCCCTGAGCCAATAAGTGAAAATGGCAGGCTTCAATCTTAATCATAATAATGTCTCATTTTACCCTGTCATTGATCACAGTGTTACAACCAGTGCTTGAATCTCCCTTCAGCACCATTTTTTTTGTGTACTATTTCACAGGCAGTTTTAAAATTCCAGTCTGTGCTATTTTAATGTGGTTGAACTGTTTAATTCAAATGGCTTAAGGCTTGGCATTAGAACAATATGTACAGAATTTAACCTGAGCACATTAGCTCAGCTGCTGAAAATAGTGCAAAGAGCGAGTGAAAGCTTTTTAATCTATTAATTTAAATGAAATAGGATATATTGACTTTTTGCACGAACAGGTCTTTCAGTCTAAAATGCCGGAAGTCAGCAGAGAAATCCAAGTAACTTTTGTTTCGCACAGATTCTGTCTAACAACAAACTGGTGGTTGAATAATCTTGTTAATGGTTTTCTGGTATGTACCACAAATTTAATTTGCCGTTGACAGTCGTTCCCCCGTTCTTCTTCCTCCTCCTACTGATGAAACACCCACCTCACAAAACAGTGACTGTCAGCATGTCATTCCCTTCCCTCCTGCTTGTCATGTTAAAAAGCTACCGGGCTTGTCAGAATGTCTTGCAGCATCAGCGCAGGCATCAGACGAGACCCGTTAACCCTCTCGATTCAATGAGACCCTAGCTGTTCGATGACTTCTTTCCCTTCTGTACATAAGTATCGAGTGCACCTCCATGTCCTTTAATGCCTTTTCGCTCACAAAAATCTTACAGCTGCAATTTATGATTGATCAAGGATCAATTGCCAGCGATAGATGAGATTTGTAATCTTCTGCCAACTCTTTGTCTGAAAATGTATTTCCTAGATTTCATTCCTGAAAGGCTGGGGTCCAATTGTTAGACTTAGTTCTAGAATCTCTCTACCCTGCCTTATTGTCTTGAAAACTTTAATTGAACCCTCTGTTAACCTTCTAAATTACAGAAAATACAACCCCAGTGTACATAATCTCTCCTCCTAAATTGGCCAAGTATCATATATGAGGGCACACTTCCTCCGAGGCCTTTGTATCCTTCAACCTGAAAGGCGCTTGCTGTGAGTAACCCAGGAGAAAATTCAAAGGGGCGTGAAATAGAAAGCGCTTTCTTCCCGATTGACTTTGAACACTCTTTATCTTCAAATGTACATAAAAGAGCTGTTTGTTCTGCTCTGCCGCAGGGAGTGCAAATTACATCATAACCAGCCCTGGCCAAGATTCTGCAGCAAGGCAGAGAACACATGAGAGCGGTGTAGGTCACCCCAGTCGGCAGCCTAAAACGGAAACTCTCTGGTGTCAGATAGATTCCTCACCGCTATTGGGATGGCAATAGGTTCTTTGCAAGAACAATTTGATCTTCAAGTATTATGCAAGCCAAGAATTTAAAGAACTGTTGTTATTTTACCTGTTCCATTACCACCTGCTGTTTTCTTACACCTACAATCTCTTTTGTTACTTAATCGCTCCTACCTTCCTCTCCATAACCATCCAGCCCTTTTATTCTTTCATCCTTCCTCTCTAACCCCTGAACAGTTCCAAGAGGAGGTGATGGACCAGTGCCAGACTATTAATCCAGAAAGCCAAGTGATTGTCTGGGGACTCAGGATCAAGTCCTGCCGTGTAGAATTTTACATCAATAGACGTCTGGTGTGAAGAGTCTAATGGTGACTGCAGAACCATTATTGAGCAGGGGAAACCTCCTCTGGTTCATTAATGCCCTTTAGAGAGGGAAATCTGTCATCTTTACTTGGTCTGGCCCGCATGCGCCTCCAGACTCTCAGTAATGTGATTGACTCTTAACTGCGCTCGGGGTCAGTTAGGGAAGGATAATAAACACGGGCCTCTCCAGTGAAACCCACATCCTATGAATGAATAAGAGGGTAAAAATAACCTTCTTTGAACCCTTGATTTAAAGGTTCTATCCTACATTAGCTTGGGGCCATGATAGCATGCCTGTATCAATGGGAAGGTCGCACAGGGACTGGGTTTGGGCTTCTTGACTGTGATTAGGATGAATTCCTGGAGACTTTACTCACGGGACTGCCACCTCCAAACACACGAACTGGCTTACCTGCCTTCTGTTCTTCCCCTCCTGTCTCTAATATTGTTCATGAAGGTGAAACAAAATGGGACAAGAAAGAAGGGGAGAAAGAAATAAACCAAAGTCTGTTGAGCTTAGAAGAGAAGTTAATAACATTGACGAAGCCTGGCATCTTTCCCGCAGCTATAATTAATGTGTTTGTCACTGCAATGTTCCCATATTGTGCTGCAGAATGTGGTCACTCCGGTCTGCTCTGTCTTGCTGCTGCAGTATCTTGAACAGAGATTATCATGATGTGATTCTACTGCAGGCCCGGGAACAGCAGACTGTGTCTTCACTGTCATTCCGTTGAGGCATAAGTGTCATTCTATGAAGTGACTGTCGCTGCTAAGAAACAATTGTGGAATGTGGCACTGCCAGTTCACATTGATGGATTTATTTTGCTGTGGAATCACAGAGAGTAGCTCAGTATAAAAGGAGGCCATTTGGCCTGCCAAGTCCATGCTATCTCTTTCGATAAGCAGTCCAATCCCCTCAATACTTTCCTCATAATATTGCAGTTGTTGTTTCTGCTATTCTGTTCTGAATGCTACCTTCCATTTCAGGCTTAATGCAGATCGCAGGCAGTCATCACTGAAACAACTCAGCAGAGGCTAGTATCCCATCACCCAGCCACCCTATATTTGCACAGGCATAGTCCTTGACACTGATCCAGCTCCCTCAGAGCCAGCTCTCAGAGTGAACTGTACCTCTGACACTCCTGATTGGACCAGATTAACAGCCCCGATCTGGGAACTCAGATTCTGTAGGTTTCCTCCTGGCTGACCTTGTTACAATCACTATAATTATGTGAGCAAAGATTCCCCTCGTCACTCTCTGGCTCTTTTGCCAATCGTTTTAAACCATTTATTCAGTATGAGTGATTTTTATTTAATTTGTTTAATGGAGAAATTTCTGATTCCTTTCGTAGGAGTCCTCATATTCTTGCTGCAGCTGCATACACCCCAGTCACAAGATCCAGTTCGAGATGATACACAGTAGAAATGGTAGTGTTGTTGCTTTGTAGATGACATTACTAGGGAAGAGCCTCCCTAATAGATCACAGGCTAATGGAATGTTGGCCTTTATTACAAAGGGGTTGGAGGAAAAAGAATAAAGGAGTCTTAGTGCAACTGTACAAGGTGCTGGTGAGACAACCTCTGGAATACTGTGAGCAGTTTCGGTCCCTTATTTCAGGAAAGATTTTATTTTATTAGAGGCAGTTCAGAGAAGGTTCACTAGGATGATCTCTGGCATTGATGGATTGTCTTAGGAGCAAAGTCTAAATGGATTGGGACTCCAGTCACTGGGTTTGGAAGGTTTGAGTTACAAAGGAAGGCTGGATAGGCGAGGACATTTTTCAATGGAGAGCAGAAGAATGAGAGGTGATCTCATTGAAACATATCGGACTCTTAAGGAGCTTGACAAGGTCAATGCTGAGAAGATGTTTCACCTCAAGGGAGAGTCCAGGACCAGAGGGCACAGTCTCAGAGTAAAGGGGAACCAATTTAAGACTGAGATGAGGAGGAATTTCTTCTCACAGATGGTTGTGAGTCTTTGGAGCATCTTGTCACCAAGAGCTGCAGAGACAGGGTCGTTGTGTATATTTCAGACTGAGATAGATAGATTATTGATCAGTCGGGAAATCAAGGGTTATATAGAAAGGGCAGGAAAGTGGACATGAGGAATGTTGGATCAGCCATGATCCTATTGAATGGTGGAACAGGCTCAAGGGCCGAATGGCCTACTCTTCCTCCTATATCTTATGATCTTTATATGGCCTACCCGGATTTTGAAGGATATTATTAAGCTAGAGGGGTTTCAGAAAAAAAAACATTTACCAGGATGTCACTGGGTATGGAAGATTTGAGTTATAAAGGAAGGCTGGATAGGCTGGGAGTTTTTTCAATGGAGCATAGGAGGTTGAGAGGTGACCTTATCGAAGTTTATAAAATCGTGAAGAGTATAGATAAAGTTAATGGGAGAGATAGAGTTGTCTTTTCCCTTGGCAGGGTGATTTCAAGACTAGGGAGCACATTCTTAAGTTGAGAGGAGAGAGGTTTAAAAAAGACAGTAGAGACAATTTTTTTACAATGAGGGTGGTTCGTGTGTGGAATGAACTTCCTGAGGAAGTGGTGGATGTTGGGTACATTTACAATGTTTAAAAGACATTTGGATAAGTACATGAACAGGAAAGGCTTGGAGGGATGTGGGCCAGGAGCAGGCAGGTGGGACTAGTTTAGTTTGGGACTGTGGTTGACATGGACTGGTTGGACCGAAGGGTCTGTTTACATGCTGAATGTATGACTATGACTCTATGAGGCTAAGTCAGTGACTTACCTCTGTTTGTGTGTCTGAAGAATAAGATCCCACAAGTAAGACATGAAAAGAAATTAGGAAGGAGCTGCTGATTGTGTGCTGTTGGGTCAAAGAGTGATGAACAGATTAAAATAGTAAATCTATTTTAAGCTGTACAACCATGTGCACATACAATGGGCCAAATTACCTCCTTCTCTGCCTGTGCAGCTGTGATCTGTTGCATCTTCCATCAGGATTCTTGAAACAAACCATTGTTAGAAAATATTGGTATTTCAGGCCTGTGCGTTTCATTCTGATCATTCAAGCTGAAAATAAACAATTGTAGCAAAACAACACCAGAACAACATGGGGATAGACAATTGCCAAAAATATTTTCTGCTCAGAATATAACTTTGATCAATGTTTCTGGCTTTAATGAAAGTGCTGGCAAAACTAGATAACCGACAGATGCATTAGCCAGTGACCATAAGATGTTTGAAATTCTTCTTGTATTAGATTTAGAGTTTGTTATTTGGAGTGGTATAAATGGAACTACTTTGATGCATTGATTTACTCTGAGCATTTCTGAAACTCATCATCTTCCTTGATTGGATCTTGCGGTGAAATTTTCTCTCATGTACACAGTGCCCGCCAGTAAATTCAAGCTTATTTCCCCTGCCAGTTGTTTCCCCTCCTCTGCCAGGCATGCCAGGATTAATAATAATTTGCAAAGCCCGCACCCACCTGGTCATCTCACAGAGGTAACAGCATAAGATATAGGAGCAGAATTAGACCATTCGGCCCATCGAGTCTTCTCCACCATGGCTGATATGTTTCTCAACCCGTTTCCCTGCCTCCTTCCTGTATCCTTTCTTCTCCTATCTATCCATCTTAAATACACACGGTGGCCTCCACAGTTGAGTTCCACAGATTCACCACCCTCTGGCTGAAGAAATTTGTCCTGATCTCAGTTCGAAAGGGTTGTTCCTTCACTCTGAAGCTGTATCACCTGGTCCTAGTCTCTCCTTCCTCGTGGGAACATCGTCTCCAAATCCACTCTGTCCAGGCCTCTCGGTCTTCTGTAAGTTTCAATCAGATCCCTCCTCATCCTTCTGACTCCATGACGTACAGACCCAGAATCCTCAACTATTCTTCATAGACAAGCTCTTCATTCCCAGGATCATTCTTGTGAACCTCCTCTGGACCCCCTCCAAAGCCAGCACATCCTTCCTTAGATACAGGACCCAGAACTCCTCACAACATTCAAAATGTGGTCTGACCGGATCCTTATACAGCCTTAGCAGTACATCACTGCTCTTGTATTCTAACCCTCTTGAAATGAATGCCAACACCACATTTGCCTTCCTAACTGCTAGCTAAACCTGCATACTAACATTAAGAAGATCCTGACCAGGACTGCCTTTGTGCTTTAGATTTCTGAAACGTTTCCCCATTTAGAAAACAGTCTATGCCTCCATTCTACTGACCAGGGTGCATAACCTCACACTTCCCCACATTGTATTCCATCTGCCAGTTATTTGCCCACTCTCCTAGCCTGTCCAAGTCTTTCTGCAGTCTCTTCACTTCCTCAACACTACCTGACCATCCACCTATCCTTGTCATGTGCAAACTTAGCAATAATGCCCTCAGTTCCTTTGTCCAAATCATTAAGTCTATAACGTCCATAGCTGTGATCCCAACACTGACCCCCGCAGAACTCCAGTAGTCAGCTGAGACTGCTGTCCAGTCAGAGAGCTGGCAACTTAGCAGCGCCAACACTGGCACGTGGTGACAGGGCGGGGTGTGGGCGCACTCCATTTTGGGCGCTCCTTGACCCAGTCGTGGGACCATCCAGCAGCCCCAGCCATACCTTTCGCTCAGCCCGTGAGGCACTGTCTCACTGCAGCTGCGAGCCTCAGCTGTGACCCGCTGCCAGTGGAGGCGCTGCTGAGTCACCAGCTCTCTGATTGGACAGCAATCTCAGCTGCAGGTGTTTAATTGGCCATTGCCGGGGTTGTTAACCAACCGCTGGCTGAGGTGGAATCAGCTCCTGCTCTCCCCTCCCTGGCAACAGGACCTCAGCCACCATGGATAAAATTCAACCCATGCTCCCTAAACTGAGTTACTGATGCATGAACTTCCCATGCTGTGGCCTCAAACTGACCAGGAACTAGGTTGTGACTCATATTGTGATAAGGACATCTGAGATAGAGAAAGATGATACACCAGATTCCACTCGTGAATTGGACTTAATGCAAAAGTTTTGTTGAAATCAATCACAAATCCCTAACGTCACTTCCATTTTCTCTTTTTCAAACCACACACACAGCTTTGATTAACAGCACAGATTGGAGAAAATAGTTAACACACACACGCAATCAAAACTTCGATCAATTGAGCAATACAACCATCGAAATTCATTCTATTTCAAACTCTTGCAGCCTGCACAAAACAGGTTTTTGATCCCGTTAGAGTTGATTTTCGTTCCCACTTATAAATGAGGTGGTTGTTGGGGGAGGTTTGCTAATGCTGTTGGGGTGGATTTAAACTAGCTTGTAGGGGTTGGGATCCAGGCATTTCAGAGGGGAGAGAAACTGAGATAGGCCTGAAAGTCATGAGATGAAGAAGGGATTCTGGAAGACGGACAAAATACAGGTTAAATAAGAAAGAAGTCTCTTGAGCAAGGCTACATTGAGTATATTTTTTAAATTCATTCACGGGAGGATGGTTACACTGGCTATACTAGCATTTATTACCCATCCCTATTTTGCTCGAGGACAGTTAAGAGTCAACCACATTATTGCAGGCCTGGAGTCACATGTAGTCCAGACCAGGTAAAGATGACGGTTCCCTTCCCTGAAGGACTTTACTGAACCAAATGGGGTTTTTCCGACAATCAATAATGGATTTGTGCTCATCATTAGAGTCTTAATTCCAGATTCCGCCATCTGCAGTGACGAAATTCGAACCCAGATCCCCGGAACGTTATTTGGGCCTCTGGAGTTACAGTCCAGTGATAATACCATGAGACAATCACTTCCCCTTTATTTGAAGCAAGAAGCTTTCAGAAGAAGATAGGTTTGTCACGAGCTCAAATAGAATTGGCAACTCAATATTCCTAGTTGCAGGGTATTCAGAAGAGATAGAGAGAACGATTGAGTCATCAATTGAGGATATCTTGGAAGGGTGTGTACTATAGGCTCCCAAACAGTCACAGAGAGTCAAAAGGTCAAATATGTCATCAAATTTCGGAGAAGTGTAAGAATATTAAGGAAGCAGTAGTAGAGGACTTTGCCCAAATATTAACTGGGATTGTTTTAGTGTATAGGGTAAAGAGAAAACAAAATCTTTAACTTTCATCCAGGAGAAAACTTTTGAGAAAGTCCAACAAGGAAGGGGGTCAGATGCAGACCTAACATTTGACAGTGAGTCCTGGGCAGGTCAAAGGCATTTTAGTAGGAAAGCATTTTGGGAATAGTGACCATAACTTAGTTAGATTTAGAATAGCTATAGAAAATGATGGGTTGGGAGTAAGAGTCCTGTCTTGAGGAAAGGCAGGTTTTTATGAAGAAAAGGTACAATTTGGCCCAATGGACTGTCTCTTGTATGCAGTCACTTGCAGATAAAATGGTGTCAGAGTGACAGGAAGCATTCAAGGAGGAACTAGCAAAGGTACACAGCAGATATATTCCAGTGAAGGCAAAGGATGGGACCAATACCAGACAATCCTGGATGTTAAAGGTCACAGAGGTTAGGATTAGGTGAAAAAGAAGCTTATGTCAGATACTGAGGTGTCCACATGGCCAGGCCCTGGGAGGAAGTTACAAAGAAATCAGAAAAGCAAAGAGAACGCATGAGAACGCATTGGTGGCTAAAATCAAGGAAAAGCCAAAAGGTGTGGTGCTGGAAAAGCACAGCAGGTCAGGCAGCATCCTAGGAGCAAAAGAATCAACATTTCGGGCATAAGCCCTTCATCAGGAATGTGGGGGCATTGGGGGCTGGGAGATAAATGGGAGTTGGGGTCGGGCTGGGGGTAATGTAGGTGGGATGGTGATAGGTAGATGCAGTGGGGCATGATTGTCATTGGTCGGGTGGGAGGATGGAGCGGATAGGTGGGATGGAAGATGGACAGTTCAAGAGGGCGATATCCGGTTGGAGGGTTGGATCTGGGATGAGGTGGGGGGAGGGGAAATGAGGAAACAGGTGAAGTCAACATTGAGGCCGTGTGGTTGGAGGGTCCCAAGGATTTTATTTAATATATAAAGAACAAGAGAATAATGAGGGAATGAATAGATCCCATTAAGGACCATGAAGATAATCAGTGTGTGTTCCAGGAAAATATGGGCATATCTTCAGTTCACATTTTTTTTTATAATGGAATAGGATGACACAGGTATGAATATCAGAGTGGAACTCTCTAAAATATTAGAAGAAATTAACAGGGAGAGAGGAGATCCTAGGGGGTACAAGTGTTAGGAACTTGGAAAGGACTCAAGATCGGAGAGATCCTGGTTGAATAGCTATAGATCCCTGGAGGTAATGGGGCAGGTAGATAAGGCAGGTCAGAAGGCATACAGGATATTTGCCTTTATTAGCTGAAGCATAGAATACAAGAGCAACAGAGAGGGTGCAGAGGAGATTCACCATGATGTTGAGTGGGCTGGAGGGCTATGAGGATAGATTGGAGAACCTGACGTTGTTTTCCTTAGCCTAGTGAAGGTAGAGACGCAACCCGACAGAGGTGTGTAGGATTATAAAAGGCATTGATAGGGCGGATAGGAAGGCGTTTTTTCTGTTATTAGAGGGGTCACTAACTGGGGGCATAGATTTAAGGGAAGGGGTATAAAGTTAAGAGGAGAGTCAAGGAGAAATGTATTCACCCAGACGCTGGTGGGAGTTGGAACTTACTGCCTGAAAGGGCAATTGAGTCAGGAACTCACAGAACATGAAATCATTATTTACATGTTCACTTTCATTGCCATATCGGCAGGGACTTTGGTCTGAACGCTAGACATTGGGATCAGAAATGTGCAAAATCAAGAAGTGGTGGAGAAACTCAGCAGATCTAGAGAGAGCAACAGAGTTAACATTTCAAATCCTGCTGATAGTTGCTCCCAGTTCTAACGAAGGGTTAACTCTTTTCCCTCTCCGCAGATGCTACCATACCTGGCGAGTTTTGCCAGGACTTGCCATTTCTGTTTCAGATTTCCAGCATCCACAGCACTTCGTGTTATTTTCATTGTCATCGGATCTTTGCTGAGTAGGGCAGACATGATGGGCCGAGTGGTCTCCTCCTGTGTTGAGCACTAATGATATCACAGGGCCAGTAACCCGGAGGGCCACAATAACCCTTTGTTAACAGGGCTTCAAATCCCACCACGGCAATTCCTGGAATTTGAGTTCAATTCTCGAATGCGATCCTGGTTTCAGGAAGGGCAAACATTAACTTCTCGTTGACTGCTGTAAATGCGATCTAGTTCATGACTGTCATTTTCAGGGAATGAGATCTGCCAACCTGACCTGGTCTGGCCTGTGTGTTGATGGCTCTTTATTACTCTCTGAAATAGCCCAGCAAGCCATTCAATTTAAGGATAATTCGGAATGGACAGCTCAGGCTGAAGTAACTCTGCAGGGGCTGGTATCCCGTCATCAAGTCTCCCTTTATTCACACGTGGAGAGTCCTTAACACTGATCCAGCTCCCTCGGAGACAGCTCTCAGAGTGAACAGAACCCCTGACATTCCTGTTTCTATCTGTCAGCCTGGGCCCCCTGATTAAACCAGGTTAACAGCCCCAATCAGGGAACTCAGATTCTATGGGATCCACCTGGTTGACCTCATTACAATCTCTACAGTCCTCCCCCTTTAAGTCTGGGGAAGTAGGCCGGTTCTTTCACTTGTAACCTCTCCTTGGGCATTTTCACAGCAGGTCCGGTTCCCCAAATTCTAGCTTGCATACAGGCAGCGTATCCCGGAACGTAGCTGCCTCATGTGCCCGGAGCAGCTCGGAAGAAAATTGAAGAAAATGGTTGGCTGCTGAAGTCTCTGAAAATGAGCTTACTTTAGGTTATATTATGAAACTGACCACATTTCCCTCACTCTCACTGTTAGGCACTGGAAGATAATTGTTTTTGAACAGAATCCAAGTCTGCACCTTTAGTGAGAGCTTCATTTCGGTTAACCACGCTGCAGAAAACTTGCACCCCACTGATTCCTAGCTCCCTATACTTATACAGCCAATTCACATCCAATTAACCCTTAAATCACCTATCCATTACCAGTATCCACATCCCATTAGGACTGAAAGATCCCTTCACACCTCATTCGGGCTGAATTGGATACAGTCAGTTCTTCTATAAAACAATCATTGCCTTCTTGTGCAACCCCACGTTGTAGAAAAATCATGCTTTAGAAACAGTGCTTAAAGTGTTGGTGATGTAATCGGCTGACAGCCAGCACACGTTTTGAAAGTTCGCGCTTTGGAATCAGTGTCTCCCAGTTTCGTCGATTGCGTTACAGTAAATTCATGTTAACGAAACACGTGTTATATCAGAAGAATCTGTATTTTATAAAACAATATTTAAGTCTGGGCTGGGTGGGAGTGGGTTAATTTATCTAAAATTCAGTTCCAGGCCCAAACCTGCCTCAGACCCACCTAGTTCTAGCTTCTACCTACTCCTGTCAAATGCAACTCTATAAAACAGAATACCAATAATGATTTAGCCTGTGCTGTAAATAAGGTAAAAAACCAAACCGCTCAGTGGCTCAACATTTCAACTCCCCCTCCCACTCTGCCGAGGATATGGAGGTGCTGGGCCTCCTCCACCGCCGCTCCCTCACCACCAGACGCCTGGAGGAAGAACGCCTCATCTTCCGCCTCGGAACACTTCAACCCCAGGGCATCAATGTGGACTTCAACAGTTTACTCATTTCCCCTTCCCCCACCTCATCCTAGCTTCTAACCTCCAGCAACTCGATCCCCTGACCTGTCCGGACTTGTCCGACCTGCCCAGCTCCTTTTCCACCTATCCACTCCACCCTCTCCTCCCTGACCTATCACCTTCATCTCCTTCCCCACTGACCTATTGTACTCTATGCCACTCTCTCCCCACCCCCACCCTCCTCTAGCTTATCTCTCCACGCTTCAGGCTCTCTGCCTTTATTCCTGATGAAGGGCTTTTGCCCGAAACGTCGATTTTGCCTGTCCTCGGATGCTGCCTGAATTGCTGTGCTCTTCCAACACCACTGATCCAGAATGTGCTGTAAATAAATCTATTAAGAATCCTGTTGTAAGTCAGATGTTACCAACCTCAACAAAGCAATTCATTTCATTCCAGGTGAATCTTTACTTCTTGAGTGTACTGATTGCATTTGATGTACTGTTACTTTTGCAGAAGGGGATTGGTTAGCTCAGTTGGCTGGATTTCTGGGTTGCAGTGTGGAGTCAATAGAATGGGTTCAATTCTGGCGCTGGCTGAGGTGACCATGAAGGAATTTCCTTCTTAACCTCTCCCTTTGTCTCAAGTGTGGTAACCCCCAGGTTAAACTGCCGCCTCCCCTGTAAGGGAAGAGGAGCCTGGAGGATGATGGTGAATTTACCTTGATTTTTGCAAACAGTGGGGTCACCAAGATTTACATAGCACGTAAATAAAAGCATGATGTCAGTGCAAATTGTCTATAACGTAAGCCCACATCAATTTTCGCTCATCCCCGTTTTAATAGATACAGACATTCTGGGAAAGGTTGATACGTGAACCAACAATGAGTTTGTGTACACTCAACAGAGACTGCTCCAAAGCACTGCTGGCTGTCTTACATGAGACTACGAATAGGCCATTCAGCCCCTTGAACCATTCAGAGCGATGGCATCTGATTTATGGCCAAACTCCAAATCCCTTAATACTTTTGCTTAACCATACAATTATCTATCTCTAATTCTGCGTCAACTACCATTTGTGGAAGAGAGTTTTAAACCTCCGCCACCTCTTGTATGTCAAAGTGCTTCCTTACATCTCTCCTGATTGGTTTAGCTCTAATTTTCAGACAGTGCTGCCTAGTTCTGGAATCTCCAACCAGTGGAAATAGTTTATTTTTATCTACCCTGTCTTTTCCTGTTGAGATTGTGAAGACTTTGATCAGATCACCCCTTAACCTTCTAAATTCTTCAGCAGTTTCCATTGCTGTCTGATTCAGACTGATTTAGCCAGCTTACGCCCAATCCTCAGACACATATAATTAAAAGGGATGGTTTCACAGGGCCAGGTTCTTTCAAAGCAAAATAGGAGTTGACAAGAATTGTGATGAGCCTTAGATTTCTCTGTGTCTGCTGTCTGAAATTAAAGGAGAGATCTGACTTGTGTTGATTTATTAGCACAGCGCTGTCCTCTTCAAAGCAATGAAAAAGAAGGCGAAAGCCAAACAATCCTTTATGTGTCAGTGCCCTGCACTGAGCGAAGGAAAAAGCTTTTGCCTTTTATCTGCATCTTTAAACTCCACCAGTTCAATTTGTGAGATTTTTCTGGTGTTGACTCTGGGATTTTTTTGGCTGGTAAGCCGTGGATGCTTTAAGTTATTAGATTTCAATGGAAATGGAAACAACTAGTGAATACAAAGCCATGAGGATAAAAGTGAAATGGAAAGAACAGATAAAAGTTAAAACTCAATTCATGACCGCTTTACTGTATGAAGATAGCAATGTGGTGCCCGTGGACTTGTGAACCATTTAGATTTTTTATTGACACAGAAAGGTTTTGATTTATTATTGTCACGTGTACTGAGAAACAGTTAAAAGTATTACTGCGTGTGCTATCTCAGCAAATCATCCCTTATATAAGTCCATCAGGATAAGTGAACGGAGTGCAGAATATAATGTTACAGCTACATAGAAGGTGAGGAGAAAGATCAACTCTAATACATGAGAGATCCATTCATAAGTCTGATAACAGCGGGGAAGAAGCTGTTCTTGAATCTGTTGGTATGTGTTTTCAAACTTTTGGATCTTTTGCCCGATGGGAGAGGGTGGAAGAGAGCATTACTGGGGTCGGAGGGGTGTTGGATTATGTTGATTGCTTTCCGGAAGGAGAGAGAAGTGAAGATGGAGTCGGTGGATGAAAGACTGGTTTTCGTGATGGACTGGCACCTTTAATTAAAGAATTACAGAGGAGGAGTTGGTTTGATTTGATCAGGGTTGATCAGTAATCTGTTGTGGTAGAACACAGAACTGTACAGCACAGGAATGGGCTCTGCACCTCACATTGAAGTTCTCTGCGCAAAATTCAGTTTCCATTGCAGGTAGAGAAGGTAGTATTTCACGGGGGATCTCTTCCAAGCCAGCTTGTACATGAGCCGATTGTGTCGAACAGTTCTCAGAACGAAGGGACAGTTATAGAGACATACATTTGGAAACAGACCATTTGGTCCAACCGATCCATGGCTACCTCATGATTGTTCCCTTGTTCAAGAGGGTCCACAGATAAGGTGCACACAGAATGAAATGGGGTGCAGCACTTCCATTTCAAACCAAGACCACTTCACCCTTGAGTAAGTGCTCCGTTCGAAGGCACTAAAGGACGAGCACTGGCCTTGCCAGTGATCCTGACCTGAAAGAATTTAGCATTAATGTCAAGGACCAGTTCCTGCTCCCGACACCACGGGGACCTGGATGTGAGTCTGACAAAGAATGATCGAATAGAGCCTTCCTCGCTCTCCTGACTGAAAGAGTCCTTTGTAAACATATTTGAAGTTTGTGAAATCTCAGCTCCATTGCCAGGAGACCAAAGTGTACAGTTCAAAGCTGCACAGAGTTGCAACATAAATTGGTACCAAGCTGGCAATTTTGTTGAGAAAGATTGAATAGGTGAGCACTATACAGTTTGACTATAATTACAGAGGTAGTAGGAGGTATTCTTTCTCTGTGGGGACACAGATGTGTTGTTAAGAATGACAGAAATGGCCTTAGTGTGTGTTTGATACAGGAATGACTATGCTTATATCAGAAGCAGCGAGTGCCCTCTCCCTCAGCATTGACATCTCTAACATTGGTAGGCTGAAAAAGGATGAGTTTTTTTTTAAGGCATAAGGGTGGCACGGTGGCTCAGTGATTAGCACTGCTGCCTCACAGCGCCAGGAACCTGGGTTCGATTCCAGCCTCTGGGTGGAGTTTGCACATTCTCCCTGTGTCTGTGTGGGTTCACAATCCAAAGATGTGCAGGTTAGGTGGATTGGCCTTGCTAAATTGCCCCTAGTGTTCAAGGATGTGTGGTTAAGGCGTATTAGTCGGGGGGTAAATAATTCAGCAGACATTTTATTATCCAGCACCTCTGGGACCAGGAGTGTACCAGTTGCTCAACTATTTTGGATAATCAAGAAGTTCACAGAATCAATGTAAAAACACACACTAAGTAATAGAAACATTGTGCAGAGGGTATACACATTGCTCTTATACTTTAGGTGACAGCATAAGTCACTTAAATAATAATAATGCAGCTTTGTCTGAAATAAAACTTACCTTAAGAGAGCCCTTACTCACACACCGTGGTAGATCACAGAATTTGAGGATAAATTGACTTGAAATTGAATCAACTATTGATTTTCCATTGGATTGAACAAGTATATCTATATTGAGGTAAATAAATTTAATTGGGACAGATTTTTCCCAGTTCACCAATGGTGCTGGTTGAAACAAAGTTTCCGGGGCAATGATTTTGATCATCTCCACTGCTTCTGAATAATGATTTACTGAAAATGGAGTGAAAGAGATAACCACCCACTTTATCTCTTCTCGCACAGGATGCCAAGCTCCGGGAGTTGTTGGATGTCGGAAATCAGGGAAGTCGCCTGGAGAACAGGATGGTCACCGTGGTTTATGGCCCGGATTTGGTTAATATTTCCTATCTCAACTTCATGGCCTTCCAGGAAGACGTAGCAAAGGTACATTAAGCATTCCCAAGTTCCCATGCTCCATTGGAGTCAAGTGTGTTCAGAATCCCAGTGTTAAGTTTCCTGAGAGTTCTATCTTGTATCTTTCAACCAGCTGGTCAGTACCTGCAATTGCATGGTCAATATTGCCTCAAAGTGAATTGAAAGACCGCGGAGCTAGCTTCACATCTCCATGACCTCAGTACGGTGCAGCCAAACTAGTTCCAAAATTGAAGTGTGCTTGTAGTTTAAAAATAAATAAGTAGCAGGTGTAAATCATATCCTTTTTTTTGTTTTCCATAATTATTTTCTTTTGGTTTTGTCTGGGTAACATAGTTATTTTCATCCAGAATTCCGCATCCAAAAATACCCCAAGACGCAGCAGAAAAAGGTCATCCAGCCTATTGAGTTAATTCTGCCATTCAATGAGGTCATGGCTGATCTGATAATCCATGACTCCACTCTCCTGCCTTTTCCCCTTAACCCTTGATTCCCCTACTGATTAAAAGTAACTCTATCTTAGCCTTGAATGTACTTAACCACCCAGCATTAACAGTCCACTGTGACCCTGCTGTTGAAAACTGGGCCCAGTATGTGGAAAGGCTACAATTTTTTCTTCCCCCCCCCCCCCCCGGCAAAATGACATTGGCGCAGATGTAAAGCAGCGAGTAATCCATCTGACTGCTTGTGGACCCGCAGCATTTTTGGAGTAATCCATCTGACTGCTTGTGGACCCGCAGCATTTTTGGTTATAAGGGGCTTAACTTTCCCAGAGGCACCAGACACTTAACAAACAAAACAACCCCGTGGTAAAGTATTCCACAGATTGACTACCCTCAGAGAGAAGAAATTCTTCCTCAACTGTCTTAAATATCCAATGCCTTCATCAGATATTATGCCCTCTGGTTCCAGACTACCCCACAAAGGGATACAACCTGGTAAACTGATTCAAGAGTGTGGCTTTTGCAATTGCACAGGAGGATCAACTATGAAGTTCACTGTCATTCCTGCACTAAAACTGACAATGACTGTGGGAGTCTACATATGCACAGAGTAATGTGGAAATCCAGAAATTTGTACCATTAATTCTGCGCTCATCCTGAGAGTATGTCGTTCAGGTCCCTCCTTATGGGAATCCTTAAAATAATCAATCAGCGAAAGGACAGAAAGGCCCACTTTCCCCGTCGTTAATCACGCTGTAAAAACCCTCGAAAAAATTATACCAAATTGAATAATATGAAACTGTTGAGAGTGTGGTGCTGGAAAAGCACTGCAGGTCAGGCAGCATCAGAGGAGTAGGAGAATCGACGTTTCGGGCATCTTGATAAAGGGCTTTTTGTATATGATAGTTATGCTTCTGTCTTAATCTGATCATGACTAATTAATTGATTTGGATTTGACCTGAACCCCAGCCCCACTGAAATCTACAGCATTGAGTAAGGCCCTTTGGCCCATCGGGTCCACACCAGTCAAAAGTACCCACCTAACTATTCTGTTCTACTCCATTTACCAACACTTGCTTCCCATAGCCTTGCATGTCTTGGCATCAAAAGTGCACATCCAAAATCTTCTTAGTTTTGCCTCTCCCACTCTCCCAGGCAGTGAATTCCAGATTGCCACCACCTTCTGGGTGAACATGTTATTCCTGACATCCCTCTAAACTTTCTGCTCCCTGCTCCCTGCTCCCTGGTCTTGATCCCTCCATCAAGAGGAACAGTCTCTTCCCACCTCCCTTATCTGAGTCCCTCATAATTTTATACCTCTCAATCATGCCCCTCTCAATCTCCCCTGCTGTCAGGAAAACAACCCTCGACTGTCCAATCTCTCTTCATAATGGAAGCTCTCCAGCCCAGGCAGCATCCTGGTAAATCTCCCCTGCACCCTCTCCAGTGTAACCATGTTCCTCCTGTAATACGCTCCCAGGTACTCACCCACAGGTGTCATGGGAAACTGGATAAGGACATCCCTTTATATTTTAATATAAAAGCTGTCAAAAGCTGCTCAAGGTTTGAATTGAACCTTCATCGGATCCTGTTCATTTTTGGTACCCGACCAGCCCATGTCTTGCACACATAATTGTGTTTCAGTACTCCATGGTTCACAGTCTCTGCATTGTCGGGATAAAAACAGACAATGCTGGAAATATTTTAGCTGGGCAGGCAGCAACTTTGAAGAGAGAAACAAGGCGTTTCAGATTGACAACTTGCTTGTCTGCCTGAGCTGCCCAATGCTTCTCTTGTTTTCTGTTTTGATTTCAGATTTCCAGCACCCGCAGTGTTCTGCCTGTCTGTTGCAGGGAACAGTTTAACAATGGGTCTTGGTTTTATACATTTGGAACAATTGCATCTCTAGGTTTTCCCATGACCTCTTGTGGACAGATTTAGTGGTTACAGTAGGAATGTTTGCCAGGAAGACACGTAAACAAAACTTTCTGCAACATTCTTAAAAAGATTAGCTGGAAGCAATTTTCTGGAACACAATGTCAGTGGTGATTTATATCAGTAATGGTTTTAACTCCATTCATACTGATTTCAGCAAAGCACAAATTATACAGGGTAATGCAGTTTTATAAATCTCTTTTTATGCTTCCATGCAGTAATCTCTCATGCCAATGCACATATAACATTCTCAGTCCAAACTTTACGCTATCATTGCCACTATTAGACATCACTGTCTGGAGGTTGTACTCATTGATAAAACATATGAGCAGCATTACAGATTATAATACGAAAAACGGTAGTGAACAATATGTTTCCCAGCTACTGGAAGAAATTGCAAAACTTGACAGTTCAGAAAAGATTTACAAGGATGTTGCCAGGGTTGGAAGGTTTGAGCTATAGGAAGGGGCTGAGTAGGCTGGGGCTGTTTTCCCTGGTGCGTCGGAGGCTGACGGGTAACCTTATAGAGGTTTATAAAATCATGAGGGGCATGGATAGGGTAAATAGACAAGGTCTTTTCCCTGGGGTGGTGGAGTCAGAACTCGAGGGCATAAGTTTAGGGTGAGAAGGGAAAGATTGAAAAGAGATCTAAGGGGTAACTTTTTCACGCAGAGAGTGGTACGTGTATGGAATGAGCTGCCAGAGGAAGTGGTGGAGGCTGGTTCACTTACAACATTTAAAAGGCATCTGGATGGGCACATGAATAGGAAAGGTTTAGAAGGATATGAGCCAAATGTTGGCAAACGGGCCTTGATTAATTTAAGATATCTGGTGGTCCTTGATGAGTTGGACTGAAGCATCTGTTTCCATGGTATACATCTCTGTGACTCTACATGACTTGGGATTTATTCGATGCCTGTATTTGTAAAGCTAAATCTCCCATGTTTTTAAACAGCTTTATCAATTTATCCTGCTGCTTTTAAATATTTATTTATGCAAACCCTCAGGTCTCTCTGCTTTTCAGCCCCCTTTTAAATTTTACTGCTGAGTCTATTTGCCTTATTCCTTCCAAAACATGTCAGTTTGCTCACCACTCCACCTTAAACTGCGTGTGCCATTTGTCTGACCCTTATATCTGTCTACCTCTGATTTATCTGAAACTTGCTCACATCCCCCTGACTATCATCCACTTCACCATCATCTGTTTTCAACTTCTGCTTCAGAGATAACTCTTGGCTGAATGTGTGTATGCAGATCAGTGCCATGGGATCTCTCAAATCTAAATGAGGTCCTTTAAGCCTGTGGTTGAAGGGCAGTGGCTCTGAGAGAGCAGGACTCTTTCAGCACTGCCAGGCAGAGCGAGTCAAGATTACATTCTCAAGTTGGGGGTGTGCGATGGAACTTCCCACTATCTTCTGCCTCAGGTTGGAATGCAACCCCAATTCCCAGCAATGTTCGCCCCACTCCCTCCGATGTCCTTGAGGAGTTGAACATTTCAATCTTTGGCACTATCAGCAAACACGTGAATTCAGCAATAACAACACATTCTCAAAAGGGCCTGGGTGGACCAGTTGACATCTCAAGACTCTCTCTGCCTCCATTTACTGGCCTAATGAGAATTGGCTAATGCATTTCTAGTATAAAGCGCCATGTTAATTGCATGCTAATTATATTTAATTGTAGGCAGATGGTGGCCATTAACTCCCCCTATAAATAATCTTTGCCTTGAGTTGTAGTTGCTGGGTCAGAAGGTGCTTACTTATAATCTGTGACTGCCTAAATAAATGTTTATTGTATGTAAAGATTGGCTCCAGTTGTACACTGGTTCAACGGGGTCTCTGGAATGGAGTGTTGGACCTCGACTCAATGGATTAGCCTTAATGGAACATAAATATCACCATTATACAATCATTTCCATCATTTATTTCAAAAAGCAAGCCAGTTCTTCATTTGTCCTTGTGTTCAGATGAAAGCAGCTGGATAAAATCTTAGTCTTCATTAACCTCTGTCCGTCCTCTGTGCAGGGCGTGTTGATAATTAAGCAGGCCATCCCTGCTCCCACAAACACTTAACATTGATTGTGAAAAGGGCTCTTGTGATATGGTGGCAGTGTCCCGAGTTTTAGGTCAGGAGATACATGTTCAAGTCCCATCTGCTGCAGACCGTGTATAATAACATCTCTGAATATGGTGATTTAGAAAATGATACAATAAGGATTGTAAAAATAAGCGGCCTGTGCAAAAGTATTTAGCATTTGATACATACTTTTTTTTTAAAATGTATAAAAAACAAGGTTTGGAGAGAGTCATATGTGTTTAGTGGCGGGAGGGGTGGGGTGTGCAACATGGTGGCTCAGTGGTTAGCACTGCTGCCTCACAAATGCCAAGGACCCAGGTTCAATCCAGCCATGGGCAACTGTGTGGACATTCTCCCCATGCCTGTGTGGGTTTCCTCCAGGTGCTCCGGTTTCCTCCCACAGTCACAAAGATGTGCAGGTTAGGGTGGATTGGCCATGCTAAATTACCCATAGTGTCCAGGAATGTGTAGGGCGGATGAGCCATGATGATTGCAAGGTAACAGGGATGAGGTAAGGGGGTGGGGTCTGGATGGGATGCTTTTCGGAGGGTCAGTGTGCACTCGATGGGCCAAAGGGCCTGCTTCCACACTGTAAGGATTCGATTATTAGTTCTCCATGGTTCCTTTGTGAGCAGTAATGGCTGCAACCATCAAAAGACCTAATGGAACCACCAATCCCCAGGCAACTATGTCATCAGCCAGGAATTTCACCCAAACTTAGATTTTAGATTAGATTCCCTACAGCGTGGAAACAGGCCCTTCAGCCCAACAAGTCCATACTGACCCTCCAAAGTGTAACCCACCCAGACCCATTTCCCTCTGACTAATGCACCGAACACTATGGGCAATTTAGATTAGATTCGATTAGATTCCCTACAGTATGGAAACACGCCCTTCGGCCCAACAAGTCCACACCGACCCGCCGAAGCGTAACCCACCCAGACCCATTCTCCTACATTTACCCCTTCACCTAACACTACAGGCAATTTAGCATGGCCAATTCACCTGACCTGCACATTTTTGGATTGTGGGAGGAAACCGGAGCACCCGGAGGATATCCACGCAGACACGGGGAGAATGTACAAACTCCACACAGAGAGTCGCCTGAGACGGGAATTGAACCCGGGTCTCTGGCGCTGCGAGGCAGCAGTGCTAACCACTGTGCGACCATGCCGCCCACCATTTAACCAATTCACCTGACCTGCACATCTTTGGACTGTGGGAGAAAACCAGAGCAAACCCACACAGACACGGGGAGAACGTGCAAACTCCACACAGCCTGAGGGTTGGAATCGAACCCGGGACCCTGGTGCTGTGAGGCAGCAGTGCTAGCCACCGTGCCACCCTAAACGTCTCACAAGAGTTTTTAAGCACTACCTTGAAAGTAAAGTCTTCAGCTGTAAGCAAGTGGCAGATTGGCAGAACTTCAGTATAGATTGGGAACTACTTACAAATTGGAAATTGAAGACAACCAATACATAAAATGCAGGCTTGACATCTAGCATATGTTGGAGTGGTGAACTAAACCCTTCGCACCAAGCACAATGCTTTGAGCTCCTGCATTCAGCATTCTGCATTAGTTTATTGCAAAGCCATTCAACAGATTAAGTGTTGACAGTTGAGATCATGCAATTACTTACTTAATGTCATAATTGCTTAATCTTTCAGGGCAACAGACAGAACTCAAGAGGAATGTTGATGCTTTGTCATTAGCTCCCTAGCAAGTTATTTTGTAGCAATTCAGCTGTTCTGAATTCAAGTAACTATCTTTGTAAAACCTCTATTGTTCGAATAGAATGGAATCCCTATGTGTGGAAGCAGGCCACTTGGCCCATCGGGTCTACACTGACCCTTTGAAGAGCATCCTGCCCACACCCAGCTCCTACCCTATCCCCGTAACCTTGCATTTATCATGGCTAACCCAACTAGCCTACACATCCCTGGACACTATGGGGCAATTCAGCATGGCTAATCCACCTAGCCTGCACATCCTGGACACAAAGGGGCAACTTAGCACGGCTAATCCACCAACCCTCACATCCTGGACACTATGGGGCAATTCAGCACGGCTAATCCACCTAGCCTGCACATCCTGGATACTATGGGGCAATTTAGCACAGCTAATCCACCTAGCCTGCACAGCTTTGGATTGGAGGAGGATACCCGAGCACCCCAGGGAAACCCATGCAGACACGTGAAGAATGTGCAAACACCACAGTCGCCCGAGGCTGGAATTGAACCTGCGTTGTGAGGCAGCAGTGCTAATCACATGAAAATGTGTGCACATTCAGTTTTGCCAGTCATTTCTGTGTTTACTTTGTAAAATGGAAAATAGAATCCGTAGAGCATGGAAGCAGGCTATTTGGCCTACTGAGTCCACACCGACCCTCCGAAGAGCATCCCACCCACCGCCCCACCCTGTAATCCTACATTCCTCATGGCTAACCCACCTAGCTTACACATCCCCATGACACAATGGAGGCAATTTAACATCAGCAAACCATCTAACCTGCACATTTTTGGGTTGTGGGAGGAAACCAGAGCTGACCCATGCAAACACAGGGAGAATGTGCAGACTCCACACAAACAGTCACCTGTCAATTTGTCCACCTCCCTATCCCAGAGTCAATGCCTGACTACAGCCCAGTAAGAATGGTCGATGAAGGGCCCTTGTTGTTATTGAAGGTGCAGGATGATGAGAGTTGTGCCACAAGCACCACTGACTTCAACCACTGTGCGTCCCCCACCCTGTTGGTACCTGATCTGAGATGAGCCACTTCAGTTCAGGCCAGTGAGGGAGCCAGTGGTGACCAGTGTTCCCTGGGGACTGGAGATGTGCCCAGTGCACCACTGAAGGAGCTGGTCATCTACAGTTTCGAAATCAAGAAAAGTTCCTTTCTTCTGATGGCTGGCACCATTGGTAAATGCACCATCAGTACAGAACAATTGAGTTTCAGGGTTAATCTGGCTTGCCTTAAATTGGCTAAGGAGTTCAAATCAACTGCAGTACTTAACTGAATACAGAAAGTAAGCCACCAGTATTGGAGTGACCCCTGCTGGCAAATGTGAAGATGCTTTTCAAGGATAGCACTGAACCCAGCTGTGATTTTTTTTAAAATGGGATTTCGTACTGAACTAAGTCTACCAAGTCCAGTATCCCTGTATGTACACATGGAGAGTCCTTGATTCTGATACAGCTCCTACAGTGACGAGAACCTCTGACACCCCAGGTTATATCTGTCAGCCAGGGCTCCCTGTTTGGGGCTGTTAATCTGGTCCAATCAGGGAACTCATATTCTGTGACGTCCACCTGGCTGACCTTGTTAAAAATCACTGCACCCCTTCCCCTCTGAGTCCAAGGATGTAGGCGCAGTTCTTTTTTTTTAGTTGTCCCTCCCCGGGGCATTTTAGCACTGGGTCAGGTTCCTCAGATTCTGTCTCAGATAGAGGCAGTGTGTAACACACCGTAGCTCATCTCTTGTGCCCGGAGTGTTTCAGAAGAAATTCATTCTCTTCAGTCATCGAAGCATTGTCAGGCACCACGCCCATCACAAATTGCGAGATATCCTCAATGCCTGACAGAGAGAGGGAACCCATGGGTCCCAGAACAGCTGTCGATGAGCTGAGCATGTTTTGCTCCCTCGCTTGGCTTGTGAGTTTGCAGCTTTCATATGCTCCATGCGCTTGTTCAGGACCATCACTGAACTTTACACATCACTGGATCCAACCTCGTGTCAACCATGTCCCTTACCCCCCATTCTCATAGTTCCTACACAAGACTTTGTCCTCTGAAGTTAACTGTCTCTCTCGCTGGTGTCCGGCATTGGTGTTTCTGATGCTGTTTCACCCCCCACCCCCCCCCCCCCCCCCGAGACCTGCGACTCATCTCCCCAGTAGCGACTCTGCTAGAGCTATCCCTGTGGTTGCATGGGGGGGGGGCGGTCCTATAACGAAATAGGAATCAGAAAGTTTGGTATCTAGTAAAGCTGCAGGCTGTTTCTTTAAACCTGCCTTCAAAGTTTGGACTGCTCTTTCTGCCAGGCCATTGGATGATGGATGGAGTACAGCTGTCCTTATGTGTTGAATACCATTCGACTTCAGGAAATACTCAAGTTCCCTGCTGGTAAACAATGGCCCATTATATGTGACCAACACTAATGGGAGTCAGTGTATTGCAAAAGACACAGGCGGCTTTTTGATCATCATCTCGTGTTTGACAAATGAACTCTCTGCATGTCCAGCCACTTTGAGTGGGCGGCCAATGACTAAGAACATTGACCCCATGAAAGGACTGGCATAGTCGATGTGTTACCGAGTCCAGGGTTTACCCAGCCATTCCAACAAATGTGGGGGAGATGCTGGCATTAATTTTTGTCCTTGTTTGCACTCTGGGCACTGCCCCATGAATGTGGCTGTTGGCATCCAATCCTGGCCACCAGACAACATCCTCACTTTGGAAATCCCTTGCTGTCCCTGGTGGAGGTGACCCACCATCTGGTGGTGACCTTTGCTCGGGACCCATCCCTCTTGCTCCCTGTAATAATACGCCATCCTCGACGGTGATCTGGTCTCTCCGGGTCTGAAAAGGTTTCAGTTCTGGCTGTGACCGCCCTTTGGTTTCCCCCATCACCACCCAGTGTTCCAGTTTTACCAGGACTGGATATTTCTGCATCCCCAAAGTCTGATGTAGTCAGCTGTGACTGGAAGTGTGCCCTGAAAATTTAAAACCCTAATGGTCTCTTCCAGTGGTGGCACCACCGGTGTGGGCCTGCCAGTGGGAGGCGGCTCAATGTATCTGCATTTCTTCTTGGCCTCCCAGACAGTATACAGGCAGCAGCTGCAATGGCTTGCCAGTCCTGATCTTGAAGGAAACTTTAACCATTTGGCCAAGGCTTGGCTTTGTTTTCAGGTTTTGCTGTGGGCTGACCTGGAGTCCCTCTGATCAGGATATGTCCTGAGTGAGGCTTTTGTTAAAGTGGTGTTCCCCAAGCTCAGTTGGACTGGTGAGGGTATCCACTTCCGTTGGAATACCCTGTAGTTCTTATGCTCCAGTTGTTGCATTTTCTATTGGTAGAGCCTGTTTGAAGTGCAGTTGGGCTTCAGCTGGTAGCTGCTTTTGCATGGTTATATCATTAATCACATGTACCAAATGGTCTCTCAGCATCTCATTAAGGGTGAAACCAAAGTCACATACCTCTTCCTGTTGTCTTAACCCAGTCAAAAATCCCAATACGGATTCCCCAGTTCTTGAATTGCCGGATAAAAATGACAACGTCTCAGAATTAGGGGAGGCTTAGGGTCGTAATACTCCTTAACTAAATCTGTCAACCCTTGAAAGGTTTTGGTATCTGGTGCCTCAGGGAAAGTTAGGCTCCTAATAGCCAAAAAAGCTGCAGGTCCACAAGTTGTCAGGAGAATTACTCGAAGCTTTTCATCTGCCCCGATGTCATTTGCCCGGACAAAATAATACAGTCTTTCCATATGCTGGGGTCAGTCTTTGACAGCAGAATCAAATGAGTCAAGCTTCCCAAGTAATTGTATGATGCCAGAAATCCTTACCTCAATTCAAAGATGATTCTTGCAACCAGATTTCTTCTGGATCATGCTATTCTCTCACCATCACTGAAATCACCCCACAAAGGCTGGTATTCATCACCAAGTCACCTTTTATTTACATGGAGAGTCCTCGACACTAATCCAGCTCCTCAGAGCCAACTCACATGTGAACCAGATTAACAGCCCCAGTCAGGGAACTCCTATTCTGTGAGGTCTACCTGGCTGACCTCATTACAATCACGACAGTTACCTCTCCCTAATTCTCTTCTCAAAATTGGTGGTGGGCTATCCCCTTGAACTGTGCCAGTCAATACATAGATCATCATAGAATCTCTACAGTGTGGAAACAGGCCCTTCGGCCCAACAAGTCCACACTGACCTTCCGAAGACTAACCCACTCAGATCCATTCCCCTACCCCATAACTCTACATTTACCCCTGACTAATGCACCGAACTTACGCATCCCTGAAAACTATGAGCAATTTAGTCAATTCACCTAAGCTGAACATTTTCGGACTGTGGGAGGAAACTGGAGCACCTGGAGGAAACCCGCTTAGACACAGGGGGATGTGCAAACTCCACACTGGCAGTCACCTGAGGCTGGAATTGAACCTTGGTCTCTAGCGCAGTGAGGCAGCAATGCCAATCACTGAGCTCCATGCCACCCCTTACGGTGTGGGGACACTCACAATTTTGTCAGGAAGCTTGGTGCTATATTCTAACCCAGCAACACTGAAGGAATGGGGATGCCATTCCAAGTCAGGATGGCGAGTGGATTGGAGGGGAGCTCACAGGTGGCGATGTTCCCATTTATCTGTTGCCCTTGTGCTTTTAGATGGTAAAGGTCATGTGTTCAGAAGCTTGTGTTGAAGGAGCCTCGGTGGGTTGAAGCAGTGAATCTTGTAGATGATTCACCCAGCTGTCGCTTCTCACCATTGGTGGAGAGCCATGAGGGTGCCAAATAAGCAGACTGCTTCTTCCTGAATGGTGGCAGACTTCTCAAGTGTTGTTGATCTGGGCAAGCGGGCAGCATTCCATCACATTCCTGGCATGGCTTGCAGGGAGTCTGGAGGCGGGTTACTCCCTGCACAGTTCTCAGTCCTCTTCTTCTAGCCAGAGTGTTCATGTGGCTGTTCCAGTTCCCATTTCTGGCCCATGGTTGTTGTGGAAGGGCTTCAGGACTCTGAAGCAGTCTTGTGGTGATGTCATGGAGCTGCTCCTCACTGGGCGTAAGTAACACAGGGTGGGCGGAGTTAAGAAAGAGCAGTGGAAAGAGAGAAACGTGGAACAGACCAATTAACATTAGGCGGTAGATATTTTTTGGAATTGTCTTTCATTGAATGGCTGTGAGATTATAGACTGGTATAAATCTGAATACCATGTGTTGCAGTATTTAGTCTCCATACTTAATGAACAGATTTACAAGAAGCGCATGCCAAAAGATTGCTCCTGACCTTACTCTCTGCTCAAGCAGTCTGTCTTGGATGTGGATATAAAACCGTACAGTAAACAAATGGTAACTTCCCAAGAACATGAATTCTCCTGCACTCAAATAGTTAGCTCTTCAGAAGATGAGGGGAGAAAATTGGATGGAAAATACAGCCTAAAATTCATATAACTTTGATGGAAGACCATAATACCTCTCAAGAATAGCCTTTGATCTTGGCCAGACATGTGGGGAAGAGTGAGAGAGGAGTCGCATTTAAAGTTACCAGAAAAATGCATTGAGATAAAATGTAGTTTATTTTATTGTAAACAGTGAGACTGCTTGTTTATTATAATTGGAGAGAGACAAATGACTGATTATACATTTGCTGAGTTGTTCGATCTTTAGAAAGGCTGTTAACCCAGAGAGCCAATAACCATCCTCCTGGCACTAAAATCAAAACAAACATGCTGGAAACACTCAGGAGGCCAGGCAGTATCTGAGAGAAAAGAGGGAATAAATGTTTGTCTGGATCATCCTTTCAAACTGATGAACAGCATGTATGAAGGAACAGAACAAAGGGACAGAGGCACATATCCATACAAGCACATATCTGCAAAATACTTTTGTGGGAAGCGGGGAGAGTTCAACAGTTCAGGTTATGTTACCTTGACTGATAACACAGGAAAGCACCTCAATTTCAGTTTAAACACACTTCGGTGGTTTGCTTTTAAGTATTGACTTTAATAGTTTTATAACTGCAATTTTCTCTTCAACAGGAAGCGTTGATGATGTGGGAAAGATGGCTACCTGTGGAAATTCTTTTGTGGGGTGGTGGGGAGTCAGGATGTAATGCCTGGGCAAGAACCATATGTTGGGGGTGAAACCTACTTCTGCATCTCTCAGGAGACACTTTGCCACCGGACCCTGCTCAATTCCATCTTTGTTTTTGCCCTGCATTTCTACATGTCCCTGCATTCCCCCCCCCCCCACCATAATTATGTCAGCCATTCACACACCCTTCACTTTCTCCTATCATCTCATACAAATAACACTTATGCTACCCAACCACTTAACCATCCCTGCTCTTCACTTAATACCCAAGGTGTTGGAGACTGAAGGGTCTACCCCAAATTCAATGGCAGCCTTCCTGAACACTCTTTGGGACGGTACAGTGGCTCAGTGGTTAGAACTGCTGTCTCGCAGCACCAATGATCCAGGTTCGATTCCAGCCTCGGGTGACTGTGTGGAGTTTGCACATTCTCCCCGTGGTCTGCGTGGGTTTCCTCCCACAGTCCAAAGATGTCCAGGTTAGGTGGATTGGCCTTGCTAACTTGCCCCATAGTGTTCAGGGATGTGTAGGTTAGGTGCATTAATCACGGGTGGGTTACTCTTCTGAGGCAGAAGTAGGTACTGGAGATTAGAGTCAAGATTAGAATGGTGCTGGAAAAGTACAGCACGTCAGGCAGCATCCAAAGAGCAGGAAAATCGATGTTTCAGGCAAAAGCTTTACTCTTCTGAGAGTCAGTGTTGATTTGTTGGGCTGAAGGGCCTGTTTCCACACTCTAGGGATTCCATGATTCCATTCTATGATTGATTCTCTCAGACCTGAAATATACAAGATTCTTAACTTGTAGATACAGAGAGGTTGTTTCCATTCATGAGAAGGTCCAGGACCAGTGGGCATCATCTCAAAGCAAGGTGGAGCCCACTTAAGACAGAGATGAGGAGGAATTTCTTCTCTCAAAGGGTAGTGAATCTGTGGAATTCTTCACTGCAGAGGGTTGATGAGGCTTGGGTCATCAAGTGTGTTTAAGGCTAAGATGGTCAGATATTAAATCAGTACAGGAACCAAGGGTTATGCGGGGAAAGGCAGAAAAGTGGAGTTGGAGATCGGCCATGATATATTTGAATGGTGGGGCAGGCTGAATGGCCTACTCTTGCTCCTATGTCTTATGGCCCAATGACAGCATCCCTTCACCCTCATAACGTGGACTCTTTTCAAATCATGTAGCACCTCAATGACTCCCAGACAGAGAGAGTCTAGATAGACTGAATGATCTACTACCTCTTCTTCCATGTGTTATGGTCTTAATCTCCATTGCTGAGAGTAACTCTCAAATCCCACACTTGTTACAACATGACCTTGGATTCCGCCATCTTGTCCCCTGCACCTCTAACACTCTTGTTTATGAACTTTAACAGATTGCTTCTCGCTCCAGCAACATTCTTTCTTCTTGCTGTTACCGATTTACTTTCTTCCCATTCTCATTTTGTTTGCCACAGCCACTATTACCTCACATAAAGGTAAGCATCTAAGCTTCTTGATTACAGAGTGTTACTATTGTCATTGATCTCCCCGTGGCCCATGTGAAGAGATTATTGAGGAGCAAATGAAATCATATCAGTTAACTGGAACATAGTATATGTAGCACAGTCTGGCCATTTGGTCCATCAAGTCCGTGACAGCATTCATGTATGATTTTAGCACCTCAGTGTCAGTTCTTCACTCCCATTTGCTTTATTTGTGCATTACAGAAATTCTTTGTTGTATTTGATACATAAAACAATGTGCCCTGGTCTCTATGTTAGTGGAGGTGGCTTATAGGTGCGATGCGTTCACGTTTGTGGGGCCAGTGTGGATTTTGAGTAGTTATTTGTCGGTGCAGGCTGGACTGTATGATTCTATGGTTCTGTCATCTTCTAAAGTTGGCCTGAGAGCTACTAACACTCGGAAAATACCCTCCCCTGTTTGTGTATTCCAGGAATGGACTGATGCATTATTCAGCCTGGCAACTAACCTGTTAGCACAGAACAGATCAAGGGACACTCTGTTGCACAAAGTGTAAGTTTTGATCACTGTCCTTTTTGTTCTATTGCTTATGTTTAACTGGTTTCAGTATTTCCTGAAACACTGACAACATCGCAACTGTAAACTTGCTGTAACTTTGTTCCGACAAGTGAATCAGTACCGTGGGATTCAGAACTATCATCTCATGGACTGAATTCAGTATTGTAGAATTTGCCCTTGTGTGACAGCAAGAAGCATGTTGAAGGCCTGTACACTTCTGCTTTTCATTGACTTCAAGTTCGCCAATTTGCTGCCTTCCTTTCCTCAATTAGTGGCTGCTAGCTTCCTTTGACTGTGACTGCAATTAGGCTTTACCATCAGTACAATGAGGCCTAACTTGAATTGAATCATATACAAACCAAAAGAACACCGCATGTGCTGTAAATCAGAAACAAAAACAGAAATTGCTGGAAAAGCTCAGCAGGTCTGGCAGCATCCGTGGAGAGAAATCAGAGTTAGTGTTTCATGTCCATTGAGTTGAATTAGCTTTATTGTCACATGTACTCAAATGAGTGCAGTGAAAAGTTTACAAGTTACCACTTACAGCACCATACAATTACTGGAATACTTTGGAGGTCTGGCTAATTTGGACATTTGAAAGACAAGGCATTTTCCCCAGGGTGGGGGAGTCCAAAACTGGAGGACATAGGTTTAAGGTGAGAGGGGAAAGATTTAAAAGGGACTAGTGAGATTCCACAGGGTTCAGCTCTCAGGCCCTAACTATTTACAATCCCTATTCATTATTTCTATGTTGGTAAGGTATGATATTCAGTCCCTTGCGCAGGAAAACCTAGAATCAGGGGATGTAGAGTCAGTATGGATAGACCTGAGAAATTCTAAGGGTAAAAAGACCCTCATGGGAGTTATCTAGGCCCCCAAACAGTAGTCTGGATATAGGGTGTAAGTTGAATAAGGAGCTGAAATTGGCCTGTCGCAAAGATATTACTACAGTTGTTATGGGGGATTTCAACATGCAGGTAGACTGGGAGAATCAGGATG
>NC_057718.1:97458542-97485147 GCF_004010195.1 Chiloscyllium plagiosum
TAATCTTCTGGAATTTTTTGAGGATGTAACTCTGAAGATGGACAAGGGAGATCCAGTGGATGTAGTGTACCTGGACTTTCAGAAAGCTTTTGATAAAGTCCCACATAGGAGATTAGTGAGCAAAATTAGGGCGCATGGTATTGGGGGAAAAATACTGACTTGGAAAGAAAGTTTGTTGGCTGATAGGAAACAAAGAGTAGTGATAAACAGCTCCATTTCGGAATGGCAGGCAGTGACCAGTGGGGTACCGCAGGGATCAGTGCTGGGACCGCAGCTTTTTACAATGTACATTAATGATATAGAAGATGGTATTAAAAGTAGTATTAGCAAATTTGCTGATGATACAATGCTGGGTGGCAGGGTGAAATGTGAGGAAGATATTAGGAGATTACAGGGTGACCTGGACAGGCTAGGTGAGCGGACAGATGCATGGCAGATGCAGTTTAATGTGGATAAATGTATGGTTATCCACTTTGGTGGCAAGAACAGGAAGGCAGCTTGCTACCTAAATGGAGTCAAATTAGGTAAAGGGGCAGTACAACGAGATCTAGGTGTTCTTGTACATCAGTCAATGAAAGCAAGCATGCAGGTACAGCAGGCAGTGAAGAAAGCTAATAGCGTGCTGGCCTTCATAACAAGAGCAATTGGGTGTAGAAGCAAAGAGGTTCTTCTGCAGTTGTATAGGGCCCTGGTGAGACCGCACCTGGAATATTTTGTGCAGTTTTGGTCTCCAAATTTGAGGAAAGACATTCTGGCTATTGAGGGAGTGTAGCGTAGGTTCACGTCCAACAGGATTAATTAGAAGCACACTAGCTTTCGGACCGATGCTCCTTCATCAGGTGACAGTCGATAGGAGCGTCGCTCCGAAAGCTAGTGTGCTTCCAATTAAACCTGTTGGACTATTACCTGGTGTTGTGTGATTTTTAACTTTGTACACCCCAGTCCAACACCGGCATCTCCAAATCATGAGTTTAGAAGGCTGAGAGGGGATCTGATTGAGATATATCAGATTATGAAAGGATTGGACACTCTGGAGGCAGGAAGCATGTTTCCGCTGACGGGTGAGTCCCGAACCAGAGGGCACAGTTTAAAAATAAAGGATAGGCCATTTAGAACAGAGATGAGGAGAAACTTCTTCACCCAGAGAGTGGTGGCTGTATGGAATGCTCTGCCCCAGAGGGCTCTGGAGGCCAAGTCTCTCGATACTTTCAAGAAAGAGTTGGATAGAGCTCTTAAGGATAGTGGAATCAAGGATTATGGGGATAAGGCAGGAACAGGATACTGATTGAGGATGATCAGCCATGATCATATTGAATGGTGGTGCAGGCTCGAAGGGCAGATTGGATTCGGGGGAAGAATGTGCTATCACCAAATTTGCAGATGGCACTAAAGTAAGTGGGAAAGTGAGTTAGATTAGATTAGTGGAAACAGGCCCTTCGACCCAACAAGTCCACACCACCCCGCCGAAGCGCAACCCGCCCAAACCCCTACATTTACCCCTTACCTAACACTACGGGCAATTTAGCATGGCCAATTCACCTGACCTGCACATCTTTGGACTGTGGGAGGAAACCGGAGCACCCGGAGGAAACCCACGCAGACACTGAGAGAACGTGCAAACTCCACACAGTCAGTCGCCTGAGGCGGGAATTGAACCCGGGTCTCTGGCGCTGTGAGGCAGCAGTGCTAACCACTGGGCCACCGTGCCGCCCACTAATGTTGCAATAAAGAAATAAGAAATTTAAAAATGGATATGGATCATTAGGTGAAAGAGCCAAAGTTTGGCAGATGAAATTAACATGGATAGGTGTGGGGTTGTCTATTTTTGTCAGAGGAATAGAAAGGCGACTTATTATCTAAATGGAGAGAAACTTCAGAGTGCTTCAGTGCAGAGGGATCTGGGTATCCTTGTGCATGAAAAGTAGAAAGTTAGTATGCAAGGCAAATGGAACTTTGATACTTATCGCTAAAGGAATGGTGTGTAAAAGTAGGTAAGTGTTACTTCAACTGTACAACGCATTAGTGAGACTGCACCTGGAGTATTGTGTACAACTTTGGTCCCCTTACTTGAGGAGGCATTGGAGGCAATTCAGAGGAGATACTTTAGATTGTTTCGAGAGTTGAGGGATTTGTCTCATGAAGAGGGATTGAGCAGTTTAGGCCCATGTGCTCTGGAGTGTAGCAGAGTCGGAGGAGATCTGATTGAGGTATGTAAGATGCTAAAGGGAATTGACAATGTCAGTGTAGGGAGGATGTTTCCTTGTGGGGAAATCTAGAACAAGAGGGCATAGTTTTAGGATAAATAGAGAGGAGGAGAATTTAAAGGGTCAAAGGCCTGCGAATCTGTGGAATTCATCATCCTCGAGTGTAGTGTATGCTGGGGCATTGAGTAAGTTTAAGGAGGAGATAGATTTTTAATTAGTACTCAGTTGAAGGGTTATGGGGAGCGGGTAGGCAAATGGAGTTGAGGTCAAGATGAGATCAGCCATGATGGTATTAAATGGAGCAGGCTCGAGGGGCTGAATAACTCCTGTCTTCACTAGTTCTTGCATTCTTAAACTGTAGTTTGATCAGACTGGCAGACAGGAAGGTTAGGCTTGACAAAGACAACCTTATTAAGAGACTCACTGTAAATTTATAATGACTATAGAATAATAAGGAGCAATTTACAGAACTTCTGAATGAATCCTTGATTCCAAATCACTGCCAAACAAATGCAGGTAAAGGTAAGCAAAATCAATATGCTTGCGTTACAGTCATGTTAAGATCATAGTTTATGACTCAAAGTATTTCTGATGGCTCTGGATAAGAGTAGACAGGGCAGCCAGGAACAATGTCTGACTTTTCAAGACGAGGATATTTGAATCAGTGCAATCCTTCATAAAGTTTTCCCTTTAGGAAGAAGAAACAGATTCTGCCACTTGGCTGGGAAGTTGGATATCGTAAGCGCAAAACCTACAAGGAGGCAGGATCAGTGTTGTCTAACACAGACTAAACCTCCCCAAAACTTGGGGCTGCTGGATTCCTGTAAATTTACCTGCTTCTGCCTTTCTTCTCATCCGACTTGCAAAGTAATGATCTTAACTGCATCGCACATCAGGGGACATTGTAAAACCTGACCCGTAACTAAATAACAAACCCTTTGATTGGAGTGAGAAAATTGATATGTCAGTCTGTGTTGTCGAATCAAGCAGTACAGAAGAGGCCTATCAAGTCTGTACTGCCAAAAACACACCAAATTTACAGGAGTCCCACTTTCCAGCACCTATTAAGAGAATTCAAGTGCTCATTCTCGCATTTTCTCAAGGTTGCAAGGTTACCCGCCTCCCAGACAGTGCATTCCAAACCCCTACCAGTCTCTGGGTGAAAAGACTTTGTCTCAAGTCCCTTCTAAACCCTGTATTCCCCTCTGCCTTGCCTTATGTAGTGTTGTCACACATATTAGGTTTGCAAGGTGACGTTAAAAACAATTGCCCCTACTCTGTACAGTCTGGACGAGCTTTTGCCAGCCTGCATTTGTTGAACCTTTCCCAGCGATACCTACGACAGCTGCACTACAGGAGTCACCGTGGAGCAATAGTTTAGAACACTGATTGATATTGCAATCCCATCAGAGGTTCTAGATGCTGATTAATAAATTGAGTCTTGCCAAGGCACAAGGCAATTGACATTGACAGGTATAATTAGCCCTGTTTATAGACTGCTGTGAAAATATTTGATTCGAATTTGAAAGAAAAATAAGTGGAATGAAAATATTGTGAGATATGTGTCACTCAAGCTCTTAGTGTGTGTGGGACTCCTGTGGTGGGAACAACGATGATAAATTCAGCACTTACATTGTATTTTTGTTAGCGCACTTCATATTTGGCAACACTGCATTTGCAAATGCATTCAATTCCGAATCGAACCAGCTATGCCCTTAATAAATCTCCGACCTCGACCATATTTTTTCTGAAATAAACTCCTATTAATTTTTCAGGCCAATTGCCAATTTGCTGTCCTCTAAATGGCTCGAATGCTCCAGTCACCTCTGGATCACTATCATAACTGGTTACCTACTTCCTCCATAGTATCACATTAAATGAAATTCCTACTGTTGTTTAGTCCCATTCAACCCACAGTTAGCTTCTGCTTGATGAGACTGCTGAAGTGTACCAGCCAACAATTCTTTACTGGCATAACCTGCTCTTGATTTCCTATGTGCCTCATTTTTAATCTGAAAGGGACCTTGGGGACATCATTCAGCGTCACCAAACAATGGAAGGCGCATTGGGTTCCACACTCGATCATGGAAATGCTGCACTAATTATACATGAACTTCCACATACGTTGCATGAGAGATGCAAACGCAAGATGCTGAATGCATCCAAAGCACGTGTGGGATAGGAATTACAGAGCTCACCATTTGGTAGCACAGAGTTGAGCACAGCTGAAGAAGTCACAGTTTGTCAAAGCTTTTTGTCTTGAACTCGTCAGGACAATTTGCAACAATATCAATTCAAGGAGAAACGTAACATTTATACTGCATGACAGGAGAGTGTTTTAGTGTCGGGTTTCCCTTGAATTGGTATTGTTGCAAATTGCTTCATTGAAAAGATTTAGCAGGGTGTTGCTTGAAATGGAGGGTTTGTGATCTAGAAATAGCCTGAAAAAACTGGGACTTTCTTCACTGGAACACATGAGATTGAGGGTCACCTTTTTGAGGCTTATAAAATGATGATGGGCGTAGATAAACTGAATGACTAGGACTTTTTCCTGAGGGTGGGGAATTCAAAACGAGGGGGCTTATTTTTAAGGTGAGTGGAGAGAGAGTTAAAAAGGACATGAGGGACAATGTTTTTACACAGAGTGTGGTTTGTGTGTGGAATGAACTGCCAGAGAAAGTGATGGATGCAGGTACGGTTAAAAAACACTTGGGTAAGTTCATGAATAGGAAAGGTTTGGAGCGATATGGGCCAAGCGCACGCAGGTGGGACAAATCTAGTTTGGGATTATGTTTGATGCGGACTGGTTGGACCGAAGGGTCTGGTTTCCCTGCTGTCGGATTCTATAAGTGCGGAATGACAAGCTTTGACAAATGTATTATTAAATGTGTCTTTATTTCAGCAACTCTCAAATTGAGGAGTTATTAGGCATGTGATAATATGCTGAAAATGTGTCACTCTTTCAATGTTAAAGGCAGATGTTGATTGTATATTAGCTTAGAATGTGTAGTCAGTGCTTCTATTCATTTTGGGTATCTTAATCTGATGCAGAAATGCTCATGTATTCCCTGATAATGTAAGAATCTAGGATGTGGGTAATGTGGTATTGAACAATCCAGCAGCCTTTCCTTACAGCTCCTTAATATATGCAAATATTATATTCTCAAATATCTGGGGCAACATTCAGCCATTCACTTAGAAAGAAGAGAACGCTTTCATCAGCATGTCATGCTTCAAGAGGCCCAAGTAAGGATGGAGTCTGAGGCTTGTATACCCTCAGGTCACATGCTGTGATGTAGTGGTAATATCATCAACATGTCTTGGAAAGGGATAGTGACATGTTGGTCATGTGACCATAGCACAACGGAGCAGTTCTTACCATTTGCCTCACTTCAAGCTATCGACAAAAAGGAAATGCTGTTTTTTGAGTGCCAAATTACTCTAATATCCAATACCCAACGAGTATGGTGCCCCTACAGGGTGTCTGTGAGCAATTACAACAATCTTCAGTCAAAGTCGGAAGTCACACAACACCAGGTTATAGTCCAACAGGTTTATTTAAAATCACGAGCTTTCGGAGCGCCGCTCCTTCATCAGGGGAAGTGGAGGGAGGTGCACAGGCACAGACTATGTGGAATATTTTCAATTCCAGTCCAACACCGGCATCTCCACATCAATCCTTAGTCAGCCAGATTGAAGAATCTTCACGGAGCCACACCGAGTTTAAAGCAGGAACTCGAAGTTCAGACTGAGACCATGGACTGAAAGCAAAGTAAAAATGAGAAAAATCAAAAGAGAAATATAAAAGCAACAGAGAGAAAAAGTACAAAAAATATTTTTTTAAACAGAAAATCACAAATACACTTTGAACAGTGAAAGAATAAAGGGTTATGGTGAGAAGGCGGGTAAGTGGACCTGAGTCCATGAAAAGATCAGCCATGATCTTATTGAATGGGAGGAGCAGGCTCAATGGGCCAGATGGCCTACTCCTAGTTCTTATATTTTTATATAAATATATAAACCTTTCATTGTTCCTTGCTGTCTCAAGGAAGTCATTTCAGATTCCAGTTTTGCGATGAGCTTTTGTTGTGAAAGTTCCTATCCTTGCTACTCTCCTGCGGCAGCTAATGGAAAGGCCATTGTGTTCAGGTTTATCCAAGTGGGGAAGAGGAGCTCCAATTGCTCCAAATTTTCCCAGTTCAGTCACCCTGTGATCACAATGCACCACATTGTGAAAATGTATATTGGGTTGATCTCAATTAGCAGATTATTGAGGTTGGTGCAATCCTGGAAAGTGCTTGGGGAGTAAGGTCACCTTTCTGTGAAAGTGGGAAATCAGCTGATTCTGTTTTTCACCTTAAGGATCTTGGGTGCTGTTTCTGTTCTGAGTGGTGCTGTGAGATAATGGGGCTTATCACAGGGCTGTCGAGAGGTTTGCTGAAGTGTATATTGCTGCAGTATACATTATGCTGTAGAAATTTAAATTAGCATCTCATGAAACCATTTATAGTAGAATTGATTGTTGTAAAAATGACAGTGGCAATGCTGAGGCGTTTTGAATATTAATGATTTCTCTGTGATATTAATAGAAGTAACTGAAGAAATACAGAATGATACAGAACTGGCTCAAAGGTAGAAGACAGAGGGTGGTGGTGGAGGGTTGTTTTTCAGACTGGAGGCCTGTGCCACAAAGATTGGTGCTGGGTCCACTACTTTTCATCATTTATATAAATGATTTGGATGTGAGCATAAGAGGTATAGTTAGTAAGTTTGTAGATGACACCAAAATTGAAAGTATATTGGACAGCGAAGAAGGTTACCTCAGATTGCAACGGGATCTTGATCAGATGGGCCAATGGACTGAGGAATGGCAGATGGAGTTTAATTCAGATAAATGCGAGGTGCTGCATTTTGGGAAAGCAACTCTTTACAGGACTTATGCACTTAATGGTAAGGTCCCAGGGAGTGTTGCTGAACAAAGAGATCTTGGACTGCAGGTTCATAGCTCCTTGAAAGTAGAGTCACAGGTAGATAGGATAGTGAAGAAGGTGTTTGTTATGATTTCCTTTGTTGGTAGAGTATTGAGTATAGGAGTTGGGAGGTCATGTTGCGGCTATACAAGACAGTGGTTAGGCCAGTTTTGGAATATTGCATGCAATTCTGGTCTCCTTCCTATCGGAAAGATGTTGTGAAACTTGAAAGGGTTCAGAAAAGATTTACAAGGATGTTGCCAGGGTTGGAGGATTTGAGCCAAAGTGAGAGGCTGAATAGATTAGATTACTTACAGTGTGGAAACAGGCCCTTTGGCCCAACAAGTCCACGCCGACCTGCCGAAGCGCAATCCACCCATACCCCTACATTTACCCCTTATCTAACACTACGGGCAATTTAGCATGGCCAATTCGCATGACCTGCACATCTTTGGACTGTGGGAGGAAAGCGGAGCACCCGGAGAAAACCCACGCAGACATGGGGAGAATGTGCAAACTCCACACAGTCAGTCACCTGAGGTGGGAATTGAACCCGGGTCTCTGGTGCTGTGAGGCAGCAGTGCTAACCACTGTGCCACCGTGCCGCCCATAGTGCCACCGTGCCACCCACAGGCTGGGGCTGTTTTCCCTGGAGCATCAGAGGCTGCGAGGTGACCTTATAGAGGTTTATAAAATCATGAGGGGCATGGATAGGATAAATAGACAAAGGCTTTTCCCTGGGGTGGGGGAGTCCAGAACTAGAGGGCATAGGTTTAGGGGGAGAGGGGAAAGATATAAAAGAGACCTACGGAGCAACTTTTTCACGCAGAGGGTGCTACGTGTTGGGAATGAACTGCCAGAGGAAGTGATGGAGGCTGATACAATTGCAACGTTTAAGAAGCATTTGGATGGGTGTATGAATAGGAAGGGTTTGGAGGGATATGGGCCGGGTGCTGGCAGGTGGGACTAGATTGGGTTGGGATATCTGGACGGGTTGGACCGAAGGATCTGTTTCCGTGCTGTACATCTCTGTGACTCTATGACTGTAAATGTGCTTTAATCTAAAAATTGAAACTCCGCAGGACATGTTGTTTTGCTAAAATTGCCACAATTCTTTCATTTCAATCAGATTAACTCCATTGAATATGCAACAGAAAGTGCATGTTGTCCACACCCCATTTATCAGAAAGTGGAAGTATTTCACAATGGTTTATGTACGTCGGTTTGATTCCACCCTTGCGTGACTGTCTGTGTGGAGTTTGCACATTCTCCCTGTGTCTGTGTGGGTTTCTTCCAGGTGCTCCAGTTTCCTCCCACAGTCCAAAAATGAGCAGGTTAGGGTGGATTAGCCATGCTAAATTACCCATAATGTCCAGGGGTGAGTTAGCCATGGGAAGGGTGGGTTTATGAGGGTAGGGTGAGGGTGTGTGTCTGGGTGGGATGCTTTTTAGAGGGTCAGTGCGAATGGCCTGTTTCTGCATTTTAGGGATTCTGTGATCCAATAATTCTATGAATATGATAACAATAAAAGCAATTTAGCTGAATAAGAATGATTTTCGTTTTGAGGTAAAGCATATCGTGAATGAGGTCAAAGTCACAACAAGTCTCACTCCGTCACAGGATTTGCACATTATTGGCAAGACCAACATCTATTGCTCCCCACTCCCCCCCTCCATAGCACTTGAGAAGATAGTGGTGAGTTCCTTCCTTGTCCTGCTGCAGTCCCTGTGTGTGTGTAAAGGTGCACGCCCAATGTTCCTAATGTCCTTCAGGGAAGAAAACTACCATCTTTATCCAGCCTGGCCTACATGTGACTCCAGACCAATAGCATTGTGGTTGACTCTTAACTGCCATCTGGGCAATTAGGGATGGACAATAAATGTTAGCCTAGCCAGTGACATCCACATCCTAGGGGTGAATCAAAAAAAGCTGTTTGTGGTTAAAAAGAATTAATCGCATTTTCTGAATTGGGGAAGCACAGTGGCACAGTGGTTAGCACTGCTGCCTCAGAACACCAGGGACCCTGGTTTGATTCCAGCCTTTGGCGACTGTGTGGAGTTTGCACATTCCCCCCCCCCCCCCTGCCGTGTCTGTGCAGGTTTCCTCCAGGTGCTCCAGTTCTTTCCCACAGTCCAAAGATGTGCAGGTTAGGGTGAATTGGCCATGCTAAATTACCCGTAGTGTTAGGTGCATTAGTCAGAGGGAAATGGGTCTGGGTGGGTTACTCTTCAGAGGGTTGGTGTGGACTGGTTGGGCCAAATGGCCTGTTTCCACACTGTAGGGAATCAAATTTTAAAAAATGTAGAGTCTCAGCAATCAAGTAGATGAACCCAGATTGCTCAGGACCAAGATGGAAGGAAATTGCATCACTAAAAGCGATTGTGAATCTTTGGAGTTCCCTCCCCAGAGTGCTGTGGATTCTCCATGTTGAATATGGGGTCCAGGTTTCTCAGGGTTAGAGATATTGGAAGCAAGTGAGCAGATAGAATTTAAACCCAAAATCAACTCTTGGTTAATGGAGCGATGGTCTACTTCTGTTCCTGTTTCTTATGTTCTAAGCTGTTGGGGGGAAACGCAAGGAAGAAAATCAGGGACAATTATGACTGCAGCAGATAAGACTGACTAGCGAAGGTCAACATCAGTATGGGGTGTCTAAAACACATTTGATAAAGATGATTAGGTGGGTGTTCAAGTTTATTGCATTCATGTGTTTTTTTTAAGTAAAATGTTTCTGTTTCTCTCGACCACCTGAACATTTAGATTGTGACAAAGCCTCATTATTTCCTTTTAATTGTTGAGTTCCGGTTAAGGTGCACTTCTTGGAAAATCACAAAGCAAGGCAAACTGTTAGGTGAAGCAGATAGTTTCAATACTAATTTAATGCAGACCCATCCAGTGCCATACTGTCTGTCGATTGTCTGTCTCTATGTATTTAAATAACAGCTGCCTCACTCAAAGCTGGTAAAGAGGGAGTGAGTGACTGACCCAGTGACACTCTAACTGTAAATAAAGATCTTTGTGAAGAGATCTGATTGTGTTTCACTTCGGTGAAACTCAAGGGTAAAACAACTCTTGACGACAATATACAAAATAAATAATGCATGCCATAATATTTGCCGTGCATTACATGGCCACTGTACACATCCCAGTGTCCAAGTTTGAATTTGTGTGTGATATATTGGCGTTATTACATATAACTGAATTCAGTATACATTTGGAAAGGCAAATTCACCCAAGAACCCTTTATATAAGCCAATTCAGAAGTCAGTATTTGGATATAAAACTGAAAAATGTGGCAATACAAAATTAGTTCATTCTGCATTGTTTGTGGAATTCTGTCATGGATGGTTTTTGGATTTTATTTAATATATAGGTGTCAAAGAAATGTTTAGCACCAGCAGGAAGTAGATCCATTCTATCAAATAACTGTTGCCCGTGTTTTTATAGGTACACCAAACTCAAGCTCCAGACAAACCAAGATACCCGGATCCCTGTTAAAAAGTAAGTGCTTTCTCATCATCGATGGACCATTTTGTAATCCTACCATCTGCATCGACATTAGCGTAGCAGAAACTGGTCATTATGTTCACTCGTTTTTTCAGTTGGAATCATGAGACTGAGCAGGAAGATCCCAGGCTGCACTAGGCGACTGTTTACGGTCTGGTCAGACAGCAGGAAAGATTAGAGGCATATGGCCAAATGCAGGCAAATGGGACTAATTCTGTTTGGGAAATCTGGTCGGCATGGATGGGTTGGACCGAACGGTCTATTTCCGTGCTATGTGACTCTGTGTGATCACACTTGGCAGGAGATAAAGGGGTTTCATGAGGCTGTTAACTGGAATGGAAGTTTTAGCAATCACAAATATTTGGATCAGCTAAAGTTGCTTTCTTACTTTGGGGAGATCTAATGAAGATGTATAAAATAACGAGGGGACTAGGGCAGGTAGATAGGAAGGAACTGCGATAGAGAGGCCAATAAACAGGTCAGATAGGTTTAAAGTAACCAGCAGTAGGATTAAAATTAGAGGTGTAACTTTCTCACGCAGAGCAAATAGAAATTTGGAACTCGTTGCTAGTCTATAAGATAGTTGGCCCCTACTTGACGAAACAGACAAGATACTGGAGAAGTCTCTTTCTTGTAGGGAAAGTGGGTACTGCAGATGCTGGAGATTAGAGTCAAGATTAGAGTGGTGCTGGAAAAGCACAGCAGGTCAGGCAGCATCCGAGGAGCAGGAGAATCGACATTTTGGCCAAAGCCTTACATCAGGTTCTTGTGGGGACCATTCCCTTGAAAAATCTGCACTTACACGAGAAATTAAAAGGGAACCAATATTTAGTAAAGAGTTAAATAGCTAGTAGAATTCCAGGACACACAGTGATATACCAAAATGAAAGAATTAATTTCTCATTTCCAAATTGTTGGTTTCCTCCACAGATTATTGTTTAGATTTAACAGCATGTTACCAGGACTGAGGAGGGTTTGAGTTACTAGGAGAGGCCAGCTAGGCTGGGATCTTTCTTCCTGGAATGCAAGAGACTGGGGGGGAACCTTATAGAGGTTTATAAAATTACGAGGGGCATGGATAGGGTAAGTAGCCCAGGTCTTTTTCCCAGGGTAGAGGAGTCCAAAACTAGGATTAAGGTGAGAGGGGAAAGATTTAAAATGGACCTGTGGGGTAACTTTTCACCCTGGGGGTAATGCATGTATGGAGTGAACTTCCAGATGAAGTGGTGTAGACAGGCACAATTACAACATTTAAAAGTCAGAAGCCACATGACACCAAGTTATAGTCCAAAAAAATTATTTAAAATTACAAGCTTTCAGAGCACTGCTCCCTCACCTGACAAAGGGGCAGTGCTTCGAAAGCTTGTGATTTTAAATGACCCTTTCAGATGATAACCTGGTGTTCTGTGACTTCTGACTTTGTTCACCCCAGTCCAACATCTGCACCTCCACATTACAACATTTGGACAGGTACGTGGATAAGAAAGGTTTAGAGGGATATGGGCTGAATGCAGGCAAATGGGACGGGTTCAGTTTGGAAACCTGGTTAGCAGGGATGAGTTGGGCCGAAGAACCTGTTGCCGTGCTGTACGACTGGATTTTGTATTACATTATTTCGAAATAAAAACTCCTAAGGTGAGTGCATGGTGCCCTGTGTTAAACGGCAAGCTTTTTGGGCTGTGACTCTGATGTTACTGTGTAACCAGAGGTGAGGAGATTCTTATGATGGCATGTGGTCTTTTCTGTAATTTTGCTCACCCTGAGGATTGGATAGTCACACATCTGCAGTTAGTTTAGACCAGACTACCAAGGTCAAAAGGACACTGAGTGCTGAAGACATGAACATGAGTCATTGTATTGACCATGGATAGTCCACACCTAAATGTCAGATGTTCTCTTGCTTTGGAAATAATTTCTTGAACACCTCATCTTTACATTCCTCCTTTCAAATTCAGAAGCCATGAGCTTGCATACAGACTGCTGTCGTTATCCATCCATTACAGGTCAGAGTTGAGTGGGAAGGATGAGTGAACTCAAGTGACTTTTGTTTTAGAACCTTTGGTGTGTTAGGTTGAGCAGTGTTACCCAATCATTTTCCTGCTCTAACCCCATTTTGAGGCTTGAACATTGTTGTGATCCTCCCACCATCCCCAGTGAAACTTGAGAGTGCGGGATTTAAGGATTGCAGGACAGGGAGTTGTTATAACTCAGTCAGAGATCCCCAGAGGCCATTACTGTCCCAGACCTCTGTTTGGATTTTGGACCAAACGTTGAGAAGGGCCTGGTGTGATCTCCCCTCGGTTCAGTAAATGGACGATGATAGACTTGGTGAAACAGTCCTTTGTTAAATGGGTTGGGTCGGTCACAGGGATTTTTCTTTTCCTCTGCTATTGTTTTTGATGCAATTAAATGCATTGTAAGAATGTTTTAACTTCAAGTGTCACAGGTGTTGTCATTCCTTCCTCTGTGCAGCATTTTCCGGATGTTTTCTGCTGATCGGAAACGTGTAGAAACTGCGTTAGATGCGTGTGGTCTTCCATCTGGCAGGGTAAGCACCTTCAGCCCTTACACCTCATTCTGAGCCAATTCTGCACGTGCATTGTAAGAGATAGGAGCAGGTCATTCAGCCCCTCAAGCCTGATGATGGCTGAACTGATTGTTGCCTCAACTCCCCTTTGCCTATCTCTTTAACTCCCTTTAAGTCAAGATTCTGTCTGTGTCTGCATAAAAACATATTCAATGACCCTTCCTCCAGCGCTGTCTGGGGAAGAGACTTCCAAAGACTCTTGACCCTCACAGAAAAAAATTCCTCATCTCCATCTTAAATTGAAGAACCATTATTTTCAAAGTCTACCCCTCAGTATAGTCTCTCCAATGAGGATAAATATCTGTACACCCTGTCAACAGCCCTTGGAATCTTATATGTTTCAATAAGATGGCCTTTCATCCTTCTAAACTCCATTTGATACAGACTCAATTTCTCTGTAGCATCAGAGGCTGAGGGGTGACCTGATGGAGGTTTATAAGATCATGAAGGGCATGGATAGGGTAAATAGACAAGGTATTTTTTTCCCAGGGTAGTGGAGTCCAAAACGATAGGGCACGGTTTTAAGGTGAGAGGGGAAAGATTTAAAAGGGACCTCAGGGGTAACTTTTTCACGCAGAGGGTGGTGCGTGTATGGAATGAGTTGCCAGAGGATGTGGTGGGGGCTGGTACAGTTACAACATTTAAAAGGCATCTGGATGGCTAGATGAATAGGAAGGGTTTAGAGGGATATGGACCAAATGCTGGCAAATGGGACTAGATTAGGTTCGGATATCTGGTTGGTGCAGATGATTTGTACAGAAGCGCCTGGATCAGTGATGTATGAATATGACTCTCCAAACCCTTCATCCCAGGAATCAGTCAAGTGAACTTTCTCTGAACTGCTTCTAGTGCAATTAAGTACTTTCTTAAATAATGAGACCGAAATATTCCACTGACACATACAATTAAATACCTATTTCTTTGTTCCAGCTAGCTACAAAACAGAATTCAGTAAGATCCTTATTATCTCTTCAGAAATATTCTAATGCAATCAGTCACTTTCTAAATAAAACACCCCCACACCATTGTTTAAAAAAAATCTCAGTTCTCCCCACCTCCCAGTGTTAATAGCGAATACAGGAAGAGGTCATTCAGCCCCTTGAACCTATTTCACCATTCAATGAGATCATGGCTGATATGTGACCTAACTCCATGCCTTTTGCCCATACATCCCTTAACAACTTTGCTTAACACATCCATCTCCGATTTAAAATTAACAACTGACCCAGCACCCGCTGCCACTTGTGGAAGAGAGTCCCAAACCTCTCCCACCCTTTGTGTGTAGAAGTGCTTCCTCACATCTCTCCTGAACAGGGGCATTTCCTGATGAAGAGCTTATGCCCAAAATATGGATTCTCCTGCTCCTTAGATGCTGCCTGACCTGCTGTGCTTTTGCAGCACCACACTCTCCACTCCCATCGCTCCTGAACAGTCTGGCCCTAATTCTCAGACTATGCCCCCTAGTTCTCGAATCCCCAACCAATGGAAATAGTTTATCTACCCTGCCTTTTCCTGTTAATATCGTGTGAAGACTTCAATCAGATCATCCATTAACCTTGTGAATTCTAGAGAAAACAGACTAATTTGTCTAATGTCTCTTTATAATTTAGCCCCTGACGTCCAGATATCATTCTTGTAAATCTATGTCATGCTCCCTCCAAGACCAATACATCCTTCCTAAGGTCTGATGTCCAGGTCTACTCACGGTCTCCAAGTGGGATCGAACCAGAGTTTTGGATAACTGCATCGTAGCTTCTGCCTTCTCATTCTCCAATTAACTAAACCCATTTAAAAAGTCCCAGGATCTGGATCTAAATCTGCATCTTTGCTCAGGACTAATCACTTCTTCCCTGGGGCCATTCCCTTTCTGTGTAACAAATCTGATTGAAATCTCTCCCTTGTTTCTTTTGAACTATACTGTTTGCAGTAAAAGATTAACTAACCAGGATTAAAATATTACCTCCGCCCACAATCAGTGGAGGAGGTGAAAGACAGACAGACCAAAGGAGAAAATATTTTTTACTTACCTCCCTGTATAATTCTATTTAATTATCTACCTTAGTGTGCTCAAAAGAGGTTGATTTATTTGGACACTGCTGCAGTGATCAAATCAACTGAAACATCACAGAGTAACTTTGATGAATGACAGACCTCACAAACCTATTACTTGTGTGAAAAGAGGGAATATTAGAGGGGACTCTACTAATTGGGTTACACATTGACAAACAGATCTGCTATGAACTTTTACATTTCTTCTTCACTGATCCAAACAGAATGAACAAATAATTGATTAAATTGGATTTAAATTGACACGACAAGAGCAGGTCAGAGGCTGGGAATCCTGCAGTGAGTAACTCACCTCCTGACCCCCCAAGGCCTGTCCACTGTCCACAAAGTCTGACTCAGGAGTGTGATGGAATGCTCCTCACTTGCCCAGATGGTGCAGCTCCAACAACTTGACACCATCCAGGACAAAGCTGGATTGGCACCACATCTACAAACATTCACACCCTCTTCCTCTGACGCTAAGTAGCAGCAGTGTGTACCAACTGCAAGATGCACTGTAGAGATTCACCAAGGCTCCTCAGATGGCACTTTCCAAACCTACAATAACTCCTATCTAGAGGGACATAGGCAGCAATACGTGAAAACACCTCCTCCTGCAAGTTCCCCTCCAAGCACTCACCATCCTGACTTGGTAAAACCTCAATGTTTCTTCACTGTCACTGGGTCAAAAATCCTGGAATTCTTTCCCTAACAGCATTGTGAGTCTACCTACAGCAAGTGGACTGCAGCGGGTCAAGAAAGCAGCTCACTCCTACTTTCTCAAAGGCAAATAGGGGCAGGCAGTAATTGCTGGCCAGACAGTGAAACCCACATCCCATGAGTGAATAAAAAACATCCGTCTTTTTCCACTTGAAGCCCTCGCCAACTGGTTGGGGCAATAGGAAGTGTTTGAAAGGTGAGGGGAAGTTTTACAATACTGGTAAAAGGAAGACTTGCAGGGACCTGTGCAGGTTGTGTTTGATTCAGGTCATTCCGCAGGAGACTGGAAGATACAGATGGCACGTCTGATTTACATTCATTCCTGGGAGATGGTGTCACGCAGCAAGGTTTGGTATCTCTTCACTGTCAAAAAGTGTGGCACTGGAAAAGCACAGCAGGTCAGCCAGCATCCAAGGAGTAACAGAGTCGACATTTCGGGCATAAGCCCTTCATAAGGAATGTGAATTCTTCACAATCCCTCGTTACATTTGACCGTTGTTGAACTGTTGCAGGATCTGTGTTGAAGTTTCTGTTGGGTAGATCACCTACAGGCTTTTGGCTGAGTGAGGTTGAAGGAAAAGGGAAACAAAGACGGAAAGTGCTGGAAAAACGCAGCAGGCCCGGTCGGCTCAGTTGGCTGGATGGCTGGCTTGCAATCCGGAATAATACGAAAAGCTTGGGTTCAAATCAGAAACGACTGAGAAAACTCAACAAGTCTGTGGAGGGAAAGCAGAGCAAACATTTCAGGTCTGGGTTCGGTGACCCTTCTTCAGAAGTAATAGTAGTTAGAGAAAGGTCAGTATGTGTGCGAAAGATGGGTCGCTGGGCCTGAAACATTTGCTCCGCTTTCTCTCCACAGACTTGTTGAGTTTTCTCAGCCATTTCTGATTTGAACCCAATGTTTTCGTATTACTCTGTATTGCAAGCCAGCCATCCAGCCAACTGAGCTGACCGGGACTGAAGACAACGAATGCTGGAGATCACTGTGGGTCAGACAGCATCCACGGAGAGAGAGCAGGCTAACGTTTTGAGTCTAAATGGCTCTTCATCAGAGCTGATTGAACTGGGGAAGGGATAGGGTTCATGCGATCGTGAGGGGAGGGTGGAGGGTTGGGGGAGAAAAGGGTGTTGTTAGTACAGGATAAGTGATCGGAATGTGACAGTGGCAGAACAGTAGTGTGTCGAATTGTCAGGCTGGGAAAGACAGCTAATCCCCTGGAGTGGGGGAGGGTGGGAGAGAGGACATGGTGACAGAGAATGTAAGAAGTCAAGCTAAAAGAAAGGGAAGAAGTGGGAGTGGGTTCACAATCTGAAGGTGCTGAACTCAAAATAGAGGAACCTCGATTATCTGAAGGACACGGGCGGGGAGTATTTCTTTCAGTTAATCAAATGCTGGATAATCGATGCCGGCTTAGCCACGTATCAGGACCTTGCAATCTTGTTCGGATCATCCGAAATTTGGTTAATCACATGCCGGATAATTGAGGTTCCTCTGTATTAAATCCAAAAGGTGATAAAGTGCCCAGTCTGAAGATAAGACATTGTCCCTCCAGTTTACGCTGTGATTGGCTGAAGCACTGCAGCATGCCGAGGACAGACAAGTGGCCGTGTCAGTCGGATATAACCAGCTACAGGAAAGTCAGGGTCTTGCGTGTGTTCTGCAAAGCGGTCACCCAGTCTGTGTTTGGTTTCTCCAATGTAGAGTAGGCCACACTGGGTGCAGCAAATAGATTGCACAAGACTGGGGGGAGGGGGCTAACCAGTGCCACTGTATTGTGTACTCCTTACTGAACTAGGGAGTTCATCACCTATATGGGGATAGAGTGGGGCTATGAGGCATAGATTGTGATGGTGCACCGCTATTGATCTGTTTAGCATGAAGGTGTGAGACCTCAGGCAGAAGGCCTTCAGTCACTGTTGAATCCATCCAGGCCACTTGCACCTAACTGTGTCAATGGGGCAGCACTTCCACCATGCTGGTGGAGGGCTGTATGATTCTGTGAATGTACCTGTAGCTGTAGCTGACTAGTCTGTGAGGCAACTATCCAAACATTTGACATCAGTTCCTAAGCAATAGTGATAGGGACTTTGTACCGTCAACCTGATCATATTCTGATTTGAAATCTGTTCCTCAACTGAGTGGTCCATTATGGTTTCACTCGTAACTCTTTTATCGTTCAGTAAAGAGTAAATTGGAGCAGAATGGAACTGGAGTCACTTGTAGGCCAGAGTGTGGAAGGAAGGCTAATTGCCTACTTGTAAGGGCATTTGGAACCTTGAGCAGCAATTCCAAAGCTTCCTGGTGGTAATTTGTTACTTCAAGGGAAGAACATTGCAGGAATCTGAACAACGTAGACGAAATTTCTGGCAGGATGGGATAAGAAGTCCAGTGAAGCCCACCTCCATGCTGGGAACATCTCCAAACACCTTTCGAGAAGTGACGTGGTGAGTTGCCAATTAAGGGGAATCACTGCTTATTAAAGACCTTAAGACATAGGAGCAGAAATTAGGCCATTCAGCCCATGGAGTCTGCTCTGCTGTTCAATCATGGCTGATAAGTTTTCAACCCCATTCTCCCACTTTCTCCACATAACCCTCGATCCCCTTGACAATCAAGAACCTATCCATCTCAGTCTTCAATACACTCAATGACCTGGCCTCCACAGCCATCTGAGACAGTGAATTCCAAAGGTTCACCATAAATGCCCCAACTTGCCTCATTAATATTCAGTTTTCTCTCTGACCAAACACAGCTAGACATCGAGGAAGCTCGACGTGAAAGTCTGAGGGGCTAACTGGTGAATTCAGTCCGCTGCTTTCTCCCAAGGACTTAATTTTGGACATTGGGCACCTCACCTCAGGGCATGCTCCATGGGCATCGGTTACATGTGACCACCCCCCCCCCCCCCCCCCATCCTCAGACATTGGCATCCACCATGTGCCAGCCTCTCAGAACCCTCACGGCACATCTCCGATCCACTTACAGGAGACTTCTGCCTTGCTGGAGCTCCGGCTGCACTGGCACCCATCATTGTAATGTTGCAGCAACGTGCACTCAGGAACATGCACCCAGCTCATAGACACGGACAAGCCTGCATCTCCAGACACCTCAGTCTCACGCTCACCTGCTCGGAGCCTACCTGATGGCATCCCTGCCTTGCCGTTTTGTGCAATGCGCCCTTCACCTGAGATGCCAGGCTCAAATTGCTTCTATCTTGCTTTGCTGTTTCATGCCCACACCAGTGCAGCTCATGGATGTCAGCAGGCCTTAGTCAAGTCCAGGGCGATCGCCTTGACTCAAGCATCTGGGCATCAAAAGGGAAGGGCAGCCTCCCATGCCAGTCCAGAGACCCGCAGGACATTCCGCTCATCTCAGCCAGTAAGTGGCTGGCTACTGAACCAGCAAGAGACCAGATGCTCATTCTTCCCATGTGCCCGTGTACGCCAACTGGAACGTTGGCACAGAGCCCTGGCAGCAGAGGCAGACTCAATGCGCTTCACATGCAATGGAAAGTGTTAGTGAACCCAAGCGTGTCGCCCGTTGTGCATCTACAAGTGGTTTGTCCATTTTGCTAACAGAAGGAGTTTGTGCCTCCCTCGATGCCCAGATGGCATGCAGAACAAAGTATGTCAATTGACACTTGCTTGAAAAAATCTTACCAGTCATTCCGAGGAAAAGGCATAATTATGACCTGTCGTGGTTTGAAATGCGTTCCTTGATGGGGCCAGATAACGATGCTCAAAGAGGCATTGGACACAAAGGCAATGAAGAAAAATCTGCAGGTGGTTGTGATGAAGGAGCGGCGCTCCGAAAGCCAGTGCTTCCAATTAAACCACTTGGACTATAACCTGGTGTTGTGTGATTTTTATCTCTGTGTGAAGTTTGCATGTTCTCCACGTGTCTGCGTGGGTTTCCTCCCAAAATCCAAAGATGTGCAGGTTGGGCTGGACTGGCCAAGCTGAATTGTCTGTAGTGTCCAGGAATTTGTTGGTTAGATGGATTAGCCATGGGAAATGCAGGGATACAGTAGGATGCTCTTCAGAAGGTTGGTGTGGATTTGTTGGGCTGAATGGCCTGTTTCCACACTGTAGGAATTCTCTGAAACTGTTTATAATTGTAGGGCAGATGGTGACTTAGTGGTAATGTCACTGGGCTAGAACTCCACAGGGACAGGCTAATGGTCTGGGGTAGCAAGTTTGAAACCAGCCACAGCAACCGGTGGAATTTAAATCCAATCCAAAGCAGTTCTTATGAGACTGCAGCCAATTGTTATTAAAATTACCTGTTTTGTTATTGCGCATGGAGGAGAGAAATCCTACTGGGCTGACCTGGTCTGGCTAACATGTGACTCCTGTCCCACAGTAATGTGGTTGACTGTTAATTGCCCTTCAAAGGCTTTGCATGTTAGTTAAACAATTGGAAAACACCAATGGTTTAGTGGTGGGAGTTAATAGATGAGAAATGTCATGGGCGCTTTAGTGGTGGGATACAGACACTGAGTGTCACTCATTACGGCATAGCTCATTATGTATATACTGAGTAATTACTCTTAAAGCAAAGGTATAGATAACTCTTTTCAGTGTACAATGTCAAAGATTTCCAAGATAACCTATTCATAGAATGTGAAATGTTCTCTTATTCACCTATCGCCAATCCCCAGAGCCTATAGTGAAGTATTCATAGTATCCCTACAGGCCATTTGGCCCAACATGTCTACACCTATCCTCCGAAGAGTAACCTACCCAGACCCATTCCTGTATTACTCTACATTTACCCCTGACTACTGAACCTAACCTACACATCCCTGAACACAATGGGCACTTTAGCATGGCCAATTCACCAAACCTGCACAAGTTTGGACTTGGGGAAGAAGCCAGAGCATCCGGAAGAAAACCTCACAGACACAGGGAGAATGTGCAAACTTCACAGAGATATGATGTGGAGGAGCCGGTGTTGGACTGGGGTGGACAAAGTTCAAAATCACATGACACCAGGTTTAGTCCAACAGGTTTATTTGGAAGACCTTATGATCTTAAACTCCACAACCACCTGATGAAGGAGCAGCGCTCAGAAAGCTAGTGCTTCCAAATAAACCTGTTGGACTATAACCTGGTGTTGTGTGATTCTTAATTTTGTCCAAACAGACAGTTGCCCGGGGTAGAATAAAACCTGGGTCCCTGGTGCTGTGAGGCAGCATTGCTAACCACTGAGCCATTGTGGCGTGCATCAAGGACAATGACCCAGTCTCACCTCAGGTCAGGCAGCATCCAAGGAATAGGAAAATCGACGTTTTGGGCAAAAGCCCTTCATCCTTTCCTGATGCCCAAAACATCCTCCGATGCTGCCTGATCTGCTGTGCTTTTCCAGCCACCAGTCTCGACACTGATCTCCAGCAGCTGCAGTCTTCACTTTCACCCAGTCTCACCCCACTGAAACCAACCATTTCCTGTCTGACCAGCAGTCTTGGTAGCTCACCTCTATTTGACTCCCAGCAAACTTACATGTCTTTGACTTCCAGCTTCATCCTGTGAGTTTATGCAGTTTGTAGTTCGCTCTTTGTATTTACCAGTTCCCAGTTTTGTACCAAAATGGTAAGCTGATCAACACCTGTGCTTTTAAACCTCAAAGGTTTGATTCCAGCCCCCAATTTACATGAAAGACAGACCAACAAAAAATAACAATTAAGGTATAAATAAAGAAACTGGCTGGCTTAGTTAAATAGCTTTGGCAATGCTTTGTTTCACTGGCATAAATGTGGACTCCTTGGCTGCTTTTCAGAAACATTGATCAGGGTCCCCTCAGTTTATTCAGCTAACGACAGCAATACTTCTTACTTGGTTTTCCTCTCTCTGGGCTTCCAGAAGCTGGTATCTGCAGGGAGCCTTCAAATCTTTGTGCTGTCTCAGAAGTAGCCCAGGAAACATAGTTCAAAATATAACTTCGATCCACCCTGATAGACTGATCAACTCTGCCGAGGCCTCATTACCTTTAAACAACTATAACCTGTATGTACATAGGTCTCTTTCAGATTTGCCAGAACCAATTCCCAGGCTCTGACCTTGTTAACAGCCAACTCCTGCGCTCTCTTTAAACACAGCGGTCTTCCCAGGGATTTGCTGTGTCTGTTAAAACCTTTTCAATCAAGATTCAGCCTGCAATTAGCTTCCCGGCCTGACCTCAGAAACAAATAAAGTTTATGTGGTTTGTTCTGAGGAATGGTCACTGGACCCAAAAAGTTAACTCTGATTTCTCTCCACAGATGCTGCCAGACCTGCTGAGCTTTTCTAGCAACGTCTGGTTTGGTCTGTTCTTTTCCTTTAAACACAAGCTTTTCAAAAGTCCACAAGTCCTTTCCAGCTCAGAATTCAAAACTGACAAAAGATGAAAGATAATGAGATATCAGCAAGGGTTCTCACAAGATTCTCGTCATAATTCCCCAGTCCCCGCTGTCCCGTCTTGACACATACACAAACAGTTAAAGCATTAGAACTTATCACTTTTAAATATTTTTTAATCAACCTGTTTAGAGATGTTTTAACATACCTCTGAATCAGGTGGGACTTGGACCCAGGGTTCCTGGCTCAGAGGTAGGGCCACTACCACTGCACAAAAAGAGGCCTTTTCTTATTTAGCTTCTTGAAATTAACAATGAAGAGCTTCTGCCCGAAACGCCGACTCTCCTGCTCCTCGGATGCTGCCTGACCTGCTGTGCTTTTCCAGCACCACCCCTTTCAACTCGGACTATCCAGCATCTGCAGTCCTCACTTTCTCCTCCTTGAAATTAATACCCTTGGCTTGTTTCGTTGGTGCAGATTTGACATGAAGACTACACAACCCATTTTTAGTGTTACAGAGGATGCAGCTTATAGCAATATCTGGTGAAGGATAAATGTTGAACAGCACCTTTCACTCAACCTCTCAATTGTGAGGGCCTTATAGATACATTCCCAATCAGCCTGTTCAGAGATAAGTCACCCTGTGGAGCAGATGGGACTTGATCCAAAGCCTCTGGGCTCAGAGGTTGGAACACTACCATTGTACCACAACAGAGAAGGCGTATATAAATTAACGAACTAGCATTATCAATCAGTTCCATTACTGTCAGAAAGGCTGTCAGTAACCTTTCTGGTTCTTTGTCCCTATTTTCAGGTTCTTTTCAGCTTAGGCCTTCACCGTGATGCCCCAGAATAAACAGATGTGAAACTATTAAAGACTTTCAGGGAACAAAACTGTCCTAGTATAATCTGAACCAGAACGTACATTCAGCTTGCAATAATCAAACTCTTTTCTTTTCCTAAAATTGGGCTCAGGATTTAAGAGCTCATGTACATTTATGATTCATCATAAACTCTTTTAATTATAATGGTAGTGCTGCCACGGTGGCTCAGGGGTTAGCACTGCAGCCTCACAGCGCCAGGGTCCCAGGTTCGATTCTGGCCTCGGGTGACTGTCTGTGTGGAGTTTGCACATTCTTCCCCTGTCTGTGTGGGTTTCCTCCGGGCGCTCCGGTTTCCTCCCACAGTCCAAAGATGTGCAGGTTAGGTGAATCGGCCATACTAAACTGCCCTTAGCGTTGGGTGCATTAGTCAGAGGGGAAATGGGTATGGGTGGATTATTCTTCGGAGGGTCAGTGTGGACTGGTTGGGCCCCACAATGTAGGGAATCTAAAAAATAAATCCTGAGGATGTGGGAGCATTTGTTGCCTGTTCCTGATTGCTCTGGAGGGGTTGGGGTGAACTGCAATGTTGAGCTACAGTCATGTGGGACATCCACAGGTACTGTTGGGGAGGGAATTCCAGGCTTTGACCCAGCGACACTGAGGGAACAGCGATATATTTCCCAGTGAGGGTGGTACGTAGCTTAGAGGAGGAATTTGCAGACGTTGCCATATATCTGATGCCCTTGTCTTTCTAAGGGGTAAAAGTCATGAGTTTAAAAGATGCTATTGAAGGTGGCTAGGTGGGTTCCTGCAATATGTTTTGTAGATGCTATGTACTGTTGCTACTGTGCATCAGTGGAGGAGGGAGCTAATACTGTGCTGTGCTTCTCCTTTGCGTTGCATCTGTCTGGTTTTATCTGGTTTCCAGTGCACTGTATTCCTCCCACGTTCCAATTACACGTTTCTCTTACAAAAACAGCAGCTGAAGGACTATGACGCGAGAAAGCTAATGCACCACTCATGTCATTCTAATTGTTAGAGGATGGTTTGTTTACAAAACCTTTACACTGCATCTCACACAAAACACAATGAAAGTAGTTCAGAAAGTAGGTGCTCGACTGTGTGCACTTTCATGTCGCATTCTGCAAACAGTGGCATGTATTTTTTTAAAAAAAACTATCTTCTTGCAGGATTTCTAACTTTAAGGTATGTAGAATTACCGCACTTTCTATGTACGGACCTGACAAAGTTAAAACATTGAGCATGTTTGTGATCCATTCTGGTGATCAATTATCACATGAGTGTTTGCAAAGACGAGGTCAACTATAATCTGTTGTTTGAGGACGCTCTGCACATGTGAGGTAGTAAAGCAGAAGTTTCAATAAAGATTTCCCACGTAATGAAAGAAAACAGAAGAGCTAAGCTAAACTAAAACAAAGAATAGTGGATGTTGAAGATCTGAAACCAGTCAGAGGTCTGTGGAGAAACCCAGCAGGTCTCCCTGCAAGGAGAGAAACAGAGTTAATATTTCCAGTTCAGAACAGAATCTAAGCTTCCTGATCCTAAGGCCAGCACAGTGGCTCAGTGGTTAGCACTGCTGCCTCACAGTGGCAGGGAGCCGGGTTCAATTCTATCCTTAGGCAACTGTCTGTGTGGAGATTGTACATTTCCTCCGGGTGTTCCGGCTTCCTCCCACAATCCAAAAGATGTGCAGGTTAGGTGTGTTAGTTGTGCCAAATTGCATATCATCCAGGGATATGCAGGTTAGGTAGATTAGCATGGGAAATGCAGGGTTACAAAGATGGAGTAAGGGTTTGGGTCTGGGTGAGATGCTCTTTGGAAGGTTAGTGTGGACCTGATGAGCCAAATGGCCTAGCTTCCACAGTATAGGGATTCTCTGAAAGACAGCTATCTCTCTACGACATGAAGTCCCCCTCTCCACCCCCTCCAAAGTGTTAATACTCTTCCGTAAGTGCAGTGCCCAGGATTTTGAGGCTAGTTTAATAGCCAACCTATCAGTATTTTGACCAACTCCCAGAGAAGGTTTACATGCAGTTAGAAGTCAGGAAGGTAGTCTCCAAGATTCCTTCTCCAAACACTTCCCAAAAATGTCATCTCATCATCCGAGACACCAATCAAATCCATTGAACGATGTGAAATTGCTGACCATAGCTCATACCTCATCGATATGGGGGAGCAGCGGATAATGAGGAGGATTGCAAGAGGATACAGCAGGATATAGATAGGTGGAGACTTGGGTTGAGAAATGGCAGATGGAGTTTAATCAGGACAAATATGAGTTGATCCATTTTGGAAGACTGAATGAAGGAGGGAACTATGCAGCAAATGGCAGAATCTTTAGTACTATCAGCATAAAGAGGGATCTAGGCGTACACATCCATAGTTCCCTGAAAGTGGCAACACAAGTGGATAAGGTGGTCAAGAAGGTATACAGCATTTTGTCTTCATTGGTCAGGGCCTGGAGTGTAAAAATTGGCTAGTCATATTGTAGCTGTAGAGACCTTTGGTTCGGCCACATTTGGAATATTCTGTACAGTTCTGGTCGCCACACTAGCAGAAGGATGTGGAGGCTTTGGAGAGGCTACAGAAATGGTTTTCCAGGATGTTGCCTGGCTTGCGGAGTACTAGCTGTGGGGAGAGATTGGAAAACTCAGTTTGTTTTCACTTGAACTTTGGAGGCTGAGGGTCAACCTGATAGACGTTTACAACATTATGAGAGGCACGGATGGAATGGATCGTGATACTCTCCTTCCCAGTGTAGAAATACCAGTCACTATGGAACATAGGTTGAAGGCAAAAGGAGAAATATTTAAAGGAGATGCAGTAGACAAGTTTTTTACACATGAGTGTAAGTGCCTGGAATGTTCTTCTAGACTCTGTAGAAGCAGATACAAGAGAAACGTTTAAGAGGTACCTTGACAGAAACACCAAGAGGCAGCAATAGAAGGATACAGACCCTATAGAGGCAAAAGGTTTTGGTTTGGAAAGGCATGTATCATAGAGTCATGGAAACCGACCCTTTGGTCCAACTCGTCCATGCTGACCAGATATCCCAACCCAATCTAGTCCCACCTGCCAGCACCTGGCCCATATCCCTCCAAACCCTTCCTATTCATATACCCATCCAAATGCCTCTTAAATGTTGCAATTGTACCAGCCTCCTCCACATCCTCTGGCAGCTCATTCCATACACGTACCACTCTCTGCGTGAAAAAGTTGCCCCTTAGGTCTCTTTTATATCTTTCCCCTCTCACCTGACTCCCTGACCCCAAGGAAAAGACTTTGTCTATTTACCCTTTCCATGCCCCTCATAATTTTGTAAACCTATAAGGTCACCCCTCAGCCTCCCATGCTCCAGGGAAAACAGCCCCAGCCTGTTCAGCCTCTCCC
>NC_057718.1:97485199-97519704 GCF_004010195.1 Chiloscyllium plagiosum
CATGACCTCCCAACTCCTGTACTCAATACTCTGACCAATAAAGGAAAGCATACCAAACGCCTTCTTCACTATCCTATCTACCTGTGACTCCACTTCCAAGGAGCTATAAACCTGCACTCCAAGGTTCAGCAACACTCCCTAGACATTAACATTAAGTGTATAAGTCCTGCTGAGATTTGCTTTCCCAAAAAGCAGCACCTCGCATTTATCTGAATTAAACCATCTGTCACTTCTCAGCCCATTGGCCCATCTGGTCCATATCCTGTTGTAATCTGAGGTAACCCTCGTTGGTGTCCACAATACCTCCAATTTTGGTGTCATCTGCAAACTTACTAACTGTCTTATGCTCGCATCCAAATCATTTATGTAAATGACAAAAAGTAGAAGACCCAGCACCGATCCTTGTGGCACTCCACTGGTCACAGGCCTCCAGTCTGAAAAACAATCCTTCACCACCACCCTCTGTCTTCTACCTTTGAGCCAGTTTTGTATCCAAATGGCTAGTTCTCCCTGTATTCCATGAGATCTAACCTTGCTTATCAGTCTCCCATGGGGAATCTTGTCGAACGCCTTACTGAAGTCCATATAGATCACATTTCTGCTCTGCCCTCATCAATCTTCTTGGTTACTTCTTCAAAAAACTCAGTCAAGTTTGTGAGACATGATTTCCCATGCACAAAGCCATGTTGCCTATCCCTAATCAGTCCTTCAGTGAAGTTTAGATCAGAGTTGGTGCTGGAAAAGCACAGCAGGTCAGGCAGCATCCGAGAAGCAGGAAAATTGATGTTTCGGGCAAAAGCCCTTCATCAGGAATAGAGGCAGGAAGTCTCCAGGGTGGAGAGATAAATGGGCCCCCACTCTGATCTAAACTTTGGTTTCCAGCATCTGCAGTCCTCACTTTTGCCTATGTGCCAGTGCAGACTTGGTGGGCCAAAGGGCCTGCCCCCCTGTACTGTACCACTCTTTCTACTTTAATTGGATCAGAAAAGGTTTGTACTTCTTTACCTCAGTCTAAGTACTGTTTTAATAGCTCTCTGAGCCATAGCTATTGCCAAACAGCCTGAACTGCAGCTAAAATAAACTTTTTCAAGTGCGGATTCCATTTACTTCAGATATTATTTATTGTTGCTGATGTAGAAAACTGATCTTTTTCCATTCATTTTTTTTCCTCTTCTACTTAATCCAGTCTTATTTTCCTGTACCTCATTTAACGTCAAAGCCAGCATTCCGTCTGACATGCCAGCAGTGAATTCAAAGCTTATGCACAGGAGAATGTGTAAATTGTTGTGGTCAGTTGAATTTTGTCCTGATGATTGCAAGGTGAAAACGTTTTGCAACATTTCTGGATTTCCAGCAACATTCAAGATCTATACTACCAAGTGGCTGTTTAGCATCTCTTTCTTCCTTTTACACGCCATCTGTTGAAACTTTATTGCTGGAACAGCGCAGCAGGTCAGGCAGCATCCAGGGAACAGGAGATTCGACCTATCACCCTCACCTTGTCCTCTTTCCACCTATCACATTTCCAACGCCCCTCCTCCAAGTCCCTCCTCCCTACCTTTTATCTTCTCCTGCTGAACACTCTCTGCTCATTCCTGAAGAAGGGCCTGTGCCCAAAACGTCGAATCTCCTGTTCCCTGGATGCTGCCTGACCTGCTGTGTGTTCCAGCAATAAAGTTTCAACTTTGATCTCCAGCATCTGCAGACCTCACTTTCTCCTCGAAGATTTACACGCCATCTGTTGTCTTTCAGGAAGCATTATCAATTTGCCTTGCTGCTTCCATAGATTTGTGTGCAAAAGCCCTCAGGGTCTTTCTGTTCCAGGATCCACTTTGGAATTCTTATAATTAGGTTGTGATGTTTTTCCCCTCATTCTTGCTGTCAACATGTATCTCTGCTATTGGGAAGGAGAACAATTGCAACAGAACACAGGCTACATTTCCTTAATGGGGCAAGATTGTAACTGAGTGACGTCATTATTTTTGTTTGTCCATGAGATGGGGTCACCGATTTATCACCGACCTTTACTTGAGTTTGAGAAGACGGTGTTGAGCCATTCCTCTTGAACCGCCGTGGTGCATGTGATGTAGGTACACCCAGAGTGTCACTAGTTTCAGGAAGTTGATTCTGCGCCATTAACGGTCCGGTTACACCTCCGCGTCAGGCGGATCTGTGTCTTGGAGGGGAATCTTGCAAGGGTTGGCAATTCCCATGCCTCTTCTCTCCTTGTTCTTCCAGATGGCAGAGGTCAGGAGTTTGGAAGATAATTTGAAGGAATCTGGCTTTCATGCTCACTGCTGCCAAAATGATTGAATGGTGAATGCCATGGATGGGTGCCAGTCAAATGGGCTGGTTTATCTTGGATGGCGTCAAGCTTATTGAGTGTTGCTGAACAGACTTTGTGGTAGTCTCTCTCTCTCTCTCTCTAGCTGTCTGTCTCTCTCTTTGTGTTCTTATTTTCTGAGTGTCATTTACAATCGGCCAATAATATTGTGATTATAAATCGTGCAAGTGGAAATGGCAAAGTCCAAGATCCAAATATGGCAATTGAAACTGAATTGCCTGTGTTTTTAAGTGCCACGTTCTCCCCCAGTGAGTTCACTGGCCTTGAAAGCAAAAAATGCTGGAGGTCACAACGGGTCAGGCAGCATTCAGGGAGAGAAAGCAAGCTAATGGTTTGAGTCAAGATGACTCTTCGTCAGAGCGTCTGCAGTAGTTTGCTCCTACATGGAGTTCACTGGCCTTACTGGGGAATCAAAACTATTGTATAATGAGAAGGGGTATGGTAATGAGATGGTGGTGTGTGCCTTAATTTACCAGTGACACCAGCAGTCATGTGCAGGAGTGTGTGAAGAAAGGATAGGTTAGTCTATACATGTGAGAAATGCACTCACAGAAAATTGTGTATAAAGTGTGAAAGAGTTTGCAGAAGCCTAATTGTGTCAGACACCAGTCACACATATGTCAGGGGAAAACCAATATAGTACAACGGGGACAAGGATAGCTGTCTGTTTAATGTGCGGAATACAACTCTGAGCTACCAGCCTCCATGCCGCACAAACCAAAGCACTACATTATTACACCATCCACTCAGTGGTACTCTTTTAGAGAATAAAGTGAGGTCTGCAGATGCTGGAGATCAGAGCTGGAAATGTGTTGCTGGAAAAGCGCAGCAGGTCAGGCAGCATCCAGGGAACAGGAGAATCGACGTTTCGGGCATAAGCCCTTCTTCAGGAAGAAGGGCTTATGCCTGAAACGTCGATTCTCCTGTTCCCTGGATGCTGCCTGACCTGCTGCGCTTTTCCAGCAACACATTTCCAGCTCTTTTAGAGAATGCCATTCAAGCAAGTTCATGCTTAATATTGTCACCTTCAACAGTTGGTTAGAAACATCGAGCTTTCCCAGGTAACCTGAGACCTAGGGACCCATGAAAGGTGCAAAACTGATAACATGGCAGGATAAGGTCAAACCAAGGAGGTGAGCCACAAATACAGTTCTGTCAAGTTCGATGGAGGCTTTCAAATTCCAAGCAGATCTTAAAAGATAATGAAACGTAATGGATCAACCCACAAGTTCAAACATGGCAGGAACAGTTTGAAGATTTGTATTTGATGAAGGTCCCATCAAAAGAATAATTGATTGCTGATGCCAAATAAGCCATCGTTGGGGAAGGACAGAAGGACACCTGATAATGCTGGAATTCAGGAAGAGAGCAGACAGGAGGGTACACTTGATCATGTTGGTCAATGGCCTCTGTAAACATTCGAACCAGAGGACAAGGGCAGATGCTATGTCTGATTCTGGACCTACTTGTGGATTCTGCTGATGGTTGCTCAGTTAGATTTGATCTCAAAATCAAAGGCACGCAGAGACATAAGATATCAACACAGCTGTACAGCATTTCAGAACAGCAACATTAGAGTTGGCTCCAGGATGACGTTGCAGAGAGGCTAACAAAGGAAGCAGATCTTGAAAGCAAAATGACCAAGGAAGAAAGTTTTTAAAGATATATACTTAGGGCATTTGGAAGACAGGAATGTGCCACGTTCTTCATGCTGAGCTGAAAGCAGATTTTGTTTGGCATTCTGGACTTAGGTTCAAAATCAAGCGGAAATTGTGAGGGTTAAGAAAGGTCCTTTCACACTATTATCAGGCTTATCCAGGAGTTGCAAAGTAAAACAAGTCTAAAAAGCCTGCTTTTGAGAACTTGCCAATCCCTTTCGGGACTTTTGTTGAAGACAAATTCTGCCTGAAATGTGTTAGTTTTCCTCTGGGAATGAGGTTGTTCTCAGGAAGTTGGTTTGCACCTTCAGCGATAAGTCAGCACTTGGAGCTATTGAAAATCTTTCCAAAAGTTCGAGCACATATGGCGTTTCATGCTGCATTCAGATTTCATTCACATAGTTACTCACAGTACCTGATGTAACTGCAGATAGCAACAGTGCCAATTTTGTCTTTCTGTAACTAACTCTCATTTATAAAAACAAATCCGAGGAAGTGAATTCTATCCTCGCATCTTAGAGCCAGAATTCCTCTGAAGATGTGGCTGTCAATGAATCACAATTGAGGCAACAGTTGTGCGAAATAGTTCTTCAGACTATTGTCTTTATTAATAATGGGAAACCGTGTTATGAGACAAGCCTGTGGAACTGAAATGAGAAGATCAATGCAGATAACCCTGAAGCTGTCATCTCTCTGCTCTCAGGCACTTCTACAGAGATATTATCAACACAGAAGACACGTTCATTAACTGACTCATCGTAACAATATGTTCAGACTCTCAAAATTGCGAGCCGTGGCAGGATACAAAATTTCAAAAAATGTGGAGGACAATTTGTTCCCATCAGAGGCACTGAACTAATTATGCTAATTCAGAATGGAATGTCTGTGCACTTTGAAGTAATAGAGAGAGAAATAAAATATGGTGAAGGGAGATGATAAAGAATAACTCAGTCTTCAGTTCTTTTTTTATTTATTCAGAGAATCAGCTGTACTGGCTGGGCCAGGATTTATTACCTGTCTCTAATTGCCCTTGAGATGGTGACAGGAAGTTGCCACCAGTGCAGTTACTTTCATGTAGATACATTCATGGATATTTGACCCAGTGACACTGAAGGAACGGCGATGTATTTCCAAATCAGGATGGAGACTGGCTTGAAGGGGAGCTTGCAGGGGGTGGTGTATCTGCTGCCCCAATGGTAGTGGGCATTGGGTTTAGAAGGTGCTGTCTAAAGAAACTTGGTGAATTCCTGCAGTGCATCTAGTGGCTGCTACACACTACCGCTACAGGATGAAGGCTAGACTACCATTTATTGCCCATCCCTAATTGCCTTGAGGGCAGATAAGAATCAATAATGTTGCTGTGGGTCTGGACTCACATATAAGCCAGACCAGGTAAGGATGGCAGTTTCCTTCCTTAAAAGGCATCAGTGAACCAGATGGGCTTTTCCAATAGGCAATGGATACATGGTCATCATTAACTCTTAATTCCAGATTTTAAAAAAAAGAATTCAAATTCCATCATAGCAGGATCTGAACCTGGGTCCCCAGGATATTGTCCGAGTCTCAGGATTAACAATATCACTAGGCCATCGAGCAATAATATCACTAGGTAATCGCCTCCTCCACCCCACCATGGGAGATGTTTGTGAATGTGGTACCAATCAAGCAGGCTGCTTTGTCTTGGCTGGTGTAGGCTTCTTCAAGGATCTTTAAGCAGTACAATGCTATCGGTTTTGGTGTTGTGTTTCAGGAAAGGCATGTGCCTGTGATGACCCGTGTAATGGTAGCGAGGAAGAGCAGATACCAGCTACAAGGTAAAAAGGCAAATCCTCTACCTGATGTATTCATGCAGTGAAGATGGGAAAACTACAGGCTACCAATGAGGGTTCTTAGCTGAAGGAGAGAGTTTGCATCTGAGCAGATACCAAGGATGTATGAAAGAAGCCCTACTGGCTCCGCTAATTTTGAGTGAATAATTGAACATCTGGTCCCCATGTGCCTCAGCTAGTGAAATTGGTTCGCTGGAGAAATAGGAAAATGACAAACATTGTGATGTTTTGTGGTTCGTTAACTTCTGATTTGCTTTGACTTGATTTGTTACTGTCACGTTTACCTGGGTACAGTGAAAAGTTTTGTTTTGCGTGCAATACAGGCAGATCATACCATACAAAGTGCATTAGGAGCATGGAACAGAGCGAGGAATACAGTGTTGCAGCTGCAGAGAAGGTGCATAGACAGCGAGATCAACATTAAATTTGAAATTTAGAAGTCCAGTCAGAAGTCTAATAACAGTGGGGAAGAAGCTGTTCATGAATCTGTTAGTGCGTGAATAAAAACTTTTATATCTTCTGCCCAATAGAAGAGGGTGGAAGAGAGTACACCCAGGGTGGGAGGAGTCTTTGATGATGTTGGCTACTTTCCCGAGGCTGTAGGATGGAGTCAATGGATGGAAAGCTGGTTTGGGTGACGGACTGGGCTGTGTTCACCACTCTCTGTAGTTTCTCGTGGTCTTGGGAAGAACAGTTGCCAAACCTGACGTGCATTCTAGAACGTTCTACTGAGCAAACAACTGACATAAGGCGTCATCAGAAGGAGTTTTGCCACAGACTGGATAAACCACAAAATCTAACTTAAATAATTGGAGCGAAAGAGGGAAATATGGACTGATGTCCCAATGCAAAGGTGTCACAGGCTTGAACTTAGATGAGCCAGAAACCTACATCCACAGTATTGGATGTCTCTATGGTAAAATAATTTCATTGGGACAAAATTGACCTAAAGCTGCCAATAATTTCCTGCGCTTTAATTGCAATTAATTTTATCATTCTGCTTAGACTTCACGCCAATTATCCAATTGTTCCAGCTTTTTACTTCATACATACGCTAGAGTTTGTCTGTTCAGAGGGAGTGGCTACTAAAATTCCTCATTCAGCCTCTGAGAATAGTGTGATTCTCATCTCAGTGTCTTTCCCTGATCGAAGCAATTTCACTCATCCTTTTCCAATAACGTAAGGGGGGTGCTGGGCCTCGAACTCTCTCAGGTAATGGAATCAGAAGGGAACCCAAAGTAAGCGGTCATATTGTCAATATCGTCAGGATCTTCAGCTCACTCGTGCAAGGTACATCCCCAGAAATTTGCCCAATCACTGCTCCCTCCGGAAGTCCACCATGGCACTGTGTACTATCAACAAGATGCACTGCAGTGGGTCACCATAGACAACACCTTGCGATTCTACCACCACCCTGTGGAACAAGTGCAGCAGTCAACACACACAAGATGCTGGAGCAAAGAACTCAGCATATCTAGTCGCATCTGTGGAGTGAGAAACCTCATTCATCCATAGGAGCAGATTTAGGCCATTCAGCCAATCAAGTCTGCTCTGCCACTCAATTAGATCATGGCGGAACTGATCATACTCAAATGCACCTTCCTCCTTTATCCCCTTTTCCCCTTCCTGATTAAAAATCTATTCCAATTCTCTTAACCAGGTTTCTACAGCCCTCTGAAGTAAAGAACTCCACACATTCATTACTGTCTGAGAGAGGAATGTCCTCCTCAGCCCTTTCTGAAATGGGTGACCTCTCATTCTGAAATTGTGCCCTCTAAACCTAACACCACCCGTATCTTTCACCATCTTCCTCAGTCATCATCGCTCATTTGAGCAGGTCTGTCCACTGTTTTACTTGCTCCTCACTCTACAACCCAAACAGATTCAAATCATTCATTGGTGAGTTGCCCTTCCCTCTTGCTGTTTTTGCTTTGCGAGTGCTCTTGTTCAGAAACTGAAATAGATTGACCCAGTTCCACCCTAGCACCATGCCACCCATTCAGAAAGAAATGTGATTTGCAAAGGTCTGGGTGGGATGTTCTTCAGAAGGTTGGTGAAGGCTTGATGGGCTGAATGGCCTGCTTCCACATTGTAGAGATTCTAGGTTTGCTAAGATAGACAAAGAAAATCTCGCATTTCTAATGTTACAAGAATCAGGGGGGATACAAATTTAAATTTTTGAGCCAGAAATGTGTTGTAGGGAAAATCACCAGCCTCTGAGTCAGAGTCAGGTTCAATGACAGAGTTTATTGCACAAGGAAATACCGGAGCTCCAGGGAGAGAAAGACACCAACAGCATAGTGGGCAGCTGTGATTCTTCTCTTAACTCAGAGCATATGTCAAAATAATTTTATACATTTTGTGATAATAGGTCAGCGATGAGGATATTGTCTCTGTAACATGGTTTGTTTATGGTAAACATTACAGAATGGTTAATAGTTTTGATGCAGTCATTGTCAGTTCCAGCGCAACCTTTGTTAATTTCAGTGCGGTCATTGTCAGTTTCAGCGCGGTCGTTGTCAGTTTCAATGTCTATGCGGAAATCCTTTGCTGTAGTAATGGGTGCTGATCGCTCTTCCTGAAAAGAACGATTACTGCAGCCCTGGCTATTATCACTCTGTATTGAGTCTGTATCAAACAGTTAACATTTCTAGCAAAGGTGTTGGCTGGACCCAGACACTACTGCGGGCAGTATACACTACTCATGTGTATTCTCTCCTCCACTCACCTTAAACTAATCAACTAGGTTGTCAGTGCTTTGTACTGGCATCCTGGTGGCTCCAGGCAGTGTCTGCATTTTCTCTGCTGTCTCTCTCCATATTGTGGTCCGGTGGCCATCTTGTGTGTCAAGTGGCCAACTGATGGCTCAGCGGCTATCTTAATTGTCCATGTGCCTAGTGTCACCCTCCCCCATGCCATCTCCCATTTCAGATGCAAGGGGAATGTCAGCAAGACCTTCTTTTATGCAGCAACTAGCAATGGTCTTGATCTTGCTGCCCACAAGATGATGATGGGGATGGAAGTGGAATCAGAGGTTGGTTTCAGAAGGAAATTGGATGGGCACTTGATGGAAGTGATCATGCAGAGCCAAGGGGATTGGGCAGGAGGTACGATTGACTCAATCGCTCGGCTGGAATTGGACTTGATAGGCCAAATAGGCAGAGGTCTCGCTCCGTCATTGTTTCGGTGTCCTTTTTGCATCCAAAATCTCAAACTGTGTTGTGATCATTCCTTTCTTCTCACACAGTCAACCGTCTGACGATAACCACCTTTGACAGCCAAATTCTTACTTATTTATTCCAGCTGGGTCTGGTCACAGTGTACTGAGCAGTCTTTCAAATTAAATTAGGTTCTGCATTTCAAAGTTGGCCAAGGGCTGGGCAGGACTTTCTACCATCTTCCACTTACTGCGATCTCAAGTCCATTGTTTAATGTTACTTCAGCTTCGATCTGTTGTGGTGTCCTTTGCAAAGTGTCTCTAGGTGTATCACAGTAAGGATTCGATACTATTGCCCTGATTCATTTTCTCAGTGTTAGTTGAGGATTTATCTAACTCTCTCACCCAGGCTGTGGGCTTGTCTTATGATATTTATTCAACTATTTATTGTGTGTTTTAATGAGTTGATTATTAATGATATTGATCTGATGTTTGGGATGGTGGGGCTTGAGATGCAAGACTAGAATAGAGAGGCTGGCAATTGAAAGGAGTGATTTGACAGATGTGACTGGGCAACTCAGTGGTTAACTCTGCTGCCTTACAGCACCAGAGACCCAGATTCAATCCCAGCCTCAGGTGACTGTCTGGAGTTTGAACATTCTCCCGATGTCTGTTTGGGGGGGTGCTCCGGTTTCCTCCCATAGTCCAAAGGTGTGCAGGTTGGGTGGATTGGCCGTGGGAAATGTGGGGTTACACAGGGATGGGGTGGATCTGAGTGGGATGCTCTTTAGGAGATTGGTATAGGCTGAATGGCCTGCTTCCACATTGTGGGGATTCTGTGATTGTAGGTTTTGCTAAGATAGACAAAGAAAACCTCCCATTTCTGATGTTACAAGAATCGGGGTTGGGCCGGGGTGGGGGGAAATACAGATGTAAAACTTTGAGCTAGAGAGACAAGGGGAATGTGAGGAAGACCTTCTTTTATTGCAGCAAGTGGCAATGGTCTGGATCCTGCTGCCCACAAGAGGGTGATGAGGGTGGAAGTGAAATCAGTGGTTGGTTTCAGAAGGAAATTGGATGGGCGCTTGACAGAAGTGATCATGCAATGCCAAGGGATTGGGCAGGAGGTAAGATTGACTCAATTGCTTGGCCAGCAATTGGACTCGATAGGCCAAATGGTCTCCTCTTGTAGCAAACAAAAAAACAGAAATTGCTGGATGAACTTGGCAGGTCTGGCAGCATCTGCAGAGAGAAAAACACACGTGTACACATGTACGGATAAAAGCCATCTCCCTTAGTGCTGTAAATGACTCTGACTGAAATATTCAACCAAAGGAAGGGTAGAGCAGGCTGCTGCAAATTGACTATCCACCTGTACATGTGTTGCCCTGTACACCTCGCCTATACCTCTCACCCAGTGCATTGCTGTCTACCTGAACACTTCACTTATGCCTGTACACATTGCCTGCATGCCTTTTCATGGTATCCATAGTCCCAGCATGTACACCCTCTCTGTATACTCTCCTTTACAGCTGTGCATGCCAGTATACAAGTACACTTCAGTAAATCATGTCTCTTTTTAGCAAAATTCAAGTTCTGTTCTACCAAAGGACTACATAAATACAAACAGTTGACAATAGAGTGGAGCTTGAGAATTGCTGCAAAAGGACATATTTTGTCAAAAGTGTTTGCCTTGTACTCATCAGGACATTTTTCAAGAATGCCACTTTATGACTTTATTTGTACCGCATGACAGGAGAGCGATAATTGATTGGCTAGTGAACTCTGTTTAGTAGGGATGTTGCCATGGAGAATGCACCAGCTAATGATGATTGACAGTTAACTCAGGCTTTGTTTAAATAGTAAACCAAGCAGGTTGACTCTGATTGACCAAGGCTTTGCCTTTGGAAATGAACCAGCAAATATTTTAATGTTTTGAAACAGGCACAGTGCATGCACATAGAGTCATACAGCATGGAAACAGACCCTTCGGTTGAACCAGTCCATATTGAACATAATCCCAAACTAACTAGTCCCACCTGCCTGCTCCTGGTCCATATCCCTCCAAACCTTTCCTATTCATGTACTTATCCAAATAGCTTCTAAACATTGTAACTGTACCCAACATCCACTACTTCCTCAGGAAGTTCATTCCACACATGAACCACTCTCTGTATAAAAAAATTGCCCATTATGTCTTTTTGAAATCTCCCTCCTCTCACCTCAAATATGCTTGCTAGTCTTGAAATCCCCCACCTTAGGGAAAAGATATCTACAATTAACTCTTTCCATACCCCTCATTATTTTATAAGTTTCTATAAGGTCGCCTCTCAACCTCCGAGTGAAAAAAATCCCAGCCTTTCTTTATAACTCAAACCTGCCATACCTAGCAACATCCTGGTAAATGTCATCTGAACCTCTCCAGCTTAAATATATCCTTTCTATAACTGACTGACCAGAACTGGACACAATATTCCAGAAGGGGCCTTATCAGTGACTTGTACAACCTCAACATGACTTCCTAACTCCTATACTCAAAGGATAGAGCAGTGAAGGCAAGTGTGCCAAGTACCTTTTTAACCACCCTGTCTGTATGTTCTTTCAGTCTGTGAAGAATGTGTATTATTAACACACATAGATTGCAGTACATACAAGGGTGCTACACTGCCAGAGAGCCTGATAACTCTGTATTAGTTGTCAGCATAATTTTTCAGACACGCTCTAAAGAAGTAGGCCATGCCTAGGACAGTGACAAGTCAACCACATTGCTGTGGGTCTGGAATCACATGTAGGCCGCACCAGGTAAGGATGACAGATTCTTTTCTGAAAGGACATCAGTGGGTTTTTCCTGACAAACAACCGTGGATGCATGGTCAGCATTTAGACTCTTAATTCCAGATTTTCATTAAGTTCAAATTCCACCCATAAGACCACAGATCATAAGTCTCAAAAACAGAAATAGGCCATTCAGCCCATCGAGTTTGGTCCACCATTCAATGAGATCATGGCGACTTGATAATCCTTAGTGCCAAGAATCGAAAACATTAAATTTGTATTGTTATGATAAAGCTCGTTAGAAGCTCAACAGACTTGTTAAGAAAATACAGACTTGCAGATGCTGAAAATCTGAAACAAAAGCAGAAATTACTGGCGAAATTCAGCAGGTCTGGCAGCAACTGTGGAGAGAGAAAGCAGAGTTAACAATTTGGATCCGGTGAAGTTTCGAGTTCTGATGAAGAGTCAACGGACTGAAAACGTTAACCCTGCCTTCTTCCCACAGATGCTGACAGACCTGCAGAGTTTTGCCAGAAATGTCTGCTTCTGTAACTTTGTTCTTGCAGGTCAATGGGACGTGTTCAGTCTAGGATACATGGTCAGCGCAGACGGGTTGGACTGAGGGTTGTGTTTCCCTGCTGTAGGTCTCTATAATTTGGGACGCTGCTTCCAGAAGAGGCAGCACGTTCAGTACCTTCTACCGTGATGTTTCTTTTCCTTTGAGCCAGATGTTCTTTATTCAGCCTGGAAACATTTTACTGAAAGACGTTCTCAATGGGATTCAGAAGTATGACCTTGTGCAAAAAAAAGCTTAGATCTGGGGAAGGGACGTAATGTGATTTTGCCCGGACTACATCATTTCTTTTGCCTGACATCTGAAATAGTATTTCACAGCACTCAAGTGCCTTCAAAACAATGAACAAGGACTTTGGAGGGTGAGCAGAAAATAAAGGCTCATCTGCATGAGCTGCAGGTAGTTTTGTGCATAGATCTTATTAGAGTGGCCGGGAAAAGTTAGAGCCCTTGACGGATTGTTGGCAGTGATGCATTAATGCGGATACCTTGGAATTTCACAGGACCGTACTGAGCTGCCAAAATACAGACCTCTTTATCATAAGCGACTCAAATCCAGGAATAGCATAAATAAACATGCGAGAGTAGTTTTGGCATGGAGCATCTTGTTATCATTGGTTTTCATAGCAAAATAATTGCTACGTTGCTGTGAAGCTTTGGTACATTGTGAGCGCAAACTGCATAGGCTTGAATAATAATTTGAAACATCGTATTGTGTTACTCCTTAGAAGTCTGTCTGTGCTGTGAATAACAAAGAAAAGTAGCTTTTTTTTGGTTTTTCTTATTTTATCAGTCTCTGTGTGCTGCCTTAGTGAAGCTGTTGTATAACATAAGGCACATGCCACCTCCAGAGTATAATACTTGGGCAGAGAAAAAGGAATAAAGTTATCAGAATAAAAACAAAATCCAAGTTGGATCATATCACTCAGAAATATTCAAAAGTGCCTCCTTTGTTATCATAAATACTGACACTACTGACTAGTCTAAGCAGGGTTGTTGAAAGGTGGCACAGCGGCTCAGTGGCTGGCACTGCGGCCTCACAGTGCCAGGGGCCTGGGTTTGATTCCAGCCTTGGGTGACTCTCCGTGTGGCGTTTATATATTCTCCCCATGTCTGTGTAGGTTTCCTCCCACAGTCCCAAAGATGTGCTGGTTAGGTGGTTTGGCCATGCTAAATTGCCCGTAGTGTTCGTGGGTCTGCAGGCTCAGTGGATTGGCCATGGGAAATGTTGGGCTGCAAGGGTAGGGGAGTGGGCCTGGCTAGGGAGATGGTCTTCAGAGGGATGGCGTGGACCCGATGGGCAGAATGGTCTGTTTCCCTGCTGTCGGGATTCAAAATGGAGGGGACTTTTAACAGAAAGAAAATGGATGGTTTTTGTCCAATTCTGGGTTGTTGGAAACAAAGGGGCTGAGTTATATTTTTCCTCATTCACTCATGGGACGAAGGTGTCACTCGCTAGGCCAGCATTTATTGCCCATCCAGGGGACAGTAAAGAGTCAACCACATTGCTGTGGGTCTAGAGTCACACGTAGGCCCGACCAGGTAAGGATGGCAGATTCTTTCCTGAAAGGACATCAGTGGGTTTTTCCTGACAAACAACGGTGGATTGATGGTCATCATTTAGACTCTTAATTCCAGATTTTTATTAAGTTCAAATTCCACCATCTTCCATAACAGGATTTGAACCTGGATCCCTGGGACATTACCTGTGTTTCTGGGACATTATCTGGATCCCTGGGATATTACCTGGATTCCTGGGACATTACCTGGATCCCTGGGACATTACCTGGGTCTCTGAGACATGACCTAGATCCCTGGGACATTACCTAGGTATCTGAGACATTACCTGGATTCCTGGGACATAACCTGGATTCCTGGGACATTAGCTGGGTCTCTGGGACATTACCTAGATCCCTGGGACATCACCTGGATCCGTGGGACATTACCTGGGTCTCTAGGACATTACCTTGATCACTGGGACATTACCTGGTTCTCTGGGGCATTACCTTGATCACTGGGACATTACCTGGGTCTCTGGGACATTACCTAGATCCCTGGGACATCACCTGGATCCGTGGACATTACCTGGGTCTCTAGGACATTACCTTGATCACTGGGACATTACCTGGGTCTCTGGGGCATTACCTTGATCACTGGGACATTACCAGGGTCTCTGGGGCATTATCTGGATTCCTGGGACATTACCCCCCTGGGTCTCTGAGACATTACCTAGATCCCTGGGACATCACCTGGATCTGTGGGACATTACCTGGGTCTCTGGGGCATTATCTGGATCCCTGGGACATCACCTGGGTCTCTGGATTAATTGCACTAGGCCATTGTTTCCAGTAATTGGTCCCTGAATGAAGCATGCCATGGTGAGAAATCTGGGAGAATCGCGTGAGTTGTCCAGCAAAATCTAGTTCCATGTCAGGAGTAATTAGCTTCATTTTCCAACCAAGTACCAGGCATCAAATGGAAGAATGGAACCTTAACATTTTTTTTTTGGCAAAGTGAGTTTAATGGAGGTCTTCTTTCTATGAAGTCAGAAGTCACATGACACTGGGTTATAGTCTGACAGGTTTATTTAAAATCACAGGCTTTCAGAGCGCTGCTCCTTTGTCAGGTGACATCTTCAGCTTCAAATCACCTGACGAAGGGGCAGTGCTCTGAAAGCTTGCGATTTCACATAAACCCGTCTTCAAATAAACATGTGACTTCTGCCCATGTTCACCTCAGTCCGAGACCGGCACTTCCACATCATGGCTACCATTCTTTCCCAGAAGCTCTTATTGTATCAGCCCCAAACTCCCACCGTTATCCCACCCCTATGGTGCCTCTTGTGCCCATTCTGCCACACTCCGTACCTGAATAATTCACCACTGCTGGATTTCCCCAGTGGTGATGAGCTCTTCCAGCCTCAAATCCAGCTGGTATTGGAGGAGAGAAACCGCAGAGAGGCAGGGTGACTACTTACTGAAACGCCGTGATAGTGTGAGAAAACCTTACGTAGAGGAACCCTCCATGGGACACCGTGAACGTGGCACTTAGCTTAAAAATCAAACACGATTCAGCCCAGGTCCTCTTTCTCAGCTCTAACCCGTCCCTTTAATTAAAACGAGAAGCGGATGAGAAACCCAAATCCGTTTCACAACGTGGCCTGCAGCTTTAAACATGGCAATGAGAACATGAGTCTCATTATCATGCCGGTTTTGGAACGGAACCGCCAACTACCGGTTTTGCTTGACCTGTTTGGAGCCCGCTAAGCTCCACAAGGAGAGGTCTCAGCAAATATCTTCACACCTCCTTCTTGCATCCAGCCGGGAGTCACTGAGGTCAGGCCGAAAGACTCTCGGCCATCCTCGTGCTTCATCAGGACCCTCAATCTCCAATGAGGCCCTCCTCCTTTCCTCTGAACTCACTCCTTCCTCTCCAGTCACTAGCATCTCTCCTCCAATTAGTCCTTGCTTTTCTTTCTGCCCCATTCATTTTCAGACCAGCATTTCTTGCCCGTGCCTCATCGCCCAGAGAGCAGTTGAGAGCCTAAAGAACATCAGTGAACCAGATGGGTTTCTCCCGACAATTGACAACGGTTTCATGGTCCTCATTAGACTTTTAATTCCAGATTTTTATTGAATTCAAAATCCACCATCTGCTTTGGCAGGAATTGAACTTAGGTTCCCAGAACATTACCTGGGCTTCTGGATTAAAAGTCTCACTAAGCCATCACCTAGTACACACTGAGTACTCTAATAATTGCCCTCATCCCATTCCCTCCAATCCTACCCTCCACCCCCCTCTGATTAAGCTCCATCGGAAACTAAGCAGACACCCCCAACATCCAAAATTCTGACTGATCCAACATCTTGTTGATGAGATCAGTGGAAGTTTTATCCAAGCTGTTAACTGCAACCACAACTCTGGGCCTTCTTCTGTGGAATCTTGTCACTGATCTTTCATTCTCTGACATCTCACCCTCACAGTCGAGAGTGTGGTGCTGGAAAAGCGCAGCAGGTCAGGTAGCATCCGAGGAGCAGGAAAATTGACATTTTGAGCATGAGCTCTTCATCAGGATTTCATCAGATCGCCAGCATCTGCAGTCCTCACTTTCTCCCATCTCACCTTCACTCTCAACTACAACATTGCAGACCCAATTCTATTGCCACTGTGAGTCAGTGAGTCTTCTTGCTTCTGTAGCCACAGCCATTGGGTCCATTTAACCTGTTCAATACTTAGGAAAGGTTATGAAACCCTGACAGTATCCTGTTTCAGTCCAATGGGATTGTTAACCTGTCATTGAGTCAAGGATCAATGTCAGTGACAATGCAGCACTCCCTCATGTTATGGACCAGACCAGAGCCCCTCGAAATATTGTAGCCTAGACACTAATGTTTACTTATTTTAAAGATAGATGTGAAGTGTGTGTTCCAAATGTAATACGACTGGTCAAACTATTCAATGTTAAGCAAAACACACTGCTGTTAAAATATAAACAAAAGAGGAGGAATTTAGAATAATGTAACTATTGGAAAACTTAACTGAATAATAGATACAGTAACTATTACTAATTAAATGTTCCAGTATAGTAACATCCCACAAACACACCTTGACAGATTCTTACATGCAGTTCTCCCATCCAGGAGGAAACAACATCAAGAGATATTAGCAGCTACGAATCATCTACATAAGCCCCAACTTTTCTGGGAGCCAAAATAACTTCTCACTGCTACATCTAAAAGAATCTGGAAAGCCAGCAATGTGCAAGTTGGCGATTCCCCTTCCAGTGTTCCAACTGTTTAAAAAAAAGCCTAGATGCCTCCTAAGCTATTTACTTCAGCTAGGTCAGCACCTCTGCCTTTACAACCCCTCTTCAAAAAATACCCAGTACAAAATAATCTATTTAAAGTGACAGCAAAATCGCAGTATCATATTGAGGCATCAGCTGTGGTTATGTAATCCAACTCTGACAGGGGCTTTAACCCACAGTCATTCATTGAGAGTTTCCATTTGTTCCAAGCTAGCATCATTCCTGTCCTGAAGAAATTGGCCCATATTTGGTTACAATACAGTGAGTAAAAAGGCAAAGTTGCCATAATCTTACCAGTCCATAGGGCTGCTCTCTCACTAAGAGAGACAGCTGTGTGAGTATCAACAACTGTCTAATACCTACTCCAGAGTCCTGAGAAAGGGCCAACAGATCATTTAATGAATCATCCAACTGTACTCAAAATGGCTTTTAGAATTCTGTCTGCCAGCTGGATCTTTGAATACATTCAAGGCTGGATTAGACAGATTTTTGACCTGAAAGCAAGTCAAGCGTAATGAGAACCAGGCTAGAAAGCAGAGTTGAGGCCAAGATCAGATCAGCCATGACCTCACTGACTGGCAGAACAGGCCCGAGGGCCTCTAATGCTTACTCCTGCTCCTCTTCCTTAAATCCAGAAGAACCTTATCTGAGACACTGAGAAGCTGCCAGGCAAGTTAACTCTTACTGTCAGTCGCGTTGTCACAGGATATTATCAAAGCTACAGAAGTATTATTTCTCCCTGTAATATTAGTTGTCCCTGATGATAATGCCACACTGTCATTGTCACACGTGTCTGTTTCATCTGCTACATCACCCACAATGCAGGTGTAATAATTCTTTTTGAGAAGGAATGTTTGCCAGTGTTGTTAATATGTTCTTGTTTGCATTTTCGCCTCTAGAATGACTCCATTCCACAAGAAAATTTCACAACTGAAGTATTCCAAGCTTTCTTGAATAGCATCTGTCCTCGGCCTGAACTTGACGTCATTTTCTCGGAATAGTAAGCATTTTCTTTTCTTGTTCGGTTTTTAATGTCGGACGTTTGGGAAAATGCCTCTGACTTTATGTTTGGTTTCAAAACATGTACAACATTTTAAAATTCGGTACGCAGATAGGAAAGGCTTAGAGGGATATGGGCCAACTGCAGGCAAAATGGGACCAGTCCAGTTTCAGAAACGGCATGGCACGGACTAGTTGGGCCGAAGGGCCTGTTTCCATGCTAAAACCTTTGTGCCATCACGGTATGAATGACTTCCGCAAGCCATGTCCTTTTTGTCTCATCCTGCGTGACACAAATATTGAAATTAGGGTTTGTGCTTTAGGAATGGGCGCTCAGCTGGAATCTGGTACAGATAGCATTGTAAAACCAACACAAAATTGCTGGAAAAGCTCTGCAGGTCTGGCAGCATCTGAGGAGAGAAAACAGAGTTAACGTTTCATGTCCAGGATGAGTCTTCTTCAAAACATAGTTCTGAAGAACACATGCTAGACTCATAGATGATCGTAGAAGGCCTGGAATGGTGTTCCTCTCCCAACATGGAGGTCTTGTCCCATGGTCGAGGTTTTCAGCAGCTTCTGGGTATTCCAGCAGCCGGGCATGCAGGTCTCATCCTTGCCTCGGATGGTGCATACAGGTCTTCCAATGGCTCAGTGTCGAGGCCTAGTCCTAATGTTGAGGTCTCGTCTCGGCCCAGAGTATTGGACTTGGCCCCGTTTCCCTTGTTACGCCGAACACAGGAGTCGTCTATTGAAATGTGATGAGCTTCCACTTTGTTCTCTTCTTATTTGTGACTTCTGTCATTCTTTTTGGCACTGTGATATGGCGACTTTTAAAACTTCTCAATGTATTTTTATTTTGTTAAAATGCACATTACAATAGTCAGTAAGTTTGCAGATGACACCAAAATTGGAGGTGTAGTGGACAGCGAAGAAGGTTACCTCAGATTACAACGGGATCTTGATCAGATGGGCCAATGGGCTGAGAAGTGGCAGATGGAGTTTAATTTAGATAAATGTGAGATGCTGCATTTAGCAGGACTTATACACTAATAGTAAGGTCCTGGGAGTGTTGCTGAACAAAGAGACCTTGGAGTGCAGGTTCATAGCTCCTTAAAAGTTAGAGTCACAGGTAGATAGGATAGTGAAGAAGGCATTTAGTATGCTTTCCTTTATTGGTCAGAATATTGAGTACAGGAGTCGGGAGGTCATGTTGGTGCATGACATTGGTTAGGCCACTTTTTGGAATATTGCATGTAATTATGGTCTCCTTCCTATCAGAAGAATGTTGTGAAACTTGAAAGGGTTCAAAAAAGATTTACAAAGATGTTGCCAGGGTTGGGGGAATTCAGCTACAGGGAGAGGCTGAACAGGCTGGGGCTGTTTTCCCTGGAGTGTCGGAGGCTGAGGGGTGACCTTATAGAGATCTATAAAATCATGAGGGGCATGGATAGGATAAATAGAAAAAGTCTCTTACCTGGGGTCAGGGAGTCCAGAACTAGAGGGCATAGGTTTAGGGTGAGAGGGGAAAGATATAAAAAGGACCTAAGGGGCAACTATTTCACATAGAGGGTGGTGCGTATATGGAATGAGCTGCCAGAGGAAGTGATGGAGGCTGGTACTTTACAACATTTAAAAGGCATCTGGATGGGTATATGAATAGGACGGGTTTGGAGGGATATGGGCCTGGTGCTGGCAGGTGGGACGAGATTGCATTGGGATAATTGGTCAGCTTGGACCCAAGGGTCTGTTTCCGTGCTGTACATCTCTATAACTCTAATAAACGGATGTTCTGCCTTTCAATGCTGCTGTGCTATTCATTATGATAATCGTTCATTGTCTAAAGGCCTGTTCTTGCCTTTCGTGCATATCCTTTGATCCCTTTCACCCTAAGTTCTATATCCATCACGTTTTTGAAAGTATAGATACTCGATTCCAGATATTTGTTGAATTAAAATCCACCATCTGCCATGCTAGGATTTGAACCTGAGTCCCCAGAACTTTATGTGAGTTTTTCAATTAACAGTCTAGTAATAATTACACTTGGCCATTATCTTGTTCGCCCTCAGCTGCTGTTATGACGTTGATCAGGTTTACTAAACTGTAGCAAATATATCTTCCCAGTGCCAGACCTGTTTGAATCATAAATTTATTGCTTGCAAAGACAACACTGCTGGTAACCATTGAGAATCTTCCTTTCTCCTGCATTATCGAAAAGGATAGCTTCCAGCACGATGAACTGTCTCGGAGCTAATTGACGACGTATTCAATGAGTGGGCAGCTTTTCTATGTTCAGATTTAACATCAGTAACCCATTAGCAGTACTCTGATTTTGTAGTGGTACTGACAGCCAAAGTGTCAGAGGACACTCTCAGTCCTTGATTGAACCTGACAGTAACTTCTGGTATGTGCACGCAAACAGAATAAGGCAGTAACCCAGAAGCTATTACCTATGGTTCTCCAAATAGGTATAGTGTTTAAGAATTCCTCAGCACCGCCTTCCCCACTCCCGTTCCCAACACCCACTCCCTCTTCCCCCAACCCCTTCATGTCAGGTCTCAAACAATGGGAAACCTTTGGCCTGATGAATACTTCCATTCCTAATGCTGACCGCCTCACTGTTAAACCCCTTGGAAAAATACTACTTCCTCACTGAGGTGAAACTTGGTTTATAGTGGTGAACAAACTTCATGATTGCCGCCAAACAACTCACTTGTCCTGTCAACCAAATGTGGAGTATCGAATTTTCCCATTTTAATAAATAAATATTCACAGTCTTCAAATGAAGTGATTACATCTGACAAAGGGACAGCGCTCCGAAAGCTTGTGATTTCAAATAAACCTGTTAGGCTATAACCTGGCGGCGTGTGACTTGTGACCTTGTCCACCCCTGTCCGAAAAATTGTTTCTCTTTCATTTTGGCTCCTTTCTTAGTCCAATCAGACACATTTACTCTACTGCCTGACACGTTGAAGTAGAAATTAAGGGATTCAGTGCTTTTAACTTCCTTGTTCTCTGCTGGTGGGAATAGCTCAGTGCGATTGTCTGCTACTTGACATCACTGTTGTACCTGCCTCGAGATCACCTTGACGTGGCGTTGGACTTAACCTGCCAATGGGAAGGGGTGAAACCATGTCACAGAGATCACTAGGCTGCAAAATCCCAGACTGTATAAATATACAGAATAAGTTATAAAATAAATAATACAAACTCAGCACAGTTCCGTTGAGAATGCCTCCAAATGGGCAAACACAACCACCTAGCAGGACAGGGGCAGCAAATTCACAGAAACGTGACCATCTAAAGGCTCCTCTCCGAGCCACACACCATCCTATCTTGAAACGGTGTGAAAGCTCCTTCACTGACAACGGAATCAAAATCCTGAAACTTTTCCCAGCAGCACTGGTGTAGGTTCACTTCGTGGACTGTGACAATTCATGATGCTGGCTTCTTCCCATCTGGTCACAGGGAATTAAGGTTCAACAATGGCAGGGAAAAGGATGGGTATGGGTGGGATGCTCTTTTGAGAGTCAGTGTTAACTCGATGGGCCAAATGGCCTGCTGTCACACTGTGGGGATTTTAATCAGTGATGTCCACTTTTCATGAACGAGCTCTTTACAAAAAATCTGAATCCAATACTTGAAATCATTCGGTCACGTTCTGAAGTCATTATTTTTTTCTACATTTGTATTATTTAGACTCACAACAAAGTAATTTCTTTTGCTGTGCAAGTTTTTAACTTTTTTTCATAATGGGCTGGACCTCTGGCAAAGAGGCAGGGAGGACGAATTGGGAAACCCCTGTTTCAACAAACCTGTCTCCTTTAAAAGGGTCGGCGCCACCGGCCATATTTTAATTTTGTTGTGACAAAAACGAGATGGAGTCAAGCGTGCCATCGCCAGAGGGAGTTGAGAGGCAGCACAGAGCTGAGGCAGCATACAGTCATAGAGTCATAGAGATGTACATCATGGAAACAGACCCTTCGGTCCAACCCGTCCATGCTGACCAAATATCCCAACTCAATCTAGTCCCACCTGCCCCAGGGAAAAGACTTTGCCTATTTACCCTATCCATGCCCCTCATAATTTTGTAAACCTCTATAAGGTCACCCCTCAGCCTCCGACGCTCCAGGGAAAACAGCCCCAGCCTGCAGTTGAATTAAAAAAAAACTTTTAATGATCTCATAGAGACTGCATGTAAGCACACTTGATAATACACTATCATTTATGACCCAAGTTAATCATCTCAAGTGGTGAATCTGATGTTAAAAATAATCAGTACACTGGCATCAAGGGTAGCTAATCCTTTAATGGCCTCTTAAATCTGCCATTCAATATGCCTATTTTCATTTTGTTGTGACAAAAACGAGATGGAGTCAAGCGTGCCATCACCAGAGGTCGCCCTGCTGACCTTTAGAAACAGAGCCAAGCATTCAGCTATAATAACAAATGTTAGGAAATATTAACAATGGAATTGCAAAACCAAATGGTTGGTGTTTCTTTCCAGGCTGCAGCAGATTGTTAATCAGTGTATTCCAGGAGCACTGCTCATTTTCTTTAATCTAAATGGTGGCTGCAGACTGATTTTTTTTTCAATGAAGAGTGTATTTTATTTCGAGTGTATTTTATTTTATTTATTACTTAAAACAGATTTCATATCTGCCCTTTGCAAATAGTTATGCCACCTTCATAAAATTATGATTCCTATATTTTGGGTTGAGGCTTTTGATTAGATTAGATTCCCTACAGGGTGGAAACAGGCCCTTCGGCCTAACAAGTCCACACTGACCCTCCGAAGAGTAACCCCTCCAGACTCATTTCCTCTGACTGATGCACCTAATGCTATGGGCACTTTAGCTTGGCCAATTCACCTGACCTGCACATCTTTGGTCTGTGGGAAGAAACCGGAGCAAACCCACGCAGACACGGGGAGAATGTGCACTCCACACAGTCACCTGAGGTTAGAATCGAACCTGGGACCGGGGTGCTGTGAGGTAGCAGTGCTAACCACTGAGCCAACGTGCCACCCCAGAGGGGCTGTTTGAACTCAGCACCCATTTCAAATGACCCAACAGACTTGTGTTTCATGCCTGGGAGGTTCATATCCCGCTCCTGTCCCCTGCTGGCAAAAGTGAGACTGCTGGAGCTGCAAGTGGACTTGCCACATTGAGGTCCTAGCTCCTTTTTTGAATGGTCCACTGTGTCAACTCAACTTGGAGATAAACCAGGCCAACATATCATTTCATTGCTGCCAACGTCCACATTGTTTCCTCTCCATTACTCAACGCATTTGGGGTTTTCAACTTTGCCAATGCTTGCGATTTATTTGCATGCCTGGACTTCTAAAGAATTGCATTTACTCATGACTCATGCAGAACAATTTAGATGTTATTTTCTTGAAAAATCCAATAACAAAAGTAAGCAAGAAAGTAAATTCTCAAGATGTGAGTCATGAGAGATCTCTGACTGTTTCCTCATTAATGGCAGTGCATTAAATGTGTCAACGTTCTGAGAATCTAGTCAAACATATTGATCTGTAATGTATGATTAGTCAGGTTTGTTGAAGCTCTGGGTCTCAAGCTCTGATATTATCAGAGGTTGTCAGCACAAAGGTTGGGAAAGGTGTCCCCAAGCTACCCAAGATATTTCACCCAATTCCAACTAAACCTGTTGGACTATCACCTGGTGTCATGTGACTTCTGACTTTGTCCGAAGTTGTGATACATTTCCGGAAGCACAATGCTCTTGGAAAAGGCAAACTTTGGAGAAGAGGAAGCAACTGAGATGTACGGTGTACCACTCTCAGGCAGACCAAGAAACAGATACTGGTGCTGGAGTGCATCAGTTGACAGGCCATCTTAGGAAGAAGGTGTTTGCCATCTCTTCTTGCAATTCCACCGTTAATTTTCCCAGGGTTTGTTGTTAGAGCTGAGCCCATCATGAATATTTAGTTGAATACCAGGAGGTGTACACTTATCAGCTGGGAGCTGTAAAGGCATTTTGATTGATAAATTTAATAGGTTATTAGAGGATGAGCTGTCTCTGATGTGGTTAATGGAGTAGATGTTTATTTTTGTCATTGTATTGTTTTATAATTCTGTACAAGGGAGAAGTTGTGTAGGTCCCAACCCAGGATTTAGCTAACAAAGCTAATTGTTTCCATAGCTCTGAACATTCTTGAACAGTAATCTAGTCATTTTCTGTTCTCCCTAAAAGTGAATTAACTATTCAGGCAACATGATGCCATTGTATTATTTTGGTGTGTTGTTACAGGCAGGGCACTGTCTGCCTTAAATATGGAAATGTGAGCACATTGTCTACTAAAAATGTTGCTTCCATTACTACTAGAGTTTAATTCTTCCATGAACATATGCGAGGCATAATGCCACTTATTGACACGCTGGTTAAGAATGCATTTGCAATACGGTTTCTGATCGTTTATGTCGGCATTTTGTTTTCATGTGAATTTTAAGATACCTTAAAACCAACACAAAACTGGAGAGTGGGATCAAGGTGCTTCATAATTTGATGTTCAGCCAATTTTGTGCCTACACTTAATGAAACCTGGTGTTATGATGGAAATAAAATATGCAATCAAAAAGAAATGTTCATTAAGAATGATGGAACCACAGGTTAGTCACTGACTCATGTCTGTGCAGTTTCAAAGGATCAAAATGACTCTTCCTCCCTCTCATTGATTCAGTCTCTACGCTGTATCACAGTCCAGAGTCAATCCCCATTGGGAAGGTTACTGATTGTAATGGATTGACAAAGCCGACGAGCAATTTCCATCTCTCAGCCCTTATTTAAATTGCCATAAGCTTCATTTTTCAACCCCGCTCTCACTTGTAAGCATAATGCAGTCATTAAAAGCAGCAGACACCTCTGACAAATTGTTTAGCTGTGTCCTCGGTCAGAGAATAAATGAAACATCATCCGGCCTGTGTAAAATGGATCCAACAGTATTAAAATGTATCCTGGGATAAGGGGATGGCACAGGAGTATGATGTTGAAGTAGATCAACCATGGAATCATAGAATAGAGAAGCTCCTGCAGGCTACTTAGCCTACCACACCCCTACTTCCTAGTTCTGAAGAAGGATCATTGACCCAAACCATTGATTCTGCTTTCTTTCTCCATAGATGATGCCAGACTTGCTGAGTTTCTCCAGCAAATTCTGTTTTTGTTTCTGAATCACTCGCCATTGTTGACATCTTTAGCTTTGTACCTGCTCGGGTCCTCTATTCTGTGGTCAAATTGAATAACAACAACTTACATTCATGGAACACTGAAAACAGAGTAGGGAAGTCCGAAAGCACCCGACAGGAGCATTGTCAAACTGAATTTGACACCATGAAGACATTAGGACCGGTAATCAGAGGTTTGACCAAAGGGAGAGGGTTTAAGACCATAAGACATAGGAGCAGAAGTAAGCCATTCGGCCCATCAGGTCTGCTCTGCCATTCAATCATGGCCGCTACGTTTCTCAACCCCATTGTCCCGCTTTCTCCCCTTGACAATCAAGAACCTATCCATCTCAGTCTTAAATATGCTCAATGGCTTGGCCTCCACAGCCTTCTGTGGCAGTGAATTCCATAGGTCCCCCACTCTCTGGCTGAAGAAGTTTCTCCTTATCTCCATTCTAAGAAGTCTTCCCTTTACTCCATACTCCATACTTTTTTCCACGTATGGAGTCAGCTATTACAAGGGGGCATAGCTTTAAATTAAGGGGGGTTAGGTATAGGACAGATGTTAGGGGTAGGTTCTTTACTCAGCGAGTCGTGAGCTCATGGAATGCCCTGCCAGTAGCAGTGGTGGACTCTCCCTCATTATGGGCATTTAAGCGGGCATTGGATAGACATATGGAGGATAGTGGGCTAGTGTAGGTTAGATGGGCTTGGATCGGCGCAACATCGAGGGCCGAAGGGCCTGTACTGCGCTGTATTCTTCTATGTACTCCAAGGCTGTGCCCTCGGGTCCTAGTCTCTCCTACCAATGGAAACATCTTCCTAACATCCACTCTGCCCAGGCCAATCAGTATTCTGTAAGTTTCAGTTAGATTCCCCTCATCCTTCTAAACTCCATAGTATAGACACAGAGTCTTCAAATGTTTCTCATAGGTTAAGCTTTTCGTTACGGGGACCATTCTCTGAACCTCCTCTGAACACGCTCCAGGGCCAGTACATCCTTCCTGAGATATGGAGCCCAAACCTGCGCACAATACTCCAAATGTAGTCTAACCAGAGCCTTCTAGAGCTTCAGAAGTGCACCCCTGCTTTTATGTTCAAGTTCTCTCAAAATAAATGCCAACATTGCATTTGCCTTCTGAGCTACTGACTCAACCTGCAAGTTCACCTTCAGAGAATCCTGGACTAGAACTCTCAAAGGTTTAAACAGCATAAAACAAATAGGAGAGAGACATAAAGAGATGGAGTGGGAAAACCAGAATTTAGGACATTGGCAGAAGGTCCAGTGGGAAGGTGAAAAATTGGAGATATGCAAGAGCTCAGTGTTGGAAGAGTGCAGGAATCTTGTAGATCTGGAAGAGGGTGGATTGAAAGGGAGGCCAGATCCTGATTACAGCACATGGCTTCTAGACCTCCAGTTAGTTTAAAGGTCTTGGCCCACTCATGAATGTCTTCACAATTTCTGATCTGGTGTCCAAGGATTTTGCTCAGTGCTTTTCTCTGCAATGTACCAATATTTTTTAGATTCCCTACAGTGTGGAAACAGGCCCTTCAGCCCAATCAGTCCACAGTGACCCTCCGAAGAGTAACCCACCCAGACCCATTTCCCTCTGACTAATGCACCTAACACTATGGGCAAGTTAGCATGGCCAATTCACCTGACCTGCACATCTTTGGACTGTGGGAGGAAACCGGAGCACCGGAGGAAACCCACACAGGGAGAATGTGCAAATTCCACACAGACAATTTCCCGAGGCAGGAATTGAACCTGGGACCCTGGCGCTGTGAGGCAGCAGTGCTAACCACTGAGCCACCGTGCCGCCCCACAAGCAATTCCCACCAGGAGCCCTTCTAGCCTGCCCCCGGAGGTTTATGGCTGAGGGGCAAGCTACAGACTGGCCAGTGAGCTGGCCACTGATATTTTCCACACCGCTGCTCTCATTAACATTCTCACTGTGGGACCATCGTAGGGGAATAGAGTTAGGAAACAGATCAACAACGATCAGCTTTTTCTTGTTCTTCTTTCACAGGATGTGGCCATCAATGCCTAGCAAAGGCTGGGATCTACTGTCCATCCCTTAAATGCCCTTGCACAATGTAGTTTACAAGGGCAGACCATACCAATTGTTCACATGTAGCCCAGCCTGGTTACGAACAGCAGCATTCCTACCCTCAAGGACGATATTGAACAAGGCGGAGTTTATAACCAGAACTAGCTTTCAATTGCAGGTTTATTAATTGAATTGCAATCCCACCAACCAAATGCCTATAAGCCATTTTTTGCATTACATTTATCATATAATTAAAACCATTTCTCGCTGCCAGTGTAAGAAATGTAATACATGGAAAAATTTGCAGCCAATTACTCAAAAGACCATGAAAATTCTTGATCATGTATTTAATTTATTTAAAGTGTTTAAAAATAAAGCAAGTGGGAGACATGGTGGCTCAGTGGTTAGCACTGCTGCCTCACAGTGCCAGGGATCCGGGTTCGATTCCAGCCTTAGGCGACTGTGGTTGGCGTTTGCACGTTCTCCCCGTGTCTGCGTGGGTTTCCTCTGGGTGCTCCGGTTTCCTCCCACAGTCCAAAGGTGTGCAGGTCAGGTGAATTGGCCATGCTAAATTGCCCATAGTGTTAGATACATTAGTCAGAGGGAAAATGGTCTGGGTGGGTTACTCTTCGGAGGGTCAGTGTGGACTGGTTGGGCCGAAGGGCCAATTTCCACACTGTAGGGAATCTAATCTAATATGTATGATTAAAATTGAGCTCCTTGAGATTTCTGGCCTGCTTTCTTCTGTGTTGAAGATCCTTGACATTTCTTCAATGAACAGAATCTTAAAAGGTAGAGGCCATTTGGCCCATTGTACATGTGCTGGGTTTTTGAAAAAGCTATCTAATTAATTCCAATCTTCTGCTGTTTCTACAAAGCCTGACAAATTGTGCCTTTCCCATAATGTACATTACTTAGTACTTAATGAATTTGCGGCATGTTATTTTACAAATCACCAATGCTTCTAACCTTTATTGTATTCGCTGATTTTCCCTGGATTTCCAACAACAAACTTTAGCGAGTGGCAAATGCCCTTTGACCATGGGTTTGTGACAGGGGGATTTTGGATTATACCAATTGAAAGTAGTGCCTTCACAGTCAATGAAGTTTGGTTGAGGTACAGTTACCATTGTAGCATTGGAGACACAGCAACCAATTTATGCACAGCAAGCACCAAGTAACGACAGTGCGATAGTGACCAGATAATCCATTCTTTGGTGAAGATGTAGAGAGATAAACAGTTTCCAGTTTACTGTTAATTCAAGGAGTAGAGAGAACTTGACTCTGTATTCATCCCTGTGTTGGCCCTGCCCCAGAGGTGTTGTTTATGGGCAGCATCAAGGGAACTGCACCCTCTGTTAACTTCCCATCGAAAAAACAGAATGAGCTTTACTCGGTGCTTAATCCCTGTACTGGGAGTGTTTGATAGAGATGGTGTTGAGTCAGCTTTCCTTTTTTGTTTAAGAGAGGTTGAGGGATAAGTATTGGCCTGGACCCTCCGAAGAACGGCAGTCACAATCATGTTGCCACCTCTGCTCTTGTTATTTTTTGTCGTTAGGACAGAGTTCTACGTTTCTAGCCAAGAATTCCAATTCCAACACCTTTGGCAATTCGCAGCCTGGCTGAGATCAATCAGGTTAGGCCGTAATACAGGAAAGTTGGGTGGGAGGGGGGAGCTGGCGATACGAACCAGACTCTCTAAAGGCAGCAATCAGTGCACCGTTCTCCAAGATTGAAAGGTCCAGCATCAGGAAGAGAACCACTTTGACGGCTGGGCTCAGGATGGTAATTGGTTCTGGGGTAAGGGTGTCAAGTCTAGTAAAAGGTTGTGTGCAAAGTGCCGGGGTGGGGGGGGAGGGGGGTATAGTATCAGAGGGCGACGGCAGGGATGGGAGTGGGCAGAGGTGTGGCGTATGCAGTGTCAGGTCTTTGTATAAGGTTGTGTGGAATCACATTGCCTTTGGGGAGGTTGCTGACCAGGAGTGGTTGTTAGGTCCGGATCCAGGCTGTGTTCAGGGTTAGGGGACATGTAAGTTGCACTGGGGTGAGTTGTGGGGTTAAGTTTAACTGTTACCCAGGATTTAGCCTTGGCTTTTAATCCTCTAGCTTTTCCTGGGTAACTATTAGTTTGTCAGAAAGTGGGACTCTCCAATTCCTCAGATCTTGATTGACTCTTTTGGAGGGTTCCAAATGCAGGGAAATTGCCCATTGGAACCATCAATGTCCTGGGAATTCTCGTAGAGTCAAGGATCTCACAGGATCTCAACTGGCAACTCCAGTTTGTGCTGACCCGACAAGTGTCTGACCCTTGGAATATCGGACTATTGACCAGGACACAGGAGACAACTCCCTGCTCTTCTACACAGTATGGATCATACAATTAAGGGCCTGGGCAGAGGTTGCTGTCCTTTGCTAACTGAGTGAGGCCCAATTCCCATGGAAAAATGGTCACTCCCTCGTCAACTTCACACTCCCCACCAGCTTCTCCACCACACCTGGTACCTTTCCCTGCAACCACAAGGAATGCAACACCTGTCCCTACCCTCCCCTCTCACCTCCATCCAAGGCCTCAAATAATCCTTCCAGGTCCAGCAGAGATTCACCTGCAATTCACCCAACCCTCATCTATTGTATCCACTGATCCCCATGTGGTCTTTTCTCTACTGGGGAGACCAAACACAGACTCAGGATTAGTTCACGGAGAACCTGCGCTCTGCATGCATCAACCAACCCAAGCTTCCAGGTGCTATCCATTTTAATTCCCCATCCCACTCCCCAGCGACATATCCATCCTCCGCCTGCTCCACTGTCAGAGTGAGGCTAGATGTAAACTGGAGGAACAACATCTCATATTTCGCCTGGGGACCCTACAGCCCAATGGCCTCAATATTGACTTCACCAGCTTCAAAATCTCCCCATCCCCAGCCTAATCCCATGTCCAGCTCCTCCCCTCCTCCACCTTCCCAACCTGACCTAACCTGCCCATCTTCCTACTCAGCTATCCCCTCCTCCCTTCCCACTCACCAATCACAATAACAACCTAGCTGCATCCACCTATCACCATCCTACCGACCCTTCCCCCAACCCCAAAACCCCCCTCCCTCTGTATAATTCTGGGCTCCCCTCCCCCTCCCCAGTCCTGACTAGGCTGGGGCTGTTTTCCCTGGAGTATCGAAGACTTAGGGGTGACTTTATAGAGGTCTATAAAATCATGAGGGGCTTGGATAGAGTAAATACCCAAGGAGGGTGGTGCATGTATGGAATGAGTTGCCAGAGGAGTGGTGGAGGCTGGTATAATTACAGCATTTAAAAGGCGTATGGATGAATAGGAAGGCTTTAGAGGGATATGGGCCAAGTGCTGGCAAATGGGACTAGGATATCTGGTCGGCATGGATGAGCTCGACCAAAGGGTCTGTTTCCGTGCTGTACATCTTTATGACTCTATGATAAAGGGTTTTGGCCTGAAACGTTGACTTTCCTGCTCCTTGGGTGCTGTCTGACTTGCTGTGCCTTTCTGAGCTCCACATCTGTTGACCCCGGGATCTGTTGCACACACCCTGCCCCCTCAAAGAGAGACAGACAGGGCTTTATTGCTTCATCTGAAAGGCAGCTCTCCCAACGATTCAGCACTCTGTCGGTACTGCTCTGGAAGGTTAGCTGGGGTGTTTGTGCTTCAGTCCTCCCTGTGGAACTGCAAGTTCTGTGTGTGGGACTATTGACTCGGAGATGGGACTACAAGCAACCGGACCACAATTTGGAATTCCCCATGGTGGGAATTCCAAAAAACCGACTATGTAGTTCCCTCCTTAGTTAAAAGTCTCTGGCTGTCCCTTCTTGTGAGCAATGTCTTGTGTTGGGCAGCGAATGTTGTTTTTCTCAGTGACTGGGTGGGTGCTAGTGGAATTGAACTTGAAAAGGTGCAACTGGGTTGAACTCACAAAAGGAATATCCAATTGCACCTCATTTCAGAGTATTCCGTAGTTGTTCCAATCTGACTGTAATCTACCGGGCTTTATTCTGTCCCTTCTTTCAGTGGTGCAAAGGACATACCGTATCTAACGGTAGACCAGATGACAGAGTTCATCAATTCCAAGCAGAGAGACCCGCGTTTGAACGAGATACTGTACCCTCCAGTGAAACCAGAACAAGTGCAACAGCTCATCGAGAAATACGAACCAAACGCCGCACATGCGAAGAGAGGTTGGTTTAATTTTTGGTTTTTATTCACGTGATTGCCTGCTCATGACGCTGCACAAGGAAGGTGCTTTATTGGGGTTCCTGTATTGTCAATGGATAGACATTGCATGAGTGATGCAGACTTTGGAGATAATGTATATCAATGTATGCCAACAAACTGGCATCAAAAGACTCTGATAATATCCCCAATCGTGAGAACAAAGCTAGGTTAGTTATTAACATCTTTGTTTTCTGTGATATACAAGGAACAATGTAAGATATTCTGCACCAAAAAGAGTGGTGCTGGAAAAGCACAGAAGGTCAGGCAGTATCCGAGGACCAGGAGAGTCAACGTCATCAGGAACATTCCTGATGAAGGGTTTATGCCTGAAACTTTGACTCTCCTGCTCCTCGGATACTGCCTGACCTGCTGTGCTTTTCCAGCGCCACTCTTTTCAACTCTGACTCTCCAGCATCTGCAGTCCTCACTTTCTCCATGTAGGCCATTCAGCCCAATGAGTCCACTCCATAATTCTGAGAGATCATGGTTGATCTGATAACCCTCGGCCCCACTTTTCCCCATCACGTTTGATTCCCTTACTGATGGAAGGTCTGGCTCTCTCAGCGTTGAATAAACCGGACTACCCAGGCAAAAGTAAGGACTGCAGATGCTGGAAATCACAGCCTAGATTAGAGTGGTGCTGGAAAAGCACAGCAGGTCAGGTAGCATCGAGAAGCAGGAAAATCAACGTTTCGGGCAAAAGCCCTTCATCAGGAATGGAGGCAGGGAGCCTCCAGAGTGGAGGGATAAATGGGAGGGGGGTGGGGCTGGGGAGAAGGTAGCCAAGAGTACAATAGGTGGATGGAGGTGGGGATAAAGGTGATAGGTCAGAGAGGACATGGTTGAGGACATGGTTGAAGAGCTTCAGGGCAGAGGAGATGGCCTGGGAGTTGCAGGGAGAGAGAGACTCACTGAGATCTTTGTAGAGAGAGGAGGAAAACTTCTTCAAGGGAGGCATAATTGCAAGAGGATTCGCAGTAAGGTTAAAATCAACTCGGCAAAAGTGAGGACTGCAGATGCTGGAAATCAGAGTCTAGATTAGAGTGGTGCTGGAAAAGCTTTTCCAGCACCACTCTAATTGAGACACCTAACTACCCAGTCTCTACAACCCACTGTGCTTGCTCTGTGTTCTGTGATATGTTCTACCCGAAGCACATTTCTGTGTTACTCTGTGTAAAATTTCCAAAGAAAGTTATAGCCACATCATGGGGTCGGCTATAGGGGGGGTCACTGTCTAAAAGTAAGGGATTCTCCATTTAAGATGAGGCCATTTCTTTCTTTCAGACGGTCATGAGTCTTTGGAACACGGCAGTGGAAGCAAAATCTTTGAATATTTTAAGGCAGAAGTCAGCAAATTATTGATGAGTAAGGCCAAGCTGAGATTGCTGACCTGAGCACAGAGCTGGGGATTGAAACTTGGACTCGCTGTGCAGCATGCTTTCTGAACCCATCCATCCAGGCCCTGATCCTACTCTGTTCCCAGACACAGATCAAGGGCAAGAGGAGTTCTCACATTCACATTTCTGGTCAGGGAATATTATTTAAATGGCGAAGGACTGCAGAGGCTTTTGCACAGAGGGGTTCGGAGGTCCCAGCACACGAATCGCAAAAAGCTAGTGTATCTGAGGTCATTGGGTAACAGGGAAGGCAAATGGAAACTTGGCCTGTATTTCAAAGGATTACAAAAATGGAAAGATCTTGGAATAATGAGGACAGTTTATATAAGGAAAGATGTGCAAACATTGGAGGCAGTCCATAGAAAGTTCAATCGGGTTCATTCGGTGTATGTAGGAATTTTCTGATGAGGAGAGTTGGGCCTGTACTCAGTGGAGTTTAGGAGAATGAGAGACAGCCTTACTAAAACATGTAAGATTCTTAGGGGCCTTGAGAGAATAGATGCCGAAAGGTTATTTCCCCTTGTGGGAGCATCTAGGACCAGAGGGCATCCTCTCTGAATAAGGCATCACACATTTCAGGCAGAGATGAGAAGGGGGTTTTCCCTCAGAGGTTAATGAGTCTGTGGGATTCTTTACCACAGTGGGTTGTGGAGGCTGGGCAGTTTAGTATATTCAAGGCTGAGAGAGACAGACTTTTAATCAGTCGGGGCATCATGGGTTACAGGGAAAAGGCAGGAGGGTGGAGCTGATGATTATTATATCAGCCATAATCTCTGAGAATGACAGAGTCGACTTGATGGGCTGAATGGCCCACATCTGTTCCTACCTCAGAATATTTGCCTGAGATTCATAACCTCCCTTGAGAATTGCCTCAAACTGTGCTTTTGCGCACTTTAGATGCCAGGTTTACAATGGTGTCTTCAGCTATCAACTTTTGTGAAACTGTCAATCATGTCGAAACTATTGATCAGATTTTTCCAGTTTGGATCGACCTGCTCTGGGATTTGTAGCCCTCACAGTTTACGGTAGTTATAAACAGGAGTGACACGGCTGAAGAGGAAGTTGTAAACAGGAATGACACGGCTAAAGTGGAACTTGTAAACAGGAGTGACACGGCTAAAGAGGAAGTTGTAAACAAGAGTGACACGGCTAAAGTGGAAGTTGTAAACAGGAGTGACACGGCTGAAGAGGAAGTTGTAAACAGGAGTGACACGGCTAAAGTGGAAGTTGTAAACAGGAGTGACGTAGCTGAAGAGGAAGTTATAAACAGGAGTGACACGGCTAAAGACGAAGTTGTAAACAGGAGTGACACGACTAAAGACGAAGTTATAAACAGGAGTGACACGGCTAAAGACGAAGTTGTAAACAGGAGTGACACGGCTAAAGTGGAAGTTGTAAATAGGAGTGACGTGGCTAAAGAGGAAGTTGTAAACAGGAGTGACACAGCTAAAGAGGAAGTTCTAAACAGGAGTGACACGGCTGAAGAGGAAGTTA
>NC_057718.1:97520204-97521453 GCF_004010195.1 Chiloscyllium plagiosum
CGGCTAAAGTGGAAGTTGTAAACAGGAGTGACGCGGCTAAAGTGGAAGTTGTAAACAGGAGTTACACGGCTAAAATGGATGTTATAAACAGGAGTGACACGGCTAAAGAGGAAGTTATAAACAGGAGTGACACGGCTGAAGAGGAAGTTGTAAACAGGAGTGACGTAGCTAAAGAGGAAGTTGTAAACAGGAGTGACACGGCTAAAGTGGATGTTGTAAACAGGAGTGACGTGGCTAAAGAGGAAGTTGTAAACAGGAGTGACACGGCTAAGGAGGAAGTTCTAAACAGGAGTGACACGACTGAAGAGGAAGTTGTAAACAGGAGTGACGTGGCTAAAGACAAAGTTGTAAACATGAGTGACACGGCTAAACATAGAACATCGAACAATACAGCACAAAACAGGCCCTTTGGCCCACGATGTTGTGCCGAACATTTGTCCTAGCTTAAGCACCCATCCATGTACCTATCCAATTGCCGCTTAAAGGTCACCTAAGATTCTGACTCTACCACTCCCACAGGCAGCGCATTCCATGCCCCCACCACTCTCTGGGTTAAGTACCCACCCCTGACATCTCCCCTATACCTTCCACCCTTCACCTTAAATTTATGTCCCCTTGTAACACTCTGTTGCACCCGGGGAAAAAGTTTCTGACTGTCTACTCTATCTATTCCTCTGATCATCTTATAAACCTCTATCAAGTCACCCCTCATCCTTTGCCGTTCCAACGAGAAAAGGCCTAGCACTCTCAACCTATCCTCCATTCCAGGCAACATCCTGGTAAATCTTCTCTGCACCCTCTCCAAAGCTTCCCCACATCTTTCCTAAAGTGAGGCGACCAGAACTGCACACAGTACTCCAAATGTGGCCTAACCAAAGTCCTGTACAGTTGCAACATCACTTCACGACTCTTGAATACAATCCCTCTGCCCATGAACGCTAATACACCATAGGCCTTCTTACAAGCTCTATCCACCTGAGTGGCAACTTTCAAAGATCTATGAACATAGACCCCAAGATCCCTCTGTTCCTCCACCTCACTAAGAACCCTACCGTTAACCCTGTATTCCGCATTCTTATTTGTCTTTCCAAAATGGACAACCTCACACTTGGCAGGGTTGAACTCCATCTGCCACTCCTCAGCCCAGCTCTGCATCATATCTAAGTCACTTTGCAGCCGACAACAGCCCTCCTCACTATCCAAACTCCACCAATCTTCGTATCATCTGAAAATTTACTGACCCACCCTT
>NC_057718.1:97523796-97529447 GCF_004010195.1 Chiloscyllium plagiosum
GTTGTAAACAGGAGTGACACGGATAAAGTGGACGTTGTAAACAGGAGTGACACGGATAAAGTGGACGTTGTAAACAGGAGTGACACGGATAAAGTGGACGTTGTAAACAGGAGTGACACGGCTAAAGTGGAAGTTGTAAACAGGAGTGACACGGCTAAAGTGGACGTTGTAAACAGGAGTGACACGGCTAAAGTGGACGTTGTAAACAGGAGTGACACGGATAAAGTGGACGTTGGAAACAGGAGTGACACGGCTGAAGAGGACGTTGTAAACAGGAGTGACACGGCTGAAGAGGACGTTGTAAACAGGAGTGACATGGCTAAAGAGGACGTTGTAAACAGGAGTGACACGGCTGAAGAGGACGTTGTAAACAGGAGTGACACGGCTGAATGGGATGTTGTAAACAGGAGTGACACGGCTGAAGAGGACGTTGTAAACAGGAGTGACACGGCTGACATGGCTAAGAGCACGTTGTAAAGAGGAGTGACACGGCTAAAGTGGAAGTTGTAAACAGGAGTGACATGGCTGAAGAGGACGTTGTAAACAGGAGTGACACGGCTGAATGGGATGTTGTAAACAGGAGTGACACGGCTGAAGAGGACGTTGTAAACAGGAGTGACACGGCTGAAGAGGAAGTTGTAAACAGGAGTGACACGGCTGAAGAGGGCAGATACAATCAAAAGACGGACTTAGTGAAAAAGTGAGAGAATTCGATGAGCTCAGAGACTTTCAAACTGAAGCGTTTGAGGCAGGTGGACAGTGAGAGAAACAAGACAACTCTGGAGAGACTCAGCAAGTCTGGCAGCATACATGGAGAGAGAAACACAGTTAACGTTTGAGTCTATTCTTCAGAATATGATGTGGAGGAGCTGGTGTTGGACTGAGATGGACAAAGTTAAGAATCACACAACACCAGGTTATAGTCCCAACTGGTCTATTTGAAAGGACAAATACAAACAGCTATCTGATGAAGGAGCGGCGCTCCGAAAGCTTGTACTTCCAAATAAACCTGTTGGACTATAACGTGGTGTCGTGTGATTTTTAATTTTCTTCCGAATAGTTCTGAACTTGAAATGTTTCTTTCAGCACAGATGCTGCCAGACTTGCTGAGTTTCTCCAGCTATTTTCTGTGTTAGTTTCAGATTCCCAGCATCCTCAGTGGTTTATCTTTCGAGAGAGATGGACCCAAAGCCTCTGCAGGTAGTGGAAATGAATTGGAATGGCGAATGGTGTTTGAACAATGGCTAAAATCACAGCCAGTTTTGGGGATGCTTCCTCATGGTTACAACCCAGTGTTGACAAGATAACACCTTTTTGTTTTACCTTTTAGCTCCACACTTCAACCCCCAGCCCCCCCCCAATCTCTCTGATATTGAATGAAATTTGATCACTGGCTCTCTTAACAACCACCCATGCAGGTAGAGTCACAGAGATGTACAGCATGGAAACACCAAGCTTTTAACGTGAACATGCAGAGAGTTGAGATCTTAATACGAGAGTTGTGAGTGCATGGAATCCGTTGCCAGCGGTGGTGGTGGAAGCAGAGTCATTGGGGACATTTAGCGACTGGACAGCAGTGAGTTGAGGGGTGCGTAGGTTAAGTTACTATATTTTATATTAGGATTAAACCTCGGCACAACACCGTGGGCCAAAGGGCCTGTTCTGTGCTGTACTTTTCTATGTTCTATGTTCAATTGTAGTCAGTGCTGCTCCGCACGTATCTTTGATCCACCTCGTCCTGTGGAAGGAGTTAAAATAAAACAAAGACAATCCAAACAAGACAGACGTGTTCAGCAAAGATACGTGTGGAGTAGCACTGACCATAATGTTCCATATAAAAGCTCAATGTTGAGCATTTAGACATGGAGCAAACCACAACTTGCACCAGTTTAAACAAAGAGGAACCACACTTTACTTCTGTGGCGCGAGTCGAAGGCAAATTACCTCATCTGAAGTGAGGCGTAACTAAAGCGGAATATGATTGGTCTATTGTGTTACCAAGGCTTGAAAATCAATATGTATTTGCTCAATAAGAAGAAACTAATATATGATTGAAGCGGATTTGTGTGTAAAAATACAGTTGTAACCGTCGAAAGGCAGACCGTCCGGGTATGGGCGACTGTTCTCCCTTTACAACTGAGTCCCTTGCAGTGTGTGTGTGTGTGTGTGTGTGTGTGTGTGTGTGTGTGTGTGTGTGTGTGTGTGTGTGTGTGTGTGTGTCGACAATCCATGCCGACCAGATATCCTACATTTATCCAGTTCCATTGGCCAGCACTTGGCCCATATCCCTCTAAACCTTTCCTATTCATATACCCATCTAGATGCCTTTTAAATGTTGCAATTGTACCAGCCTCCACCACTTCCTCTGGCAGCTCATTCCACATACGCACCACCCTATGCATGAAAAAGGTCCCCTTTAGGTCCCTTTTAAATCTTTCCCCTCTCACCTTAAACCTATGCTCTCTAGTTTTGGACTCCCCTACCCTGGGGAAAAAGACCTTGTCTATTTACCATATCCATGCCCGTCATGATTTTCGTAACCTCTATACAGCCACCCTTCAGCCTCAAATGTTCCAAGGAAAACAGCCCCAGTCGATTCAGTCTTTCCCTGTTGCTCAAACCCTCCAACCCTGGCAACATCCTTGTAAATCTTTTCTGCACCCTTTCAAGTTTCACAACATTGTTCCTATAGCAGGAGACTAGAATTGCATGCAATATTCCAACATGGCCTAATCAATGTCCTGTACAGCTGCAACATGACATCCCAACTCCTAAACTCAGTGCACTGGCCAATAAAGGCAAGTGTACCATACACCTACTTCACTATCCTGTCTCCCCAGGACTCCACTTTCATCTTTCATTGTGTAAAGTAAGCATTTGGGTTTTAACTGTTGGGGCGCATGGAGGATGTGACAAGGGTCACTATAACCAACTGGAGGTTTCCTTCACTCTTTGACTTGTTGTAAAAAGCAGAGGACCTCTGACTTATAATCACCCACTCCTCAGGAAGCAGGCATTCAGAGAAAGATGTGCACTCAAATGAAAAAAATCACAGGATTTGTGTAAAGGGCATTGAGCTGGAAGTAGGCACTTCCCCCCAGGATTAACGTAGGTGGTGTAACACCAATTTCAATCGATATAAGAGTGTATTTACTAACTCGCTGTGAAATTAGTTGCTTTCAGAACTTACGACGGCTGAGGGATGAATGTTTTTCTCTGATCCAATCAGTAATTGCTTGTGGTCAATCGATGTATTGCTTGGTCCATTTTGTGATTGGCAGTTTACTAATTTGTTTGATGTTAACAAAAGAAACAAAGGCACCATATTAAAACAGAGCAGCAGCTTGGTTGTGGGGAGTGTGAATCATAGAATCCCTACAGTGTGGAAGCAGGCCCTTTGGCCCAACAAGTCCACACCGACCTTCCAAAGAGTTACACACCCAGACTCATTCCCCTTACCCTATATTTGCCCCGGACTAATGCACCTAGCCTACACAACCCTGAACCCTATGGGCGGCACGGTGGCACAGTGGTTAGCATTGCTGCCTTACAGCGCCAGAGACCTGAGTTTAATTCCCGCCTCGGACAACAGTCTGTGTGGAGTTTGCACATTCTCCCCATGTCTGCATGAGTTTCCTCCGGGTGCTCCGGTTTCCTCCCACAGTCCAAAGATGTGCAGGTCAGGTGAATTGGCCTTGCTAAATTGCCCGTAGTGTTAGGTAAGTGGTAAATGTAGGGGAATGGGTCTGGGTGGGTTGCTGTTCGGAGGGTCGGTGCGGACTTGTTGGGCTGAATGGCCTGTTTCTACGCTGTAAGTAATCTAATCTAATTTGTTCTCCAGCCTGACAGGACCTCAAGCAACCTGGGGCTGTAAATCTTCATGCCTTGCTGAAGTTTAATCAGGAGTATGGAGTTTATTGAGTGCTGTAGTAAACCACATTTCTGAAAGTAGCTTGAAAGAAAGGATGAAAATTTGTGGTCCAACTTTCAAAATATCACCGGAGATATGATTAATGGAGTACCGCACATCCCACTGCAGCTCAGGGCGAGTTGTATAATTGAGAAGTGCAAAAATACCTTATCAAAAAAGCTTGGGCTGCTCTCCAAGTTCTGACGTATTCATCAAAATTCAACATAACTGAGTATACTTACACTTTAGCTTTCAGCTGTGTCCCATTTGTGCACAAAACTCTTGGATTTGCAGGCATTCAGAACAGAGTGACCTGTCAACATATGCAGGGGAAAATTTCATTCAGTTTGAACCGACAAGTTACATTTCCCAGAAGATTTCTCATGGCGATAATAATTTGTTGATAGTCATTGCAAACAGCGACATTGAGCCCCTGGCAGTCTGAATACTCTCCTGGGTTTGAATTGGGAAATGGAACTTGTTGAAGAGATGAAACAAAACATTAGCCTCTGGCGAAGAAGGCAATCACTAATTGGAATCCCCGATTGGAATCACGGGGATTCCTGGTGACTACCAGATCCTTGGTTGGGGTTGTTACCCTCAGCCAAGCAGGAAAGTGAGGACTGGAAGAGTCAGAGTCGAAAAGGGCGATGCTGGAAAAGCACAGCAGGGTCAGGCAGCATCCGGGGAGCAGGAGAGTCCATGTTTCGGGTATAAGCCCTTCATCAGGAATGTGAGAAAAGCTGACCAATATCAACTGGCGCGTTAGAACCTCCTCAGTTCAGGGGACTGACTCCGAGCTGGATTAGCCACAGCCACAGTGCGTACAAGTAAATAAAGGGTGACTTGCTGATAGGATACCAGCCGCGATGCGGTTAATTCATGGGATTATTTCTTTAACTGACTGTCACAGTCCCACTGAAATAGCCCCTCTCCACTATTTGGTCCAGGGAACTGCTTCCAAAACCTTTTCCATTTTAACGTCATGGATTTTGCATGACCAGAGGGAACATTGGTGGGGGCTTGATGGTGAGAATCATTAAATGAGAGGTAGCGGGGGAGAGAGGTGTGTTTGAGTTTGAATGTTTGGCTGGCAAGTTCATTTTAAAATTAAAACAAAATTACATTTTGTCTTCTTTGCAGCAAGAATCAAAGACTTATCCATAAGGCCGGGTCGACAAAGCATGGGGTTGACATTCAATACAAACTCCATAGCAGTCAATGCTCTCTCTGGGTTTTTTATCCCACTGGGGTCATGACCCACAGTTTAGGAAATCCAGGCCAGGGCTCCATCTCTACAAGGAAAAACCAGTAAAACTTGCCAGTGATGCATACTGGTCTGACTTGTTACGAATACCTCGGTGCTCCAGTATGACCAGTAGTTTCATTTCCAAGTATTCCTGTTTCATTTTACTGGGGTTTTTATTTGCCTCCTCGAGCAACACTATTGCCGCAAATCCACATTCACTACATAAACCAGATCCAGGTGGCAATTTTCAGGAGTGACATTTGGCTCTTTTGTAGCAGGCATTTAGTGGCCTAATCTGTGGGACCTTCGTGTGAGTCCTGCCGGCACTTTCGAGGTCTCACCCTCAAAGTCTTGACTATCAATCGGCGCTTATTGTCAGAAGTACAATTTGGACAGGGAAGAAGAGGTATAGAAGTGGGGTGTGGGTAGAGGAGGCTGGAGAGTTGTGTTGGGGGAGGGGAGGTTGGAGAGTGGGGTGGGGGGAGTGGAGGT
>NC_057718.1:97532294-97536253 GCF_004010195.1 Chiloscyllium plagiosum
TTTCCCAACCTCAGCAGTGCTGAAATCGTGAGGTGAGAGGGGGTCTGGAATTGGTCTCATTGCATCTTTGAAAGCTTTATCTACTCTGAAATTGCAGTGTTAAACCCTATAAATTATTCTCTAATTTTCCAGAATTGTTGAGCTAGCTAAAAACTGATTATCTTACGACTGAGTTAGCAAGCCAGACCAAATCTGCCTCCCATCACTGGATTCGCAATATGGTGAAACTAATTCAGTTGATAACCCTCAAAATTGCTCAACTGTTCCCAACCAGACTTTATAAGTAAATAATTTTATGTACCAATTTTAAATTCAAAACAAAAAATAACAATTTATTATCAATTATATGATTTCAGCAGAATACAATGAACTACAAGACAATTTAATTAACATCTATTATCTAAGCCCAATATTCTTTGGTCATCAAACCCCTACTTGTACACTGCCAGAGACACACACCCAAGAGATAAATTTAAACAAAACTAAAGGAATCGTAAGTTGCCAGTTTGATAGGCATTTCAATAATGAATACCAAACATTCATGAATTCAAATAGATTGTATTGCAGGTATGTAGGAATTGTGCATGCTTGAATTCTGAAGTCACCAATCAATGAAAACAGCTTCCCCAGACCTCCAGAGATTTTTCTTGCACTGTTAAAGACTTTTTTTCCTCAGGACTTTGAACAAGTCAGTAACTGGAGTCTAACTACTAAGCGCAAAAATCAAACAATCTACTGCTGCAGCTGGCAAAGCACCACTGCCTCCTGCCGAAAAATCTAGTCAAAATCAGTTCACCCTTTGATTTCTCTTTCTTTTTCAGCAACCTCAACATTTTCAACATTGTGGCTGTACAGGACATTGGTTAGGCCACTGTTGGAATATTGCATGCAGTTCTGGTCTCCTTCCTATCGGAAAGATGTTGTGAAACTTGAAAGTGTTCAGAAAAGATTTACAAGGATGTTGTCAGGGTTGGAGGATTTGAGCTTCAGGGAGAGGCTAAAGAGGCTGGGGCTGTTTTCCCTGGAGTGCCGGAGGCTGAGGGGTGACCTCATAGAGGTTTATAAAATCATGAGGGGCATGGATAGGGTAAATAGACAAGGTCTTTTCCCTAGAATAAGGGAGTCCAGAACTAGAGGGCATCTGTTTAGGGTGAGTGGGGAAAGATATAAAAGAGACCTAAGGGGCAACTTTTCTACACAGAGAGTGGTACGTGTGTGGAATGAGCTGCCAGGGGAAGTGGTGGTAACTCATATAATTGCAACATTTAAAAGGCATCTGGATGGGTGGCAGGGTGGCAGGGTGGCACAGTGGTTAGCACTGCTGCCTCACAGCACCAGAGACCCGGATTCACTTCCCACTTCCGGCAACTGTCTGTGTGGAGTTTGCACATTCTCCCCGTGTCTGCGTGGGATTCCTCCCACAGTCCAAAAATGTGCAGAATAGGTGAATTGGCCATGCTAAATTGCCCATAGTGTTAGGTGAATGGGTAAATGTAGGGGAATGGGTCTGGGTGGGTTGCTCTTCAGAGGGTCGGTGTGGACTTGTTGGGCCGAAGGGCCTGTTTCCACACTCTAAGTAATCTAGTAGGAAGGTTTTGGAGGGATATGGGCAGGGTGCTGACAGGTGAGACTAGATTGGGTTGGGATATCTGGTCGGCATGGACGAGTTGGACCGAAGGGTCTGTTTCCAGGCTGTACATCTCTATGACTCTATAAGAAATAGGAGCAAGCTTGGGTCATTTGGCACCTCAAGCCTGCTCTCCCATTACGTAAGATTGCAACTTGTAATCTACTTCAACTCCATTTTCTGACACAATTCTCAATTGTTTACACGGTGATTAGATTAGATTACAGTGTGGAAACAGGCCCTTCGGCCCAACAAGTCCACACCGACCCGCCGAAGCGAAACCCACCCATACCCCTACATTTACCCCTTACCTAACACTACGGGCAATTTAGTATGGCCAATTCACCTAACCTGCACATCTTTGGACTGTGGGAGGAAACCGGAGCACCCGGAGGAAACCCACGCAGACACGGGGAGAACGTGCAAACTCCACACAGTCAGTCGCCTGAGTCGGGAATTGAACCCGGGTCTCTGGCGCTGCGAGGCAGCAGTGCTAACCACTGTGCCACCGTGCCGCCCAGAGTTTCCACAATAAATGCTGCTGTAAACATACAAACAAAATCAAGGTAATTGGATGTCCTTGCATTCACAATATTTTCATTCATATATCATGAACCTCTCTAACCTCAATTAATGTTGACCCCGCTAATGTTGATCTTGCTTTGTGCACTTCTTGTGCAGTGTAACCTTGTATGCTTCGCTCTGTCTAAGCACTCTATGGTCTGTACGTCCTTGTTTGCTCTGATCTGCTCGCAAAACAAAACATTCACTGCACGTAGGTACATGTGACTCCAATAAATCAAATCAAATCATTAATAGATTTTGAGTTTCAACATTTACTAAAAGCAAGACTTACATTTGATGTAGCCAATTCCTTTGAGTTGTGTTCTGTCGGACAGTTGAGATGCAATATATCTTTAAGGGGGGGATCTTCTTGTATCAGAGCCTAAGGCTTCGCTGTGTAAAGGTCTCAGCCTCCATCTTACTAAGTCCACTTGCAGCATGACTCACTAAGAGAAGCATGCTCCTGTTGACATCTGGAGTGCTTAGCTTGAGTCTTGCATTTGAGATTCTAATACATGTAGGTGTCAGGAGCTGTCATACTGAATACTTCAGTACTACATCACCAAAGTCCCATTCTTATGTTCTGGGAGTTAATGCAAGTGTCAGCTCACTAGGTATGAATACTCTGCTGAAGGACAAAATCTGTTCTTTGTATCAACGGGAGATCATGAGAAGCATTTATAAAGGAATTATTTCTAGAAACCACGTCATACCGCACCATCATAATTCACTGTTGCAGAAGGTTTGAAATGTTTGAGCCCCAGCTCAGATGTAATGTTCAATGACACACTCAGTACATCATGATGATGGGTATCAGAGCCACACAACCTGCATTAATCAGTTCCAAATTAAAACTTTGTTGCTGGATGTTCAGAAGTTAAGCTTGTGACTTTCTTCCATCGCCCTCAGCAGCCTGTCAGCTCATATTTCTCTACCAATACTGTGATTGGCTCACAAGCTAATGAAATTTCCTAATGGGGTCAGGGCATAGTTTTTTATTCTGTGACTAATTCTCAAGATCTGGGAGCAAGGTGAGCATTTATGGTCTTTCCTGAGTTGCCACAAGGAGGTGTTAGTGAGCTGCCTTCCTGCATCTCTACAGACCATGTGACACAGACGTACCCATGCATTGTCCCAGTGAAGAACGATTCCAAGGTTTACTCAATGAGCAAAGACTAAGGATCAAATTACGGATTTCCTGGCCTGCGTGACTGAGTCCATAGGTTATTACATTTAATTCCTGATAAACTGTGAAAGAGGAATCTGTACCTAAGAAATGCATCAATGCTCCTTCGGCAGCACCTTCAAACCTACAACTGCTACCATCTCGAAGGACAATGACAGCAGATGCAGGGAACACCACCACCTGCAGGTTTCCCTCCAAGCCAATCCCCATCCTGACTTAGAAATATATCGCCGTTCCTTCACTGTGGCTGGGTCAAATCCTGGAACTCCCTTCCCAACAGCATTGTGTGGGTCAAACCACAGCAAATGGACTGCAGTGGTTCAAGAAGGCAGCTCAACAACATCTTCAACAACAACATTGATGAGGGCAGAGCAGTAGATGTGATCTATATGGACTTCAGTAAGGTGTTCGACAAGGTTCCCCATGGGAGACTGGTTAGCATGGTTAGATCTCATGGAATACAGGGAGAACTAGCCATTTGGATACAGAACTGGCTCAAAGGTAGAAGACAGAGGGTGGTGGTTGAGGGTTGTTTTTCAGACTGGAGGCCTGTGACCAGTAGAGTGCCACAAGGATCGGTGC
>NC_057718.1:97537447-97541449 GCF_004010195.1 Chiloscyllium plagiosum
ACATGCTTTTCACACAGAGGGTGGTACGCGTATGGAATGAGCTGCCAGAGGAAGTGGTGGAGGCTGGTACAATTGCAACATTTAAGAGGCATTTGGATGAGTATATGAACAGGAAGGGTTTAGTGGGATATGGGCCAGGTGCTGGCAGATGGGACTAGATTGGATTGGGATATCTGGTCAGCATGGACTGGTTGGACTGAAGGGTCTGTTTCCATGCTGTACATCTCTATGGCTCTATGACTCCTCTCAGGGGCAACTAGAGAGAAGCAATAAATGCTGGCCCAGCCAATGAAAATCACATCCTTTGAATGAATTTGGAAAGAAATTCCTTGCCTTTTCTCATCCGTCCTGTGTGGTCTATTTTTACTTGTGATCAGTTAATGCACTCAATGACCAGTCTGCTGAATCAATCGATCGCTGATGAATGAGTAGCAATACTTTACAGTTATTAAAGGTTCTTCTGCAATGATGGATGGATGTAAACTTGATACCACTAAGTGTTAGAGCTGCATTCGATATCGATTCCCTGCCTTTCCCCAGAGGGTTAGATTGTTGGACACCAAAGTCAACCAGCATGGATTTTGCACAGTTGGCTGAATTTTAAGTGTAGAATTTTTCAGCTCTTCTGTGTCCTGCCAAATGAACTGCAAGGGAAATTGCTTCAGTGTTACCAACATAGTTAAAAATGATGCTGTCTTTATAGAAGAGAAATGATTAAAAAAAGCAGGTCTTTTGCCAGAAATTGGGAGGTAATTGCATTATCAACTATTTGAAATTTTTTTATTCACTTGTAAGACATGGGCGTCATGCTATGCTACCATTTAATGCCTGTCCCTAGTTGCCCCTTGAGAAGGTGGGAGGTGAGCTGCCTTCTTGAACCACTGCAGTCCACGTGCTGTAGGTTGACCCACAATGCCCTCAGAGAGGGAATTGCAGGATTCTGACCCAGCAACATTGAAGGAATGACAATATATTTCCAAGTCAGGATGGTGAGTGGCTTGGAGGGGAACTTGTAGGTGGTGGCATTCCCATGTATCTGCTGCGCTTATCCTTGAAGGTGGTAGTTTTCATGGATTTGGAAGATGCTGTCTGAGGATCTTTGGTGAATTACCCCAGTGCATCCTGTATACAGTACATACTTGTGAGTATTGATGGTGGAGGGTGTGGGTGCTTGTGGATGTGGTGCCAGTCACGCAGGCTGCTTTGACCAGCCTTTCTTTACAACTCAAACCTTCCACACCCGGCAACATCCTGGTGAGCCTCTTCTGAACCCTGTCCAGCTTCATAATATCCTTTCTGAATGAACAGTGCTTGGGATCGGGTATCCCTTCCCATTTGAATTAATGTTTCCAAAGTTGAACGTTTTCAAGAAGGAGTTCGATATAGTTTTCAGAACTGAAGGGATCAAAGGGCATGGGGTGAAAGCGCGAACAAGGTATTGAATTGGATGATCAGCCATGATGAGATTGAATGGCAGAGCAAGCTCGAGGGGCTGAATGGCCTCCTCCTGCTCCTGCTTTCTCGGTTTCTGTGTTTCAACTATTCAGTTGTAATCATCATTCCTGAGGTAACCATGAAGTGTATGTTAGAATATTTAATGCAACAGTCGGTGGAGAACCGTAAAAATGGAACGAAGAAAGCGAAAGAAGATGGAGGATTGAGAAAGAGAGAAATAAAAGAGAAGGAAAAAGTAACAAGAAAAGCTTTAGAAATAAATGTAACACTTTTCTTTTGGTATTGTGGCAAAGATATCTCTCACCTTGCCACCATGCCAATGTTAAATAATTGAGGGCATCTATAAGATGGCACCTTGTGCCAATACTATTTGCAACATCTCCTACCTTGCTACATCATGACTCACAGCATTCTTCCAAGTGTTTATAAATCTGACTCAGAAATGACCAATTCTGGCAGATATCTTTAATAATCAAATTTAATGACGAATGACAAACCTGTGGAGCATATTATACTTGAACCTGGGCCTCCTGGCTTGAGGCAGGGACATTATCACTGCACCACAAAAGTCCTACTATTGACTTTGATAGATATTCTCTAACCAACCTGTTCAGAGATGTTCTGACACATCTTTGGGGCAAGTGGAACTTGAAGTCAAATCTTTAGCCCAGAGGTAGGGACACTACCACTGTACCAAACGTACCCTTCTGTCAACACTGGTACATTGGGGAAATCAGATACATAGGGAAATAAATAATGGTATTGAACAATCAGTGAGGAATTAATGGGTAACTTTAACTGGTAGCTCCACAGAGGAATTCAATTGTAGTGATTAATTTGGCTATTTACACAAATAATCACTGTAATTGACTGTTCAATCGATGTGCTCGCTACTGCATAAAGCACTCACCAGTACTTTAAGCATTTGATTCGTCAACTGCTCAGTCTTCTTCCTAACCCACTGCTTAGACTTATACTTCTCAATGTTGTGTTCTTTTTGTTCTTTTCAAATTCAAGCCTGGTAGCTAGGCCACAAAATGGTAGTTGGGAAAGATGAGTGCATCTCCACTCACTCGATCAACAATGGTGAGAGCCCCACACCTGAAAGAGACGTCAAACGAAGGGCCTACGGCCTGTTTGAGGCCCTTACAGGTGGACTGGCTTGCCCAATCCAGCACTGACTTTGCTCAGTCAAACCAGGTTTTGGGTCAGCCTTTGACCAAAAAAAAAGACAAGTTTAAAATGTGGTCATCTAACTTTCGAGTCTCCATTGCCTCACTCCAACCCCCTGAATCCTGACCTCCCACATCACTGAGAGGGAACAATGGCCTAGTAGTATTATCACTGGACTGTAAATCCAAAGACCCAGATAATGGTCTGTGGACCCAGGTTGGAATCCCGCAATGGCAGATGGTGAAATTTGAATTCTATTTAAAAATCTGGAATTGAGAATCTAATAATAACAGTAAATTCATTGTCGATTGTTGTAAACACCCATCTGGATCACTAAGATCCTTTAGGGAAGGAAACATCCTTACCTGGTCTGGACTATGTGTGACTCCAGACCCACCACAATCTGGTTGAGTCTCAACTACCCTTTGGGCAATTAGGGATGGGCAATAAATGCTGGTCTGGCTAACGACGCCCTCATCCTGTGAACGAATAAAAAAAAACTTACATGAACGGACATCGTGATGGTAACAGCACCCTCACCGATTTGCTCTCTCCCTTGCTTCTCCTCCCACTCTGGCCCCAGGAGAAGGATATTGCATGCCTTTCTCTTTGCCCCACTGTTTTCCTCATTTACCCGCTGTTCGGTTCTTCCTGTCACGGCATAGTGCTGCATCCTGGTAATCTTTCTTCAGTGCTCAGCTGGTATTTCTGAGGGTAACAATGCCATAATCTCACTAGAATGTCAGGTCCATCTCAAGGCTGCCTCATGATTAGCTTTCCAGAAGCAAGGAACATTCTTGGGGAAATAGGAACCTGGATCCTCACTCAGGTAAATCTGTACTGTATATGAGCTTATGCTGCCTTTATCCTTTGATGGGATATAGACATCACCGAAATGAAATGAATTGAATTGAATTGAATTGAGTTAATTGTCAAGTGTACAGAGACACAGTGAAAAGCTTTGTCTTGCGAGCAATACAGGCAGATCACAGAGTTAAGTAGCATAGATAGTAAATAATAGGTAAACAGCAGCAAAAACAAAAACTCAGGTGCAGACAAATATTAAGAGTTTGTGAGTCCATTCAGTATCAGAGGAGCTTCAAATCTGTGAGTTTAGATAAAACATGGTTATTAGCAATTTTTAAAAGTCTGCTATTAAGTTTAAAGAGTGTATAACGACTGTAGGAAATAGAAAACTTAGATCGTGGGCGGCACGGTGGCACAGTGGTTAGCACTGCTGCCTCACAGCGCCAGAGACCCGGGTTCAATTCCCGCCTCAGGCGACTGACTGTGTGGAGTTTGCACGTTCTCCCCGTGTCTGCGTGGGTTTCCTCCGGGTGCTCCGGTTTCCTCCCACAGTCCAAAGATGTGCAG
>NC_057718.1:97543456-97557591 GCF_004010195.1 Chiloscyllium plagiosum
CTTCTCCAAGGACACCTGGGCTCTAACGTAACCGCAGAAGAGGGGCAGGCAGTCGGCCCTAACGACCCCCTCCACAGCCCACTGCCTGGACCTGTTTATGGCCAGTTTGGCCAGGCCCAGGAGCAGACCCACGAGGAGGTCTTCAGACCTGCCCTCCCCCCCCAGTTTGGCCAGGCCCAGGAGCAGACCCACGAGGAGATCTTCAGACCTGCCCTCCCCCTTCCGTACAGGGTGTCCGAAGATCAGGAGCGTGGGACTGAAGTGCAACCAAAAGCAGAGGAGGAGGTCTTTGAGGAAATCAAAAAGGGAACATTCCTGTCTGCCAGGGCTCCCTGATTGGACCAGGTTAACAGCCCCAGTCAGGGAACCCAAATTTTATGAGGCCCACTTGGGCTGACCAAGTTTCAATCACTACGGCTGGGGAATCACGAGAGACCAGAATTGGTAAACCAAGTGTGGGTTCTCTGAAGTAAAACAAAATGGACATATTTAAGAGTGGAGACAAATTCTCTCCCATGGTTATGTTGAACCTGGTTGTTGAATGTTTGACTTGGAGATAAAAATTCAGACCAACTTGATGATGATGATTCCACTTGTATTTGTATGTAAAAACAAGGAGAAAGACTGCTCATTCAGTCTGCTTCGTCATTCGATAAAATCATGGCTGGTCTGATTTTAACCTTAACCCTATATTCCTGCATTACCACCAATAATTGTTCATCCCTGGGAACCCGGGGAATTGGCTGAACCTGGTCCAATAAGGAAAATGCTGGGGCATTCTGCATTCAGAGGTACAGTTTGGTTGAATTGGTGTACCTTTAGAATTTCTCTCTCTTATCTGTTTCCAGGGCACATATCTATCGATGGGTTCAAGAAGTATTTGAGTGGCAATGAGAACGGAGTCATTCCACCAGAGAAATTGGATCTGAGTGAGGATATGACTCAACCCCTGTCGCACTATTTCATCAACTCGTCACATAACACCTACCTCACAGGTAAGAGATCGAGAGAGGTCGGCTTTTCCTAACGCAGGGATGAGGGAGCACCAGAATGACCTTCAGTATCCTTGCACTCATTATTAACCCCCCGACACCCACCGTTTAGCTGCTCATGAAGGTACGGATACTGGGTAACTGGGGATTGAATGACTCATCCATGTCGCAGTGATAGAATCTCTACAGTGTGGAAGCAAGCTATTCAGTCCATCGAGTCCACACCGCCCTTCTGAAAAGCATCCCACCCAGACCTATGTCCCTACCCTATCCCTGCATTTCCCACGGCCAATCCACCTAACCCACGCATTCCAGACACTATGGGGCAATTTAGCATGGCAAATCCACCCAACGTGCACATTGGACTACGGGAGGAAACTGGAGCACCCAGAGGAAACCCCACGCAGACATGGGGAGAATGTGCAAAGTCCACACAGACAGTCAACTGAGGCTGGAATCGAACCTGAGTCCCTGGCATTGTGATGCAGCAGTGAGCCACCATGCCACTGCATGGGGCAGTTTGTCTCGGGGTGGGGTCATCTACAACAAAGTTGGGTGACTTAACACTCTATTTGCCAGTATGAACTGCCCAACAGTCATGACCAGGCATCAAAAGAAGCCTTTTTCCAAATCCAGAATCTTGGGAAGACAGTTTATTATTGTGCTGTGATGCTATTCACTATACAGATTGCATTTGGTCCATGGCTTGACTTTGGCTTCTCTTAAAAGCACGAAATTACTGAAGCACCTTCAGTGGAACTGCAGAGGTTCTGGACACACCCTTCTCAGTCCTTGCCTGAGCCTAGCTCCTGCTAAAACCAGCATTCGTTCATGTAGATATCTCTAGATCAGACTTTAACAACAAAGTCTGGTGTTACCATTGAAGCGAAGATGTACCATCCTCCTTAGCAATTACATAATGCCACTTTGACATTAACTCTGAAAACCCAGTCCACCGTTCCGGTCTCTTATACATCCCCAATATTAACTGTTTGACAACTCTGGACTCTTTTACTCCAGAACAGCCCTTGACCAAACTTCCATTCTCCGCCTTGAAATAGCTCCCAGTAATTCCATAGAATTGACACATTGCCATATTGCATGCCTTCCAATTAATTTGTTTGTGATCTTGGACACTATTATTAAATACAAAAATCATATCAGTGGACAGTTCCTTTGTTTTGATTTGCAAATGATGAAATTCTAAGACAGTGATTCATGGAATAGGGAAGGAGCTGCTCTTGGAGAAACATTATTGGAATGATAACCCAAAAACTCAGGCAGATATGCTGGGAACATAGGATCAAATTCCACCATGACTCACAGTAGAATTTGCATTCAATAAAATTCTGGAATTAAAAAAGTGACGCTAATGGTGACCATGCAACTATTAGTGATTGTTGCAAAACCCATCTGCTTAACCAATGTTGTTGAGGGGAGGAAATCTGCTATCCTAACCTGATCTGGCCTACTTGTGACTCCAGACACATAACAATGTGGTCAATCCTAACTGACTTCTGGGCATGGCCTTAACTAGCTAGTGATGCCCACATCCCACAAAGGAACAAAGAAATCTCTTAAAATAAAACAAAGAACTGCAGATAAAATCCCTGCAGTGTGGTAACAGGCCATTCGGCCCAACAAGTCCACACCAACCCTCTTAAGAGTCACCCACCCAAACCCATTTCCCTATATTTACCCCTGATGAATGCACCTAACCTACACATCCCTGAACACTATGGGGCAATTTAGCATGGCCAATCCATCCTAACATGCACATCTTAGACTGTGGGAGGAAACCAGGGCACCCGGAGGGAACCCACACAGACACAGGGAGAATGTGCAAACTCCACACCAACCGTCGCCCGAGGCTGGAATTGAACCCCAGTCCCTGGTGCTGTGAGGCAGTAGTGCTAACCACTAAGCCACCGTACCACCCTTGCTAGAGTTCTGAAACAAAAACGGAAACTCAACAGCTCTGGCAGCATCCATGGAGAGAAAGCAGGGTCAGCATTTTGTGGTGACATTTCCAGTTCTAAAGAAGCGTCATTGGATTTGAAAATATCAGCTCTGCTTTCTCTCTCCACAGATGTTGCTAGACCTACTATGTTTCTCCAAAAATTGTTCGAGAAATCTCTGCATTTTTACTTGAAGCCAAACAGCTTCCTGCATTACTGGGTAATTTCTTCAAAGTTCATTTCCAGTTCCAGAAGTCATTGCCAAGCAACCAGAGAGCAAATTACAGGGATCACTGGTAACTGCCACCAGCGTCACTAAATACGGCATTAGCTTACGTGACATTTCAAAACGCCAGTTTGTGGATTACAGACTGGGCGCTCAACAGGGTAGAAGCTGAGATGTGCTTTCCCCTCTCCAAGGTGTGTCTATACCTGGGAACCTCAGGGATCAGAGGATGGCTCTTTAGGACTGAGATGGGGAAATATTTCATCCTCAGTGGGTGCTGCTTATTTCTAATTCTTTACCCTGGAAAGCTGGATGTTCAGTCACTGAATACATTCCAGAGTGCGATCAATAAATCATTGGTTATTAAGGAAGCAAAGAAAGTGTGGAAAGGGCGGAACAGTGGATTTTATATAAAAGCTCGGTCTTATTAAATAGCAGAGCAAACATGGCCGATCCTCACTGCTATTTTTTTTTAATGTTCTATTGCTACTGTACATTTAGTGATTACTCATGTCCTTTGACCCCTCCCCCTCACCAATCACTTAACATGCCATTCAAATCTATTCAGGAAAGTGGCTCAACGGTGGGTAGTTTTCTATCTTTGACAGTACAGGCTTGATGGGCTGAAGAGCCTCTTCTGTTCTGCCCGATTCCACCATTCTGCACTTTGATGGAATCTTCGTGCTGTTATCCTGCCTTGTATTTACCATGGCTGGGAGTGATGCTAAATGTTGCAGGCTCAATTTGTCCTCACTGGAGCTAACTGATTATTTCTGTCTTGCGTTGGGTTCTCACAGCCGGACAGCTCGCTGGAAACTCTTCTGTGGAAATGTACCGTCAGGTGCTGCTGGCAGGGTGTCGGTGTGTGGAGCTGGACTGCTGGAAGGGCCGCTCAACGGAGGAGGAACCAGTCATCACTCACGGATTTACCATGACAACCGAAATATGTTTCAAGGTATCAATATCCTGGGCTATACATGCTGACAAGAATCGGGTCAGACGCTGGGAATACTGCAGTATTCCTCACCTCCTGTCTCCTCAAAGCCCAGTCCTATCCACAAGGAACAAGTCAGGAGTGTGACCGAATGCTCCCTGCTTGCCCGGGTGAATGCAGCTCCCAACAACTCATTTGGAACGTTACATGCAGTTCTGGTCACCATACTACCAGAAGGACGTGGATGCTTCGGAGACAGTGCACGGATGTTGCCTGGTCTGGAGGGGTTTAGTTATGAGTCAAAAAGTATGGCGCTGGAAAAGCACAGCAGTTCAGGCAGCATCCGAGGAATAGGAGAGTTGATGTTTCGGGCATAAGCCCCTCATCAGGAATGTGGTTTTAGTTATGAGGAGAGTTTGGATAAACTTGCATCATTTTCACTGGAAAAACAGAGGGGCGACCTGATAGAGGTCTACAAGATTATGAGAGGTGCAGATTGGGGGGAAGGTCGGAGACTTTTTTCTCAGGGTGGAAAGTTCAACTGCAAGAGGGCACAGGTTCAAAGTGAGAGGGGGAACATTTAGGGAAGACGTGCAGGGAGAGTGGTGGGTGCCTGGAATGCACTGCCATTGGAGGTAGTGGAAGCAGTGTTAACAATGTTTAAGGCACACGATGGACATGAACATGAGGGGAACAGAGGGATAGATATAGTGGATGGGCAATAAGTAGTGGCTCTAAATAAGGAATAGGAATTGGTGCAGGCTTGGTGGGCTAAAGGGCCTGGTCCTGTGCTATAATGTATTGTACAACACTCAAGAAGCTTGACACCATCCAGAATAAAGCAGCCCACTTAATTGGCACCATGCCCATAAACATTCACTCCCTCCAGCACTGACGCTCAGTAGCAACAGTGTGAACCATCTACAAGGTGCACTGCAGAAATTCACCAAATATCCTCAGACAGCTCCTTCCAAACCCATGACCACTTGCACCTAGAAGGACGAGGGCAGCAGATCCATGGGAGCACCATTACCTACAAGGGCCCCTCTGAGCCACTCACCATCCTGACTTGGAATTATATCACCGTTCCTTCACTGTTCTTGGGTCAAAATCCTGGAATTCCCTCCCTAATGGCATTGTGGGTCAACCTACAGCAAATGGACCGCAAAAGTTCAAGAAGGCTGTTAGGGTGAAAGTGAAGGCTGGTAGGTATAGGGAATGCTGGATGACTAAAGAAATTGAGGGTTTGGTTAAGAAAAAGAAGGAAGCATATGTCAGGTATAGACAGGATAGATCGAGTGAATCCTTAGAAGAGTACAAAGGCAGTAGGGGTATCCTAAGAGGGAAATCAGGAGGACAAAAAGAGGACAAGAGAAAGCTTTAGCAAATAGAATTAAGGAGAATCCAAATGGTTTTTACAAATACATTAAAGACAAAAGGGTAACTAGGGAGAGAATAGGGCCCCTCAAAGATCAGCAAGGTGGCCTTTGTGTGGAGTCGCAGAAAATGGGAGATACTAAATGAGCATTTTGCATCAGCATTTAGTGTGGAAAAGGACATGGAAGATATAGAATGTAGGGAAATAGATGGTGACACCTTGAAAAATGATCATATTACAGAGGAGAAAGTGCTGGACGTCTTGAAACGCATTAAGGTGGATAAATCCCCAGGACCTGATCAGGTGTAGAAAAATGTGGTGCTGGAAAAACACAGCAGGCCAGGCAGCATCCGGGGAGCAGGAGAATCGATGTTTCGGGCATAAGCCCTTCTTCAGGAATGAGGCTGATGTGCCAAACGGGCTGAGTTAAAAGGTAGGGGGGAGGCAATTTGGGGGAGGGGCGCTGGGAATACGATAGGTGGAAGGAGGTGAGGGTGAGGGTGATAGGCCGGAGAGGGGGTGGGGGCGGGGGAGGGGGAGTTGAAATGCTGTGCCACAGGTTGGTTGGGTTGGTTCGTCCGGGTGGCCCAGAGGTGCTCTCTGAATCGCTCCGCAAGTAGGCGGCCTGTCTCCCCAATATAGAGGAGGCCACACCGGCTGCAGCGGATGCAGTAGATGATGTGGGTGGAGGTGCAGGTGAATCTGTGGCGGATATGGAAGTTTCCCTTGGGGCCTTGGAGAGAAGTGAGGGGGGAGGTGTGGGCGCAAGTGTTGCACCTCCTGCGGTTGCAAGGGAAGGTGCCGGGAGTGGTGGTTGGGTCGGTGGGGGGTGTGGATCTGACAAGGGAGTCGCGGAGGGAGTGGTCTCTACGGAAAGCTGATAGGGGAGGGGAGGGGAATATATCCTTGGTGCTGGGGTCTGTTTGGAGGTGGCGGAAGTGACGGCGGATGATGCGCTGTACATGGAGATTGGTGGGGTGGTAGGTGAGGACCAGTGGGGTTCTGTCCTGGTGGCGGTTGGAGGGGCGGGGCTCAAGGGCGGAGGAGCGGGAAGTGGAGGAGATGCGGTTGAGGGCACCGTCGACCACGTCGGGGGGGGAGTTGCGGTCCTTGGAGAAGGAGGCCATCTGTGTTGTACGTATTTTGAACTGGTCCTCCTGGGAGCAGATGCGGCGGGGACGAAGGAATTGGGAGAATGGGATGGTGTTTTTACAGGGGGCAGGATGGGAGGTGGTGTAGTCCAGGTAGCTGTGGGAGTCGGTTGGTTTGTAGTAGATGTCCGTGTTGATTCGGTCGCCTGAGGTAGAAATAGATAGGTCGAGGAAGGGGAGGGAGGAATCTGGGACTGTCCAGGTGAATTTGAGGTCGGGGTGGAAGGTGTTGGTGAAGTGGATGAACTGTTCAACCTCCTCGTGGGAGCACGAGGCAGCGCCGATACAGTCATCGATGTAGCGGAGGAAAAGGTGGGGGGTGGTGCCAGTGTAGCTGCGGAAGATGGACTGTTCCACATATCCTACGAAGAGGCAGGCATAGCTGGGGCCCATGCGGATGCCCATGGCTACTCATTTGGTTTGGAGGAAGTGGGAGGATTGGAAGGAGAAGTTGTTAAGAGTGAGGACAAGTGAAGGAGGGTGTCAGTGGAAGGATACTGGTTGGGTCGGCGGGAAAGGAAGAAGCGAAGGGCTTTGAGGCCTTCATGATGGGGGATGGAGGTGTACAGGGACTGGATGTCCATGGTGAAGATAAGGCGTTGGGGGCCGGGGAAGCGAAAAGCATGGAGGAGGTGGAGGGCATGGGTGGTGTCCCGAACGTATGTGGGGAGTTCTTGGACTAAGGGGGACAGGACAGTGTCCAGGTATGCAAAGATGAGTTCGGTGGGGCAGGAGCAGGCTGAGACAATCGGTCGGCCGGGGCAGTCGGGTTTATGGATTTTGGTCAGGAGGTAGAAACGGGCGGTGCGGGGTTGTGGGACTGTGAGGTTGGAGGCAGTTGATGGGAGATCTTGGCACACCGGCCTCATTCCTGAAGAAGGGCTTATGCCCGAAACGTCGATTCTCCTGCTCCTCATCTCCTGCTCCTCGGATGCTGCCTGGCCTGCTGTGCTTCTCCAGCACCACATTTTTCAACTCTGGTACTCCAGCATCTGCAGTCCTCACTTTCTCCTACCTGATCAGGTGTACCCTAGAGCTCTGTGGGAAGCTAGAGAAGTGATTGCTGGGCCTCTTGCTGAGATATTTGTATCATCAATAATCACAGGTGAAGTGCCAGAAGACTGGAGGTTGGCTAACGTGGTGCCATTCTTTAAGAAGAATGGTAAGGACAAGCCATGGAACTATAGACCAGTGAGCCTGACCTCGGTGGTGGGCAAGTTGTTGGAGGGAATCCTGAGGAACAGGATGTACATGTATTTGGAAAGCCAAGAACTGATCAGGGATAGTCAACATGGCTTTGTGCGTGGGAAATCGTGTCTCACAAACTTGATTGAGTTTTTTGAAGAAGTAACAAAGAGGATTGGTGAGGGTAGAGCAGTAGACGTGATCTGTATGGACTTCAGTAAGGCGTTCGACAAGGTTCCCCATGGGAGACTGGTTAGCAAAGTTAGATCTCACGGAATACAGGGAGAATTAGCCATTTGGATACAGAACTGGCTCAAAGGTAGAAGACACAGGGTGGTGGTGGAGGGTTGTTTCTCAGACTGGAAGTCTGTGCCCGGTGGAGTGCCACAAGGATCAGTGCTGCGTCCTCTACTTTTTGTCATTTACATAAATGATTTGGATGCGAGCATAAGAAGTACAGTTAGTAAGTTTGCAGATGACACCAAAATTGGAGGTGGTCGCAGGTAGATAGGATAGTGAAGAAGGCGTTTGGTATGCTTTCCTTCATTGGTCAGAGTATTGAGTACAGGAGTTAGGAGGACATGTTATGGCTGTACAGGTCATTGGTTCGGCCAATGTTGGAATATTGCATACAATTCTGGTCTCCTTCCTATCGGAAAGATGTTGTGAAACTTGAAAGGGTTCAGAAAAGATTTACAAGGATGTTGCCTGGGTTGGAGGGTTTGAGCTACAAGGAGAGGTTGAATAGGCTGGGTTTTTTTTCCCTGGAGGGTTGACCTTATAGAGGGGTGACCTTATAGAGGTTTACAAAATTATGAGGGGCATGGATGGGATAAATGGACAAAGTCTTTTCCCTGGGGTGGGGGAGTCCAGAACTAGAAGGCATAGGTTTAGGGTGAGAGAATGAGAGACTAAGGGGCAACTTTTTCACGCAGAGGGTGGTGCGTGTATGGATTGAGCTGCAGAAAAAGTGGTGGAGGCTGGTACAATTGCAACATTTAAGAGGCATTTGGATGGGTATATGAATAGGAAGGGTTTGGAGGGATATGGGCCGGGTGCTGGCAGGTGGGACTAGATTGGGTTGGGATATCTGGTCAGCATGGACGGGTTGGACCGAAGGGTCTGTTTCCATGCTGTACAACTCTATGAAGGACAGCTCACCCTGACCTTCTCATGGGGCAAGTAGGGATGGGCAATAAATGCTGACCCAGCCAGTGACACCCACATCCTACAAATAAATAACAAAAGGAAGATTTTATAAAAAACTGTGAACTAACCCTGCTGTGTTGAGTTCTTCCTTGTGGTCCTAAAGGTTACTCAATTTAGCTAATCCCACTCGTGCTGTTGACTTAAAGGCAATTGATGACAAGACCTGATTAATTATTAGGCTATGCAGTAGCTCTTTTGAATATTTTGCTCATTTAAAATCTTGATAATTTTCCGATTTCAGGTCAACACCCTCACTTGAACACACGGCACCTGTTTCTCTTATTGCACAATCCAAATTCAACTGACAAAGTCATGTCTCCAGATCAAAAATATCAGCCCAGATTTTCTGAGAGCGTTCATGGTTCTACCCTGCGTTGGACTCTCTGGGGCCAACGCTGGATGTTGGAGGCTTCAGAATTGTGCAGTCTCCCTTTAATCCAGCTCATTCCTAGCTGCGTAGTACCATCAGGGACAGGCCAGGCTGTGCCCCTTTGTACAGCAGGACCTGTGGCTTTACAGCAGCTTTGATCATTTACTGACACACCAAGGGGCTGTCAAACATTTAAACAGCTTTGCTGTGTGTTTGGTACAGGGATTTGGAAGGGTGGTGAGTTAAAGGGATAGCGTACCAAGGAGGCAAGATGAGGTAAAGGGATAGGGTGGCAGGGAGACATTCCTGATGAAGGGCTTTTGCCCGAAACATCGATTCTCCTGCTTCTCGGATGCTGCCTGACCTGCTGTGCTTTTCCAGCTCCACACTCTTGACCGATGGGCTGAGAAGTGGCAGATGGGGTTTAATTTAGATAAATGCAAGGTGCTGCATTTTGGGAAAGCAAATCTTAGCAGAACTTATACACTTAATGGTAAGGTCATAGAGAGTTTTGCTGAACAAAGAGACCTTGGAGTGCAGGTTTATAGATCCCTGAAAGTGAAATCGCCGGTCAATATGATAGTGAAGAAGGTATTTGGTATGCTTTCCTTTATTGGTCAGAGTATTGAGTGCATGAACTGTCATGTTGCGGCTGTACAGGACATTGGTTAGGCCATTTTTGGAATATTGCGTCCTATCAGAAGGAAGTTGTGAAACTTGAAAGGGTTCAGAAAAGATTTGCAAGGATGTTGCCAGGGTTGGAGGTTTTGAGCTATAGGGAGAGGATGAATAGGCTGGGGCTGTTTTCCCTGGAGCATTGGAGGCTGAGGGATGACCTTATCGAGGTTTATAAAATCATGCGGGGCAAGGATTGGATAAATAGACAAATTATTTTCCCTGGGGTCGGGGAATCCAGAATGAGAGGGCATAGGTTTAGGGTGAGAGGGAAAAGATTTAAAAGAGACCTAAGGGCAACTTTTTCACGCAGAAAGTGGTACGTGTATGGAATGAACTGTAGAGGAAGTGGTGGAGGCTGGTACAATTGCAACATTTAAGAGGCATTTGGATGGGTATATGAATAGGAAGGGTTTGGAGGGATATGGGCTGGGTGCTGGCAGATGAGACTAGATTGGGTTGGGATATCTGATTGGAATGGACGGGTTGGACTGAAGGGTCTGTTTCCTTGATGTGCATCTCTATGACTCTAATGTGCAGCATCTGCAGTCCTCACTTTCAACTGGCAAGGGGGCAAGGTGAGGTCAAGGGATAGGGTGGCAAGGAGGCAAGGTAAGCTGATGAACAACTCTTGACGCCAACTTTTCCTCATCTCAGAAGGAAATGAACAGTTTAGTCAAGGGTTTAGTATTTTCAAAATCTGTCCTCCACTTTGAGAGTCTTAAGTCGACCTCCAGTAAAATTCATGAAGCTGAAGAAAGTTGTCTGTTTTGTGAACCAGTCACTGTGTGCCTCCTGTGGAGAAGTGAAAGAATGCAAAGGAAAAGCTCAGCGAACTAAAGGACTTGGGAAACAAGAGAAAGCTTTCCGATCAAATCCCGAACTGGCGCCATTCAGCTTTTTCACTGAATCATAGAGTCAGAGTCATACAGCATGGAAACAGACCCTTCAGTCCAACAAATCCACATTGACCATAACCCCAAACTAAACTAGTCCCACCTGCCTGCACTTGGCCTATATCAATCCAAATCTTTCCTATTTATATACTGATCCAAATGCCTTTTAAACATTGTAAATTTCCTCAGTATAATTTTCCTTCCATCCACAACACCATTTTTTTTTGTGTCTCTCCTATCGGAAAGATGTTGTGAAACTTGAAAGGGTTCAGAAAAGATTTACAAAAGGATGTTGCCAGGGTTGGAGGGTTTGAGCTGTAGGGAGAGGCTGAACAGGCTGGGGCTGTTTTCCCTGGAGCGTCAGAGGCTGAGGGGTGACCTGATAGAGGTCTATAAAATCATGAGGGGCATGGATAGGATAAATAGACAAAGTCTTTTTCCTGGCGTCGGGAAGTCCAGATCTAGAGGGCATAGGTATAGGGTGAGAGGGGAAAGATATAAAAGAGACCTAAGGGGCAACTTTTTCACGCAAGTGATGGTGCATGCATTTAATGAGCTGCCAGAGGAAGTGGTGGAGGCTAATACAGTTACAAGTTTTAAAAGACACCTGGATGGGTATATGAATAAGAAGGGTTTGGAGGGTTTGCACTGGCAAATGGGACTAGATTCATTTACGATATCTAGTTGGCATGGATGAGTTGAACCGAAGGGAATCTGTTTCCATGCTATACATCTCTATGATTCTGTGTGTGGAGGAGTTTTAGCAGCTAGGTAAAGTTTTAACTACAGAATTAAAAGTAGACAATTCATTCTTTCTTTTACCTTCGATCAGACTTTATCTATTTGTAATAAATAATAATTTGTGTTAAGCACAGAAACCTGGATTCTGTTTTCTACTAACCTGAGTTTATTAGAAACATAAATTGTGGAGTTGAATCCTTTGATAATATTTTGCAAATTTTTCTTGTAAGTCGGGGAATATTGGAGCTTGATTTCTAGCGCACTACCCCAGAGAGGCATAATAAATGAAAACATAAAGTTCTGAAAATACTTAATAAGTTAGAGCAGCATCTTTGAAGAGAGAAACACAATTAACATTTCAGCTCTTATTAGAAATGCGAACATTTCAGGGAGGCTGGGATTGGTGAATGAGTGGAGATGTCTTCATCCTGAGGGGAGAGACTTCACCTTTTTCTCTAACCCACAGAAGTGCTATACTCAGATTGACATGTTTTTTGCCCCCATCGGCCTTTTTGAATTCAGTGCTGTCCTGCAGAATTGGGAACATAGCCATTTCTGATCATGCGGCAGTGTACATGAAGGTTAAGGCCGGGGTGATGGGACAGGCGCATGGCATTAACGCATGGATCCTTTCCTCCTGAAGGATAGCAAGTTTACTGAGTATTTTACGTGGTAATTTAAGATGTTTTGGGACATTAATTCGGTACGACCAGTAATCTGTCGATGCTCTGGTACACTGCCAAGGCCTATGCAAGGGGTTTGATTATTTCTTACTCAGCGACCCGGAAGCGGCAGAGGGGAGAGCATTAGCCCGTGCTTCAGGCTTGCCTGAAGGCAGCTGAGACAGTATACTTTGACAGACCGTCTGTAACCAAGTTGCAGTGGATTACAGCCCTCAGGGCTGCTCAGAATGCTGCGCTCACCCAGACAGCAAGGAGGGAGATTTCCTTTGCGAAACAGAGGTTATTCGAGTCTGGTGATAAACCGGGTAGACATCTGGCGCACCTGGCCAGAAAGAAGGCTGTGAGGACAGATTGGCGAAGATAGAGTCCTTTTTTAAGACCCTAGACCTCCCAGGTGTAACGTCAGAGCAGGTGCCTCTTTTGAATGCCCCTCTGACAATCCAAGAGATACAGGAGGTAGTGAGGCAGCTCCAGAGCGGTAAAGCTCCGGGCCCAGACAGATTTCGGAGTGAGTTTTATAAGGAGTTCATAGACATGCTGGCCGGGCCAATGTTGGGTATGTACAATTATTCAACTGCCTCCCATCCTCTCTGAGAGAAGCAAATATTTCTCTCATTCTCAAGAGAGGGAAAGCCCCAGAGGATTCTACTTCGTACAGGCCCATATCGTTATTAAACTTGAATTTTAAAATGTTGTTGGAAATGCTGGCATTGGGGTTGGAGAGGGTTTTGCCCTTCATCGTAAAGGAGGACCAGACAGGTTTATTAGGGGCCGCAGACTTCTAACAACATGACAAGAGTAGTAAATAGGGTTCAGGTACGCAAGCAAGGGTTGATTCCGGGCTTGGTAGTCTCCCTGGATGCAGAGAAAGTGTTTGACCGGGTGGAGTGGCTGTACCTCTTTTATATCCTGGAGCAGTTTGGTCTTGGAGGGGTCTTTGCCAGATGGGTGGCAGTGTTATACAGTGACCCTAAGACAGCGGTTCTCACTAATGGTATATAGTTTGACAATTTTCGTATTGGTCGAGGCAGCTTACAAAGGTGCCCCCTTTCACCATTACATTAGTGATTGAGCCATTGACAGAGGCCATCCAGAGGGACCCCAATATAATTGCCCAGGAGGTAGGATCAGGAGGGCACAAGATCACCTTTTACGCAGATGATGTTCTTCTCTTTCTAACTAACCCAACAATATCTGTGCCCTGTTTAATACAAGTGATTAATCTATTTGGTTCTGTCTCGGGATATAAAATCAATTTTATGAAGTCGGAGGCCATGCCTGTGGGGGGTCTTGTCAGAGTACCCGATCTTGGGGGTGGAACCCGTTTCCCTTTCAGGTGGTCACAGAGAGGTTTCCTATATGTAGGCATTTTTATCATCCCAGCCTTCCATCAATTAGAGTCATAGAGATGTACAGTATGGAAACAGACCCTCCGGTCTAACCTGGCCATGCCAACCAGATATAGAACATAGAACATTACAGCGCAGCACAGGCCCTTTGGCCCTCAATGTTGCGCCGACTAGTCATACCAATCTGAAGTCCATCTAACCTACACTATTCCATGTATGTCCATATGCTTGTCCAATGACAACTTAAATGCACTTAAAGTTTGTGAATCTACTACCATTCTGGATCAATGGTGCTGGAAGAGCACAGCAGTTCAGGCAGCATCGAGGAGCTTCAGCAAAATCGATGTTTTGAGCAAAAGCCCTTCATCAGGAATAAAGGCAGAGAGCC
>NC_057718.1:97559502-97565726 GCF_004010195.1 Chiloscyllium plagiosum
AGATGATTATAAATCCTATCTCTTATAACCTTTATCAACACTTTACCAACAACTGAAGTAAGGCTCACTGGTCTATAATTACCAGGGTTGTCTCTACTCCCCTTCTTGAACAGGGGAACCACATTTGCGATCCTCAAATATCCCAGTCCAATCTAGTCCCACCTGTCAGCAGCCAGCCCAGATCCCTCCAAACCCTTCTTGTTCATATACCCATCCAAATGCCTCTTAAATGTTGCAACTGTACCAGCCTCCACCACTTCCCCTAGCAGCTCATTCCATACACGTACCACCCTCTGCGTGAAGAAGTTGCCCCTTAGGTCTCTTTTATATCTTTCCCCTCTCACGCTAAAACTATGCCTTCTAGTTCTGGACTCCCCCACCCCAGGGAAATGACTTTGCCTGTTTTCCCTATCCATGCCCCTCATAATTTTGTAAACTTCGATAAGGTCACCCCTCAGCCTCCAACGCTGCAGGGAAAACAGCTCCAGCCTGTTCAGCCTCTCCCTATAGCTCAAATCCTCCAACCCTGGCAACATCCTTGTAAATCTTTTCTGAACCCTTTCAAGTTTCACAACATCCTTCTGATAGGAAGGAGACCAGAATTGCACGCAATATTCCAACAGTGGCCCATATGAAACTAACTTTGTGCAGTTGCTGGAGAAGATAAGACAGGGCCTTCAGCGCTGGGAAGATCTTCTGATATCCTGGTTGGGTAGAATAGCTCTGGTCAAAATGAATGTTCTTCCTCGTTTATTATATCCCATGTGAATGCCCCCTTTGATGCTGCCTGGGCTTGGATTGGATCTTTCATCTAACGTCACAGGTGGCCTCTTATTAAGCTTGTCAAATTGCAGCTTCCCCAGGAGATTTCCCAGACTTTAAGAAATATCAGTTGAGTTCCCTATTATCCTCTGTGGCTGACTGGGCTTGCCAGGACCCGCGGTCAATCTGGCTGGAGATCGAGGCCTCCCAGGCGAAGTGCCCCCTCATTAATTTGTTGTTTATGGACAAGATGAGGACTGTTATGGACATTGCAGAAACCTGATTGTCCTTAACACGGTTAAAGCATGGAGAATGATGCGATAAGGTGAGGGCAATTTACAAAATCCTTCCCCTTTCACTCCCATGGTCGGAATGTTAGGATTCCGGCCGGGATCGATGGATTCTGGCTTTAGGCTCTGGGAGTCCAGAGGAGTCTCTTGTTTGGGAGATTTATTTAACGGGAAGGTCATGATGTCTTTCGAGCAGCTGAGCCAGAAATATGAACTATCTGGAAGAGACTTCTTTCATTATTTTCAGATTCAGGACTTTATACAGAAAGAGTCTACATTAATGGTTAGTCCCTGTAAGTCGGATGTGGAGAGTACTTCGGTCCATCGGTACTCTCTCGGTCAGCACCCTCTATCATTTATTAGGAGGTAGTGGATCAAAGGACATTGAGCGTCTGTGCGGAATCTGGATTCAGGAATTGGGGGGTGGAGATCTCGTCAGAGGCGTGGGAGGATATTTGGGAGAACGTAAGGACGATTTCGATTTGCAATAGGACACAGGTTATGCAAATGAAGGTACTCCACAGGGCTTACTTGGCACCAGAGCGGGTTGCGAAATTTAAGACAGGAGCGTCCCCAAACGTAAAACAGATGTCGGTACTCTTATTCGTTGCTTATGGTCATGCCACAAGCTTCGTAGGTATTGGGGCACTATAACGAGCATTTTGGAAGGGGTCTTGGGAACCGAGGTCAAGGTCGATCTGGTGTCCCTCCTCTTGGCTTCGCCGAATCTCACCTTTTTGGACACACATGGGAAGAAACTGTTTAATATTCTTTCATTTTGGGCGAGGAAGAACATCTTGATGAGCTAGATGTCGGAAAATCCCCCGGGATTCTCAGGGTGGCGTAGATTAGTTATGGAGCACATCTGCTTGGACTTCCTCATGAGTATGGTGCACCAGAAAATGGAACTGTTTTATAGGACATGGCGACCCTTTCTGAAATATATAGACACAGACTTGTCGGCTATATTGGTCAGGGGCTTTGTGTAGTCATGAGGGCTGTGTCTGGTGGGCCGGGGACCACTGGGAGGAAGAATTCTGAACAAATATGGGTTTGTCAACTGATGCTCCTGGTGGTGGGGAGCTTTGGTGGGATTGCGCTGAGTGTTGTAACTTCATTTAATTTAATTTGCCTTGGTTCAACTCGGTTTAAAGTCATAGAGAAATTTAGTTTGGTTTTTTTTGATTGAGTTATTTATTGATTTGTAGTTTGTGTAGGTTTTATTCTCTCTTTTTTCTTCTCAATTGTTTGTGGAGTAGAGCAGTAGTTTGTTTATTGTTATATTATAAGATTGTTATGCTTTTTTGTGGTAATTTTCTAATTTTGTGAAATATTCAAAATCCTTTTCTCAATTAAAATATTCACAAAAAAAAGCGAACATTTCAAGATGTAATGAGCTTTATGAGTGAGGGTTGAGAGGGGCAAAAATAAAGGAAACAGAGTGGATGACAGGAGAGAATGGGTGGCAAAGGAGTTAAGTCTCCGACAGGGGCATACGGAATTGAGTTGGTGCAAGAGAGGTGTGCCTAATGCAGGCTGAGTGAGAAATACTGTAAACTGAAACGAGGGAAGGAAATGGGGACAGAGTTTATGGTCAGAAATTATTGAGCTCAGTGTTCAGTTCAGAAGGTTGCAATGTGCCTTGGCGTGAGAGTAAGGAGGGGAGTTCAACTAACATGGCACTCAAAGCTTGTGAATAAAGTGGGGCATTCTGAAAGCTGACCAATATAGGGGACAGCACATGGTACACAGCGGGTACAGTATAATAAATCGCCGGAATCACGGCTTCACCTGAAAGGAGTGTTTGGGGCTTTAGACATTGGAGAGAGAGGAAATGAAAAGACAGGTGCCAGGTCTCCTGCTTTTACATGGAAAGGGGTAGTGGGAAAGGGATGGGGTATTGAAGAGGACCAAGGAATGGACCAGCTTTTCACTGAGAGAACAGTCCCTTCAGAATTCTGAAAGGGGGAGAGGAGGAGATGACATTGAAGGTGGTGCTAATGATGGATAATGAAGCTGGGGACAGCAGAGGTCTCAAGCTGAGGACAAAGGGAACTCAACTTTCGCTCATGAAGGGAAGGAATGACAGGATACATCCAAGAAGAGAGACTGACAGGGCTCTGATAATCACAGTGGCTCAGGGCAGGAGGAAAGAGAAAACAGCATCTCAGAAATGCTGCTGTCGAAGGTTTCACCCTTTGAACTGATGTGGTGGAAATGGAGGAACAGGAGAACAGAATGGAGTCCTTACAGGCAGTAGGATGTGAGGATGTGTAGTCAGGGTAACTGTCTGAATGGATGGGCTTTTAAAGTATTCATAGTCTATTGGCAGGAATGGAGACAGAAAAGTCAACAACAAGAAGGGAAGAGTTGGAGGTGGACCATGTGAAACACACAGAAAAGTGAATATTGGAAGCACGACTATGTGTTAATTGTTTTTCATACTTGCCTGTATCTTTGTTGGAAGAATATTTCCCTATACATTGCTGGTGCATGGCCGAACTGAATAGGTTTGTTGTGTGCTCAACGTATTATCAGTCTGTTTCAGATTGTAGTCTGTTTCCTTTCCCTATCTCCTTCAGTCATTCTCATTCGAAGGTAGGCTCCAGAGCAAGGTTTGCAGGTAATAATGGCAATTCTCACCTTTTTTCAAAGAGAGATGCGTTATTTAAATTAGGGACTTGGACTCTGGTCGCTCACACAGCTACATTTTCATGTCAAGCAGCAACAAAGTTTTGTAGCTGCCCTGATCTGTGGAGCTTTCTTAAGGCATCCATATCACCGTTCACTGAATTAATGAGTGAAACGGTGAACATTGTGGCTCATTTTGATTGTGAAATTTAGATTTAGTTTCTTTCTTCCATTCCTTTTGCAGGAAGTAATTGAAGCCATCGCTGAGTGTGCTTTCAAGACCTCTCCTTACCCTGTGATCCTCTCCTTTGAAAACCATGTTGATTCGTAAGTGTTTACAACAGTGTTCAGCGATGATGTATTGTGGCAATTATTACACTGACACAAAGGGAAGAGACAAGGCAAGTGGATGAAAGCACACTAGGCTACCCTTGAAGGCATAGTCAGACTATATGTCAAACATTCATATTTAGGCCTCCCCCTTTAATGGAAGGACAGGTGCAGCAAAAAGAAGGTACATTTATGTACTGCCTACCATTTAGCAAATGTTCTTTTAAAACCCCTTTGATGTAAGTGTGATAACGTCCACGTTTAAAATGGGAGCAATGTTGAATGCACTCGTCACTATCACAGGATTGTTTAAAAAGTGAAAGCAGCTTGTTCATGTTTTAAACGAAAATGCTTTTTCATGAACATTTCACTTTATTGGGGTGTGGGAGATCAGAGAGACACTCTGGATAGGATAGAGTCGAAGTGTGGTGCTGGAAAAACACAGCCAGCCAGGCAGCATCTGAGGAGCAGGAGAGTTGACATTTTGCGCATAAGCTGTTCATTAGATAGGTAACATTGACGAGGAGCATCAAGGTAGTGTAGTTCTTTTGTTAAAGTTGAGATTGGATGTCAACAGAGTTGAAGGGTCACAGTCATAGAGTCATACAGCATGGCAACAGACCTTTTGGTTCAACTAGTTCATACCAACCATATTCCCAAATTAAACTTCCCAAACTTCGTTTGGCTCAAATCCGTCCAAACCTTTCCTGTTAATGTACTTATCCAAATGTCTGTTAAATATTCTAACTGTTCCTGTATCAACCACTTCCTTAGGCAGTTCATTCTATACATACGAACTACACTCTGTAAAGAAGGTTGCCCTTCAGGTCCTGTTTTAAAACTTTCTCCTCTCACCTTAAAAATATGTCCATTAGTTTTGAACTCATCCAACGTAGAGAAAAGCCCCTTGCTATTCACCTTATCTATGCCCCTCATGATTTCATAAAGCTCTATAAGGTCATCCCTCAACCTCCTTTGCTCCAATGAAAAAAGTCCCAGTCTATCCAGCCTAGTTTCATAACTCAAACCCTCCAATCCTGGTTTCTAATTTAATAATGTCCTTCCTATAGCAGGGAGAACAGAACTGCACACAGTATTCCAGAAGATGCCTCACCAATGTCCTGTACAACCTCAACATGACATCCCAACTCGTATACTCAAAGGTCTGAGCAACGAAGGCAAGAGTTTGGATGGGTATATTAATAGGAAGGGTTTAAAGGGATATGGGCTAAGTGCTGGCAAATGAGACTAGATTAGGTTAGGATATCTGGTCAGCATGGACGAGTTGGACTGAAGAGTCTGTTTCCATGCTGTACATCTCTATAACGATGTAACAGGAGAGAAAACTGAATGAGGAGGTCCAGCAGCAAGCACTTTGCCTCTTGTGTTCCATTGTTGGAAATGGCCAACATGGAGAGAAAGCAAATATTGACATGGTGCTTGATCTGACATAAAAAAATACACACATTGTAAATACATTGGTGTTCCTGGCAATTTATCTTTATCTTTCTTCAGTCCAAAACAACAGGCGAAGATGGCAGAGTACTGCAGGTCGATATTTGGAGATGCATTACTGATGGAAGACCTGGAAAAATACCCGGTGAGTGTGTGATTCGTCATCAACAATGAACTAACTTTCACTAAATCCTAAATTTTCAGCGCTCTGGGGAGGCCAAGACATTTTTTTTAATGTATAGTTCTGGTCTCCACGCTTTAGGAAGGTGAGGTGTATTTGACAGAGCACAGGGGAGATTTGCAGAAATGGGAAGAAGGATTTTAGCTTACTGGTTCGGATGGAGAACCTGAAGTTGTTGCCTTTGGAACAAAGGAAAGTGAGGGGAGGTTTGAGGATGGTCTATGAGATTTCGGCAGATTTACATAAGGCAGGTAAATTGTACATGGGTAAGGCAACACCGATTTATGATTTTGATGGATTTGACTGAGTTGGGGTAGAGCTCTGTTTAGGTCATGTGTGACCTTTCCAGTGACCTTCCCAACCTACCAACCATCAAGGCCTAGTAATTGGTCAATTAGTGACCTTTTAAGAACCTCTTCATCACAGCCCAATGTTTCACTCTGTTCCCAGCAATCTGCCCAAGCAGTAAACCAGAACGGCCTGTCCAAACAGGTTTACGGCTCCCTTTCTCCAATCTGGGGGTCAGAGGTTAGCCACTAACCCTTTGCATCCGATGCACTCCCTCCCTCCCTCCC
>NC_057718.1:97565779-97574094 GCF_004010195.1 Chiloscyllium plagiosum
CTCCCTCTTCATGACCATTTCCCCTGCCCCCCATGTCCACTTCCCCTGTCAACTCCATGACCACTACCTGTGCCCTCCACATGACCACACCCTTCATCTCCTTGACCACTCCCCATCCCTCCTACCATGACCACTTACCCCCATGCGCTTGACCACTCACCCTCCCTCTCCATTACCCACCCCCTCATTCCCACAACTACACCCCTTCCCTCCCTACAACAAGTGCTGGAGAAACTCAGCAGGTCTGATAGCATCTGTGGAGGCAGAAACAGATTTGATCCTTTAAGTCTGGTATGATTTATCTTCAGAACTGATTTGGAGGTGCTGGTGTTAAACTGGGGTGTACAAAGTTGATAATCTCACAACACCAGGTTATAGTCCAACAGGTTTATTTGGAAGCACTAGCTTTTGGAGCACTGCTCCTTCATCACAACCACCCGATGAAGGAGTGACACTCTGAAAGCTAGTGCTTCCAAATAAACCTGTTGGACTGTAACCCGGTGTTGTGCAAATTTTAACTTCAGAACTGGAGTTTCTCCAGCATTCTCTGGGCTTGTTTCAGATTTCCAACATCCACACTGTCTTGATGATTGATGGTGATTAATTTATTGTTGTCACATGTACTGAGACAGAGTGAAATGGCTACGAGGAAAGGTTAAAAAGACGAGGATTGTTTCACTGGAAAGGTGGCAGCTGAGCGGAGACCTGATCGAGGCCTGGAGAATCATGAGAGGCATAGACAGCGTGGATAGTCAGAGGCGTTTTCCCAGGGTTGAAGTTTCAATTACAAGGAGGCACAGGTTCAAGGTGAGAGGGGGAAAGTTTAAGGGAGATGTGAGAGGGAGGTTTTTCATAGAGAGCAGGAGGAGCCTGGAATGCATTGCCAGAAGAGATGGTGGTAACAGGCACATTGGTGACTTTTTTTTTAGATTACTTACAGTGTGGAAACAGGCCCTTCAGCCCAACAAGTCCACGCCGACCTGCAACCCACCCATACCCATTCCCCTACATTTACCCCTTCACCTAACACTACGGGCAATTTAGCCTGGCCAATTCACCTAACCACATTTTTGGACTGTGGGAGGAAACCGGAGCACCCGGAGGAAACCCACGCAGACACAGGGAGAATGTGCAAATGCCACACAGTCAGCCGCCTGAGGCAGGAATTAAACCTGGTCTCTGGTGCTGTGAGGCAGCAGTGCCATCCACTGTGCCACCCATTTAAGAGGCATCTGGATGGTTACATGAATAGGGAGGGAGTAGAGGGATTTGGACCAAATAAGAGCAGAAGGTTTGTTTGTTAGTTTAGTTAGGGCATTATGATCAGCACAGGCTTGGAGGGTCAAAGAGCCTGTTGCTGTGATGTATTCCTCTTTGGTTCTATCATTCTTTTTGAAAAGTGTTGCTTTGTGTGCTATCCAGGCATACAAAGTGCGTCAGGGTAACAGAACAGAGTGCAGTGTTATAGCTGTGGAGAAGGTGCAGAGAAAGGGAGAGATCAGAGTTAACATTTGAGAGTGGGTCTTGACTGGTTCCTATCCAGGAAGCATGTCAAGCTGAACGTAAGACAAAGTGATATAAGCTTTGCGAACCTGAAGTGTGATTATTTCGAACATCTGAGAACCAGAAAACGTAACACAGTCGCAACGTGATGGAATGTTCAAGCACACATCATCATTTCGCTTGTGAATGTTCTCCCACTTCCGTCCAATTGTTTTTAAAAAAATAAAATTCTCCTTTTTATCTTAGCTCGAGGCGGGAGTGCCCTTGCCCAGCCCGCACGACATGATGGGTAAAATTCTCATCAAGAACAAGAAGAAAGGCCACAAGCCGACCGATGGAAGTGCCAAGAAAAAGCTCAGTGAGCAGGCATCAAACACACACAGCGACTCCTCAAGCGTCTTTGAGCCCTCGTCCCCAGGAGCAGGTATGCTGACTCTCGGCTCTCAGCTCGCTGCGATTGGTGTGCAACAATTAAACAAGATCAGTTTTGGTGAACATGCCCGCACAGCGGCAATGTTCCGATGGTACACAACAGCCTGGTCATTGACATCAGTACAGATGGGCTACCATGTGCAATCTCTAAAGTTGATGAATGTGTGCTGTCAGTATACATTGCGGACTCTCGATCAGGGTCAGGGTGTAGTAGCGTTAGCAAGGCTGCGAAATAAGCGTGGGGTCAGGATATCATTCACTCCAGCTTTGCTCACCTGCACAAATCAGGTACCCAACCCAGAGCTGCATCGTTAATCAAAGTTTTGGAAATGGGAATCGCTGCAGCACAGGGGTGGGGAGAATTAGACTGATAGTGCTGGATAAACTATGGAATGGGCTGGTGGGAATTGACAGAGTAGTTAGCACTGTGGCCTCGCAGCGCCAGGGACCCGGGTTTGATTCCAGCCTCGGGCACCTGCCTGTGTAGAGTTTGCACATTCTCCCCATGTCTGTGTGAATTTCTGCCGGATGCTCTGGTTCCCTCTCACAGTCCAAAGATGTGCAGGTTAGGTGGATTGGCCATGCTAAATTGCCCAGAGTGTTCAGCAATGTGTAGGTTAGATGCATTAGCCATGGGAAATTCAGGGTTACAGGGAAAGGGCAAGGGGATGGGTTTGTGTAGGATGCCCTTTGGAGGGTTGATGTGGACTTGTTGGGCCAAACGGCCTGTTTCCTCACTGTGAGGATTGTATTCTAAATACCTGAAACCCATGGACAAGGACAATACACAAGATAGCCACCCACACGAGTTACGAGATAGAGTACCAACATCCTACCTTCCCAGGGTCAGCCCCACATTGAACACGGTACAAGGAAAGGGTCAAAGTCCCATCACTTGAAATCTCCATTTCGGATCACTCCCGTCGTCAGGGCAGCCATGTTGGCAGGTCATGCCTGGGTTGGCAGGATATGGATGTTAATCTGTGATGCCAACCCAACTGAAGCAGAAACTGAAACATTAAAGAAAAGGCTATTTTTCCCTCAGCATCTGTTTCAGCCTCAAAGTCAGTTATGTGAGTCAACCATTTATTTGAGAAGGCACTTTTGACTCCGGTGCTAAGTTTGCCTTTTGCAAATTTAAACCAGGTATCCTGTTATTTTCTCATGTCTCTCTGCCATGAAATGGGCAGTGGATATCTCGCTGCCTAGTGTCAATGCATGTTTCCACAGTTCAGTCTTACATTCTGACTGGACCTTGTGATAACCCTGTGTTCGGAGTCAACCCTAAAGCAAGATATAAACATCATAATGTGTTAAGTTCTTTCATTGTTAATTTAGCTTGCATTAGTAGAGGTCTCTGTATCCGGAAGGGGAATAGATCAGGAAGGGGGCAGGAGGTCAAGATTAATGTAAAACCAGCAATGTCTCTGGATACCTACATGTGCGTAATGGACATTGGTGAAGACTATTCCACAGAATCACCACAGAATCCCTACAGTGTGGAAGCAGGCCAGTCAGCCCATTAAATCCACACCAAACCTCCAAAGAGCATCTCACCCAGACCCACCCCATCTTTGTATGGCTAACCCACCTACTTGCACATCCCTAGACACAATAGACAATTTAGTAAGGCCAATCCACCGAACCTGTGCATCTTTGGACTGTGGGAGGAAGCCCACACAGACACAGGGGAAAATGTGCAAGCTCCACATAGACAGTCCCCCGAGGCAGGAATTGAACCCGGGTTCCCAGCACTGTGAGGCAGCAGTGCGAACCACTGAGCCACCTAATTTGACTGTACTATTTGGCTACTGAGATTCCTTGAAGTATAGTCAAGGAATTTAACATAAGCCTGATTTTCTGAAGAAACTTACGTATAGACTGTTTCAATTTGAGACGGAAAAGAAAATACAGTGGAGAAATGAAATTTGAATGCAAGGAAGTCTCTATATTGAAAGACAGAAATGGACATATTAAAAACAATGTCATATATTCCATAAAGTGTATGGATGGAGGAAATAAAAATTCTCCTTGAGGTGATTGTGAAATCATAGACGGAAGATGCACACTGCTCAACTTGAGATTTAAAAGTTGGTTTTGGTAATTTGAGAAATCCTGGTCCTTTAAGTCAGCTGTCACTCACCATCAGTTAAACCAAATCAGATACATTGTCAGTGATGCACCAAATACTAACATAACTCCAAACGCTGCACTGACACAACAACTCACTTCCACCCGTAGACATCCAGGAATTATTTAGAAGGGACGAATGTTGCGCATCTGGACCCTTTATGGATTTGCCTATAACCTCTACAGCTTTGCAGCAAGTTGAAAACAGCAAAGGCTGGGGAACATTGAGCTCTCCAATTTCATATAATAGGGCTGTTTTCCCTGGAGCGTGGGAGGCTGAGGGGTGACCTTATAGAGGTTTACAAAATCATGAGGAGCATGGACAGGGTAAATAGGCAAAGTCTTTTTCCTGGGGTCGGGGAGTCCAGAACTAGAGGGTATAGGTTTAGGGTGAGAGGGGAAAAATATAAAAGAGACCTCAGGGGCAACGGTTTCACACAGAGTGTGGTATGTGTATGGAATGAGCTGCCAGAGGAAGTGGTGGAGGCTGGTACAATTGCAACATTTAAGAGGCATTTGGATGGGTATTTAGGGTGAGAGGGGAAAAATATAAAAGAGACCCACGGGCAACGGTTTCACACAGAGTGTGGTACGTGTATGGAATGAGCTGCCAGAGGACGTGGTGGAGGCTGGTACAATTGCAACATTTAAGAGGCATTTGGATGGGTATATGAATAGGAAGGGTTTGGAGGGATATGGGCCGGGTGCTGGCAGGTGGGACTAGATTGGGTTGGGATATCTAGTCGGCGTGGACGGGTTGGACCGAAGGGTGTGTTTCCGTGCTGTACATCTCTATGACTCTATGACTCCCTCCCCATCCCCGAACTCCATTTCCAGACCCACCTCCTTCCTTCCACTGCTCCTTGCCACCAACCGGATTCATTCCTCCTATTGACCAACCAGGTCGTACCCTCTACCTGTCTGCACCTTTCCCCACTTCGCCACCCTGTCCACCTGCCAACCCCTTTATCTGCAGCTCCCCCCCCACACCCACCCCCAGTCCTGAAGAAGGGTTACACCTGAAAAGTCGACTTCTCCACCTCCTGATGCTGCCTGACTTGCTGTGTTCTTCCAGCCTCCTGCCTGCCTGTTTTAGATTCCAGCATCTGCAGTGTTTTTGTCTCTATCACAGCTGGTCAGGCAGCTTCAGTAGAGAGAGAGCAAGCTTACGTTTCGAGACTAAATGACTCCATCAGCAGGTTGCTTTGCTCTGATGCATTAGCCTTTTGTGCGTTTCAAGCTCCTTTTATAACTTCTATAAAAAAACACAGCCTCCCCCTCTGTGTTTAAGTTGCTGCTGTTAGCAGCCACTGCTCTCGAGGAGATTGTGAGGGGTCATGTTGTGATGGAGATGATCCCTGATAGGAGAGTAAATGTTGGGTTAAGGGTGAACAATCCTGCATTAAAATTGGCTGCAAAATATCAGTGACCTGATCAATGCATTGGATTATTAAACCCTAAGAACCTGGAGTGAGACAGGAATTCAGTTGAATAAGCTTTATTGTCACATATACTTGCATGGGCAAAGTGAAAGATTTATAAGTTGTCACATTACAATGCCATCTCAGGGACTAAGGTATCCAGGTACAGATTCTTAGTTACAGTTTAGTAACAGTCGAACGATGTCACCAACGCACAGCAACATGAGAGTAACTAAATACTATCCTTCGTTACAGAAGACAGAAATAAAGTAGAAAAATGTTACATTGCAGCTATAACACAGTATGGTCAAACATCAGTCTCCCTGCAAAGGATCTCAGCATGTGAACTAATTCAGGGCGTCTGACCACTGGCTGCTGGCTCGCTCTGGGCTGGGTCACTGGTCACTGACGTCACCGCTCCTGGTCACTGACGTCCTCGCTCCTGGTCACTGATGTCCTCACTCCTGGTCACTGACGTTCTCGCTCCTGGTCACAAATGTCATCACTCCTGGTCAATGACGTCCCAGCTCCTGGTCACTGATGTACTCGCTCCTGGTCAATGACGTCCCCGCTCCTGGTCACTAATGTCCTCGCTCCTGGTCAATGATGTCCCCGCTCCTGGTCACTGACGTCCCCGCTCCTGGTCACTAATGACCTCGCTCCTGGTCACTAATGTCCCTGCTCTTGGTCACTATTGTCCTCGCTCCTGGTCACTGACGTCCCCGCTCCTGGTCACTAATGTCCCTGCTCCTGGTCACTAATGTTCCTGCTCCTGGTCACTGACGTCCCCGCTCCTGGTCACTAATGTCCCTGCTCCTGGTCAATGACATCCCCGCTCCTGGTCACTAATGTACTCGCTCCTGGTCAATGACGTCCTCGCTCCTGGTCACTGATGTCCTCGCTCCTGGTCACTGACGTCCTCGCTCCTGGTCACTGATGTCCCCGCTCCTGGTCACTGACGTCCCTGCTCCTGGTCACTAATGTCCTCGCTCCTGGTCACTGACGTCCCCGCTCCTGGTCATTGACGTCCCTGCTCCTGGTCACTAATGTCCCCGCTCCTGGTCACTGATGTCTTCGCTCCTGGTCACTGATGTCCCTGCTCCTAGTCACTGACGTCACCGCTCCTGGTCACTGATGTCCCGCTCCTGGTCACTGATGTCCCCGCTCCTGGTCACAGATGTCCCGCTCCTGGTCACTGACGTCCCCGCTCCTGGTCTATGATGTCCCGCTCCTGGTCACTGATGTCCCGCTCCTGGTCACTGATGTCCCTGCTCCTGGTCACTGATGTCCTCGCTCCTGGTCACTGATGTCCTCGCTCCTGGTCACAGATGTCCCTGCTCCTGGTCACGGACGTCCTCGCTCCTGGTCACTGATGTCCTTGCTCCTGGTCACTGATGTCCTCACTCCTGGTCACTGGCGGCCCCACTCCTTGTCACTGATGTCCCCGCTCCTGGTCACTAATGTCCTCGCTCCTGGTCACTAATGTCCCTGCTCCTGGTCACTGATGTCCCCACTCCTGGTCACTAATGTCCTCGCTCCTGGTCACTAATGTCCCTGCTCCTGGTCACTGATGTCCCCGCTCCTGGTCACTAACGTCATCGCTCCTGGTCACTAATGTCCTCGGGGCTGGTCACTGATGTCCCTGCTCCTCGTCACTAATGTCCTCGCTCCTGGTCACTAATGTCCTCACTCCTGGTCACTAATGTCCCTGCTCCTGGACACTAATGTTCTCGCTCCTGGTCACTAATGTTCTCGCTCCTGGTCACTGATGTCCCTGCTCCTGGTCACTGATGTCCTCGCTCCTGGCCACTAATGGCCTCGCTCCTGGTCACTGATGTCCTCGCTCCTGGTCACTGATGTCCTTGCTCCTGGTCACTAATGTCCTCGCTCCTGGTCACTAATGTCCTCGCTCCTGGTCACTAATGTCCCTGCTCCTGGTCACTAATGTTCTCGCTCCTGGTCACTAACGTCCTCGCTCCTGGTCACTGACGTCACCGCTCCTGGTCACTGATGTCCCTGCTCCTGATCACTGATGTCCCGCTCCTGGTCACTGGTGTCCTTGCTCCTGGTCACTGACGTCCTCACTTCTGATCATTAGTGTCCTCGCTCCTGGTCACTAATGTCCTTGCTCCTGGTCACTGATGTCCTCGCTCCTGGTCACAGATGTCCCTGTTCCTGGTCACGGACGTCCTTGCTCCTGGTCACTGATGTCCCTGCTCCTGGTCACAGATGTCCTCACTCCTGGTCACTGGCGTCCCCACTCCTTGTCACTGACGTCCCTGCTCCTGGTCACTAATGTCCCCGCTCCTGGTCACTGATGTCCTCGCTCCTGGTCACTAATGTCCTTGCTCCTGGTCACGGACGTCCTCATTTCTGTTCATTAGTGTCCTCGCTCCTGGTCACTAATGTCCTTGCTCCTGGTCACGGACGTCCTCATTTCTGTTCATTAGTGTCCTCGCTCCTGGTCACTAATGTCCTTGCTCCTGGTCACGGACGTCCTCATTTCTGTTCATTAGTGTCCTCGCTCCTGGTCACTAATGTCCTTGCTCCTGGTCACGGACGTCCTCATTTCTGTTCATTAGTGTCCTCGCTCCTGGTCACTAATGTCCTTGCTCCTGGTCACGGACGTCCTCATTTCTGTTCATTAGTGTCCTCGCTCCTGGTCACTAATGTCCTTGCTCCTGGTCACGGACGTCCTCATTTCTGTTCATTAGTGTCCTCGCTCCTGGTCACTAATGTCCTTGCTCCTGGTCACGGACGTCCTCATTTCTGTTCATTAGTGTCCTCGCTCCTGGTCACTAATGTCCTTGCTCCTGGTCACTGATGTCC
>NC_057718.1:97575299-97576939 GCF_004010195.1 Chiloscyllium plagiosum
CCGCTCCTGGTCACTGACGTCCCCGCTCCTGGTCACTAATGTCCTCGCTCCTAGTCACTAATGTCCCTGCTCCTGGTCAATGACGTCCCCGCTCCTGGTCATTGACGTCCCCGCTCCTGGTCACTGACGTCCCACCCCTGGTCACTAATGTCCTCGCTCCTAGTCACTAATGTCCCTGCTCCTGGTCACTAATGTCCCTGCTCCTGGTCACTAATGTCCCTGCTCCTGGTCACTAATGTCCCTGCTCCTGGTCACTGATGTCCCTCTCCTGGTCACTAATGTCCCTGCTCCTGGTCACTGATGTCCCTCTCCTGGTCACTAATGTCCCTGCTCCTGGTCACTGATGTCCCTCTCCTGGTCACTAATGTCCCTGCTCCTGGTCACTGATGTCCCTCTCCTGGTCACTAATGTCCCTGCTCCTGGTCACTAATGTCCTCCCTCCTGGTCACTAATGTCCCTGCTCCTGGTCACTGATGTCCCTGCTCCTGGTCACTGATGTCCTCGCTCCTGGTCACTAATGTCCCTGCTCCTGGTCAATGACGTCCCCGCTCCTGGTCACTGACGTCCCACTCCTGGTCACTAATGTCCTCGCTCCTGGTCACTAATGTCCTCGCCCCTGGTCACTGATGTCCCTGCTCCTGGTCACTGATGTCCCTGCTCCTGGTCAATGACGTCCCCGCTCCTGGTCATTGACGTCCCCGCTCCTGGTCACTGACGTCCCCGCTCCTGGTCACTAAAGTCCCTGCTCCTGGTCACTAATGACCTTGCTCCTGGTCACTGACGTCCCCGCTCCTGGTCACTGATGTCCTCGCTCCTGGTCACTGATGTCCCTGCTCCTGGTCACTGACGTCACCGCTCCTGGTCACTGATGTTATTGCTCCTGGTCACTGACGTCCTCACTTCTGTTCATTAGTGTCCTCGCTCCTGGTCACTAATGACCTTGCTCCTGGTCACTGATGTCCTCGCTCCTGGTCACAGATGTCCCTGTTTCTGGTCACGGACGTCCTTGCTCCTGGTCACTGATGTCCCTGCTCCTGGTCACAGATGTCCTCACTCCTGGTCACTGGCGTCCCCACTCCTTGTCACTGACGTCCCCGCTCCTGGTCACTAGTGTCCTCGCTCCTAGTCACTAATGTCCCTGCTCCTGGTCACTAATGTCCCCGCTACTGGTCACTGATGTCCTCGCTACTGGTCACGAATGTCCCTGCTCCTGGTCACTGATGTCCCCGCTCCTGGTCACTACTGTCCTTGCTCCTGGTCACTAATGTTCTCGCTCCTGGTCACAAATGTCCCTGCTCCAGCTCACTGATGTCCTCGCTCCTGGTCACTAATGTCCCTGCTCCTGGTCACTGACGTTCCCGCTCCTGGTCACTGATGTCCCCGCTCCTGGTCACTGATGTCCTCACTCCTGGTCACTAATGTCCCTGCTCCTGGTCACTGCTGTCCCTGCTCCAGCTCACTGATGTCCTCGCTCCTGGTCACTAATGTCCCTGCTCGTGGTCAATGACATCCCCGCTCCTGGTCACTGACGTCCCACTCATGGTCACTAATGTACTCGCTCCTGGTCACTAATGTCCTCGCCCCTGGTCACTGATATCCCTGCTCCTGGTCACTGATGTCCCTGCTCCTGGTCAATGACG
>NC_057718.1:97577439-97667555 GCF_004010195.1 Chiloscyllium plagiosum
CCTGGTCAGTGGTATCCCCGCTCCTGGTCACTGGAATCCCAGCTCCTAGTGACTGGAATACCAGCTCCTAGTCAGTGGAATTGCAACTCCTTGTCACTGACATCCCTGCTCCTGGTCACTTATGTCCCCACTCCTTGTCACTGACGTCCCCACTCTTGGTCACTGAGATCCCTGCTCCTGGTCACTGACGTCCCCACTCCTTGTCACTGACGTCCCCACTCTTGGTCACTGAGATCCCCACCTTGTCAATGAAGTCCTTACTCCTGGTCACTGGAATCCCCGCTCCTGGTCACTGACATCCCCACTCCTGGTCACTGATGTCCCCGCTCCCGGTCCCTGGAATCCCCACTCCTGGTCATTGACATCCCCACTCCTGGTCACAGTTGTTCCTGATACAGGTCACTGGAATCCCTGTTCCTGGTCACTGAAATCCCAGCTCCTGGTGACTGGAATCCCAGCTCCTAGTCTTTGGAATCCCAACTCCTGGTCACTGACATCCCTGCACCTGGTCACAGATCTCCCTGCTCCTGGTCAGTGATGTCCCCGCTCCTGGTCACTGATGTCCCCATTCCTGGTCACTGGAATCCCTACTCCTGGCCACTGGAATCCCTGCTCCTAGTCTGTGGAATCCCCTATCCTGGTCACTGACGTCTCTGCTGCTGGTCAATGGAATTCACGCTCCTAGTCACTGATGTCCCTGCTCCTGGTCACTGGAATCACCACTCCTGGCCACTGACATCCCCACTCATGGTCAGTGATGTCCCCGCTCCTGGTCATTAATGTCCCCACTCCTGGTGACTGATGTCCCTGTTCCTGGTCACTGACTTCCCTACTCCTGGTCACTGATGTCCCCCCTCCTGGTCACTGATGTCCCCACTCCTGGTCACTGGAATCCCCGTTCCTGGCCACTGGAATCCCAGGTCCTGGTGGCTGGAATCCCAGCTCCTGGTCACTAGAATCCCAGCTCTTGGTCACTGGAATCCATGCTCCTGGTCAGTGGAATCCACTCACTTGGTCAGTGACGTCCCCACTCCTGGTCACTGACATCCCTGCACCTTGTCAATGACGTCCTCACTCCTGGTCACTGATGTCCCCGCTCCTGGTCACTGGAATCCCCACTCCTGATCACTGGAATCCCCACTCCTTGTCATTGACATCCCCACTCCTGGTCACAGTTGTTCCTGATACAGGTCAGTGGAATCCCCGTTCCTGGTCACTGAAATCCCAGCTCCTGGTGACTGGAATCCCTGCTCCTGGTCAGTGGAATCCTCACTCCTGGTCACTGATATTCCTGCTCCTGGTCAGTGGTATCCCCGTCCTGGTCAGTGGTATCCCCACTACTGGTCATTGGAATCCCAGTTCCTGGTCATTGGAATCCCAGTTCCTGGTCACTGGAATCCCAGCTCCTAGTCATTGGAATCCCAGCTCCTAGTCACTGACATCCCTGCACCTGGTCACGGACCTCCCTGCTCCTGGTCAGTGATGTCCCCGCTCCTGGTCACTAATGTCCCCATTCCTGGTCACTGGAATCCCTGCTCCTGGCCACTGGAATCCCTGCTCCTAGTCTGTGGAATCCCCTGTCCTGGTCACTGACATCTCTGCTGCTGGTCAATGGAATTCACGCTCCTGGTCACTGATGTCCCTGCTCCTGGTCATTGGAATCACCACTCCTGGCCACTGACATCCCCACTCTTGGTCAGTGATGTCCCCGCTCCTGGTCATTAATGTCCCCACTCCTGGTGACTTATGTCCCCGCTCCTGGTCACTGATGTCCCCACTCCTGGTCACTGATGTCCCCACTCCTGGTCACTGGAATCCCCACTCCTGGTCACTGGAATCCCCACTCCTGGTCACTACTGTCCATGCTCCTGGTCACTGACGTCCCTGCTCCTGGTCACTGGAATCCCCGCTCCTGGTCAGTGGCGTCCTGCTCCTGGTCCCTGATGTCTCTGGTCCTGATGACTTATGTCCCTGTTCCTGGTCACTGACGTCCCTGCTCCTGGTCACTGGAATCCCCGCTCCTGGTCAGTGGCGTCCTGCTCCTGGTCACTGATGTCCCCACTCCTGGTCACTGGAATCCCCACTCGAGGTCACTAACATCCCCTCTCTTGGTCAGTAACGTCTCTGCTCCTGGTCACTAATGTCCCCACTCGTGGTCACTAATGTCCCTGCTCCTGGTCACTGATGTCCCTACTCTGGTCACTAGATTGCCCACTCCTGGTCACTGACGTCCCTGCTCCTGGTCACTGGAATCCCTGCTGCTGGTCACAGACATCCCTACTCCTGATCAGTGGAATCGCCACTCCTGGTCACTGACGTCCCCAATCCCAGTCAATGATGTCCCTATTCCTGGTCACTGGAATCCTCACTCCTGGTCACTGGTGTCCCACTCCTGGTCACTGATGTCCCCACTCTTGGTCACTGGAATCCCCACTTGTGGTCACTACTGTCCCCGTTCCTGGTCACTAATGCCTCGCTCCTGGTCGCTGACGACTCCAATCCTGGTCAATGATGTCCCTGTTCCTGCTCACTTGAACGCCCACACCTTGTCACTGATGTCCCCACTCCTGGTCATTAACGTTCCCACTCCTGGTGACTGATGTCCCTGCTCCTGGTCACTGAAATCCCCACTCCTGGTCACTAATGTCCCCAGTCCTGGTCACTGAGTCCCTGCCCTTGGTCACTTGCATCCCGCTCCTGGTCACTTATGTCCCCGCTCTTGGTCACTGGAATCCCTGCTCATTTTCACTGGAATCCCGGCTCCCTGTCAATGGAGTCCTCACTCCTGGTCACTTATGTCCATGCTCCTGGTCACTGACGTCCCTGCTCCTGGTCACTGGAATTCCCACTCCTCGTCACTGGCATTCCTGCTCCTGGTCACTGATGTCCTTGCTTCTGGTCACTGGAATCCTCACTGATGGTCAGTGGTGTGCCTGTTCCTGGTCACTGATGTCCCCACTCCTGGTCACTGACATCCCCGCTCCTGGTCACTGGATTCCCTGCTCCTGGTCACTGGATTCCCCGCTCCTGGTCGCTAATGTCCCCACTCGTGGTCACTGACGTCCCCGCTCCTGGTCACTGACATTCCTGCTCCTGGTCACTGACATTCCTGCTCCTGCTCACTGGAATCCCCGCTCCTGGTCACTAATGCCCCACACCTGGTGACTGACGTCCCCACTCCTGGTCACTAGATTCACCGCTCCTGGTCACTAATGTCCCTGTTCCTGGTCACTGATGTCCCTGATCCTTGTCACTAACATCCCTGCTCCTGGTCACTGATGTCCTGCTCCTGGTCACTGGAATCCCTGCTGCCCGTCACAGACATCCCTGCTCCTGGTCAGCGGAATCACCACTCATGGTCACTGAAGTCCCTGATCCTGGTCAATGATGTCCCTATTCCTGGTCACTGGAATCCCCGCTCCTGGTCACTGATGTTCTGCTCCTGGTCACTGGAATCTCTGCTGCCCGTCACAGACATCCCTGCTCCTGGTCAGCGGAATCACCACTCATGGTCACTGAAGTCCCTGATCCTGGTCAATGATGTCCCTATTCCTGGTCACTGGAATCCCCGCTCCTGGTCACTGATGTCCCTGCTCCTGGTCACTGATGTCCCTGCTCCTGGTCACTGGAATCCCTGTTCCTGGTCACAGATGTCCCTGCTCCTGGTCACTGGAATCCCTGTTCCTGGTCACTGACTTCCCTGCTCCTGGTCACTGATGTCCTTGCTTCTGGTCACTGGAATTCTCACTGATGGTCAATGGTGTGCCTGTTTCTGGTCGCTGATGTCCCCACTCCTGCTCACTAATGTCCCCAATCCTGGTCACTGATAGCCCCGCTCCTGGTCACGGACATCCCCGTTCCTGGTCACTGACATTCCTGCTCCCGATCACTGACATTCCTGCTCCTGCTCGCTGACATTCCTGCTCCTGCTCACTGGAATCCCCGCTCCTGGTCACTAATGCCCCACACCTGGTGACTGACGTCCCCACTCCTGGTCACTAGATTCACCGTTCCTGGTGACTGATGTTCCTGCTCCTGGTCACTGATGTCCCTGCTCCTGGTCACTGGAATCCCTGCTGCTTGTCACACACATCCCTGCTCCTGATCAATGGAATCACCACTCCTGGTCACTGACGTCCCTGATCCTGGTCAATGATGTCCACACTCCTGGTGACTGATGTCCCCATTCCTGGTCACTGACATTCCGGATCCTGGTCACTGACATCCCTTTTCCTGGTCCCTGATGTCCCTGCTCCTGGTCACTGACATCGCTGCTCCTGGTCAATGATGACCCTATTCCTGGTCACTGGAATCCCCAATCCTCGTCACTAATGTCCCCACTCCTGGTCACTAATGTCCTCGCTCCTGGTCACTAGATTCCCCGCCCCTGGTCACTGATGTCCCTGCTCCTGATCACGGATATCCCTGCCCCATGTCACTGGAATCCCTGCTCCTGGGCATGGATGTCCCTGCTCCTGGTCACTGGAATCCCTGATCCTAATCTGTGGAATCCCATCTCCCGGTCCCTGACATCCCCAATCCTGGTCATTAACATCCCCACTCCTGGTCCCTGATGTCTCTGGTCCTGATGACTTATGTCGCTGTTCCTGATCACTGACCTCCCTGCTCCTGCTCACTGGAATCCCCATGCCTCACCACTGATGTCCCCGCTGCTGGTCACTGACGTCACCGTTCCTGGTCACTGGAATCCCCCCTCATGGTGACTAGAATCCCCTGTTCCTGGTCAATGATGTCCCTGTTCCTGGTCACTGACGTCAATGCTCCTGGTCACTGGAATCCCTGCTCCTGGTCACTAATGTCCCCACTCCTGATCACAGACCTCCCTGCTCCTGGTCACTGGAATCCCTGCAACTGGTCACTGGAGTCCCTTCTCCTGGTCACTGGAATACCCGCTCCTTTTCACTGGAATCCCGGTTCCTGGTCACTGACATCCCTGTTCCTGGTCATTGATGTCCCCGCTCCTGGTCAATGATGTCCCTGCTCCTGTTCACTGGAATCCCCACCCCTGGTCACTAATGTCCCCGCTCCTTGTCACTGGAGTCCCCACTCCTGCTCACTGGAATCCCGGCTCCCAGTCACTGACATCCCTGCTCTTGGTCATGGACGTCTCTACTACTGGACACGGGAATCCCTCCCCCTGGTCACTGATGTCCCCACTCCTAGTCACTGGATACCCTGCACCTCGTCACTAATGTCCCCACTCCTGATCACTGACCTCCCTGCTCCTGGTCACTGGAATCCCCACTGCTGGTCACTGACGTCAATTCTCCAGGTCACTGACGTCCCTGCTCCTGGTCAGTGGAATCCCCACTCCTTTTCACTGGAATCCCCGCTCATGTTCACTGGAATCCCTGCTCATGGTCACTGAAGTCCCCACTCCTGGTCACTGGAATCCCCGCTCATTTTCACTGGAATCCCTGCTCATGGTCACTAATGTCCCCACTCCTGGTCACTGGAATCCCCGCTCATTTTCACTGGAATCCCTGCTCATGGTCACTGATGTCCCCACGGTAAAAACAAGGACTGCAGATGCTGGAAATCAGAGTCTAGATCAGAGTGATGCTGGAAAAGCACAGCAGGTCAGGCAGCATCCAAGGAGCAGGAAAATCCACGTTTCCGGCAAAAGCCCTTCATCAGGAACGGAGGCAGGGTGCCTGCAGAGTGGAGAGATAAATGAGAGGGGGTGGTGGGGGTGGGGAGAAAGTAGCATAGAGTACAATAGGTGAGTGGGGGTGGAGATGGAGGTGATAAGTCAGGGAGGAGGGTGGAGGAAGGTAGCAACAATCGCAAGTCAGGATGTGTGTGGTTTCGAGGGGAATATGAAGGTTTCCTTTACGTCTGCTGAACATGATTACCCAGTTCTATTATCGGAATGTTGTCAGGATCCATAGCCAATTTCTGCTGTTACTGGTAACCCACAGTGCCTTATGGATGCCTGGTTTTGAGTTGCTAAATCTTATCAAAATTTATTTCATTCAATGGTGGCTGTGTCACACAACACAATGTAGGGAATCCTCAACATGAAGACAGGACTTCCGCTTCACAAGCACTGAGTAGTGTTTACACCCTGCAGTACATTAATTGACAAAGGACTCTGTGACAGATAGATCGGTGAGACCAAGGTCATGTAGAAAATTTCCTCTTCTTGGTTACTTCATCACCTACTGCAGGACCAATCTAGCAGTTATGTTCTTTGGGATTCAAACATTAATGGTACTACTAAACCACTTTGGATGACGAACACTGAAATCTCCCACCTAGAGTACATTCTGTGCTCTTGCCAGTCTCAGTGTTTTTTCTGTTGGAGGAGCACATGCAGTAAGGCAAAATAATCATCGGGAGATTTCATGTTTGGCTTGATGCCATAAATCCTCATGGGGGTCTACAGTCCATGCTGATGACTCCCTGGGCAACTCCCTCCTGACTGTTTACCACTATGCCATGATCCCTGGTGGGTATGTCTTGTCAATGGGGTGGGACATAGAGTCATCCAGAACAGAAACAGACTCTTTAGTCCAACCCATCTGTACCGACCAGTATCCCTACAGTGTGGAAACAGTCCATTTGGCCCAACAGGTCCACACTGACCTTCTGAAGAGTAACTCACTCAGACCCTTTCACTTGCCCCCTATTATTCTACATTTCTCCTGGCTAATGCACCTAGCCCACACACCCTAAAGGCTAGGTGCATTAGCCCAGACTGTCAAGTATTAGTCTGGGCACCAGAAGCGATAATGGCACACACAGTCCTATTGATTGTGTAAATTCTGCTTTACTAACATAACAAGCCAAAGTTAGATAGATGTCTGGTAGACAAGTCAACCAGCAACATGACATAGCCATACTCATGGAATTATACCTTTCAGTCACCCCATCCCCTTCCAATGTGGATGGTGAGTGTACGGATTGAGCTGCCACAGGAAGTGGTGGAGTTTGGTACAAATGCACCATTTAAAAACGCATCTGGAAGGATACATGAGTAGGAAGGATTTAAAGGGATATGGGTCAAATGTTGGCAAATAAGACAAATAGGTTTAAGATATCTGGTCGGTATGGATGAATTGGACCGAAGGGCCTGTTTCTGTTCTGTATGACTCTATGTCCCATCCTATCGACACAACATACCCACTATAGGTCATGATGTAGTGGTAAACAGTCAGGAAGGAGCTGCCCTGGGAGTCCTCAGCATGGACTGTAGACCCCCATGAGGATTTATGGCATCAAGCCAAACATGAAATCTCCCGATGATTATTTTGCCTTACTGCATGTGCTCCTCCAACAGAAAAAACACTGAGACTGGCAAGAGCACAGAATGTACTCTAGGTGGGAGATTTCAGTGTTCGTCATCCAAAGTGGTTTAGTAGTACCATTAATGTTTGAATCCCAAAGAACATAACTGCTAGATTGGTCCTGCAGTAGGTGATGAAGTAACCAAGAAGAGGAAATTTTCTACATGACCTTGGTCTCACCGATCTATCTGTCACAGAGTCCTTTGTCAATTAATGTACTGCAGGGTGTAAACACTACTCAGTGCTTGTGAAGCGGAAGTCCTGTCTTCATGTTGAGGATTCCCTACATTGTGTTGTGTGACACAGCCACCATTGAATGAAATAAATTTTGATAAGATTTAACAACTCAAAACCAGGCATCCATAAGGCACTGTGGGTTACCAGTAACAGCAGAAATTGGCTATGGATCCTGACAACATTCCGATAATAGAACTGGGTAATCATGTTCAGCAGACGTAAAGGAAACCTTCATATTCCCCTCGAAACCACACACATCCTGACTTGCGATTGTTTCATTTGCATTTTCATTTCTGCAGGATGAAAATCCTAAACTCCCTCCCTCATAGGTCTGTGGCTGTAGTTTTTTGATTAATCTGCTTGGTCACACCTCCAGGGCAGATAGGATTTGAACCTAGACTATCTCACCCCCCAGATAGGGCTACTGTATCAGACAAGACAGCAGCTCACATTGTGGATGCACGGACACCCTATGGACTGCAGCACTTTAAGAAGGCAGTTCATCAGCATCTTCCCCAGTATATTTGGGGATGGGCAACAAATACTGGCCGAGCCAGTGACACACACATCCTTTGAATTCATTAGAAAAGAAATTACATCTTCAAACATCATTACCAAAGCTCTATTATAATGTTGTGATTCTTTGTAAAGATTGTACATTTAGAGACACAGAGTCATAGAGATGCAAAGCACAGAAACAGACCCTTCAGTCCAATAGGCCCCAGCCTATTCAACCTCTCCCTATAACTCAAATCCTCCAACTCTGGCAACATCCTTGTAAATGTTTTCTGAACCCTTTCAAGTCTCACAACATCCACAACATTTACAGTAAGTTGTCATTTACATAGAGCACTGTATTTCTTCAGACGCATTGCAATGTTTTTACTTTGGAAAAAGCCCAATTTACAGTGGAAACTGTCCTTTCAGTCTTAAAAAAAAGAGTGACACGATGGCTCAGTGGTTAGCACTGCTATATCACAGCGCCAGGGACCCAGGTTTGATTCCACCCTTGGTGACTGTCTGTGCGGTGTTTGCATGTTCTCCCTGTGTCTATGCTGGTTTCCTCTCACAGTCTAAAGATGTGTATGTTAGGTGGTTTTGCCATGCTAGATTGCCCATAGTGTCCAAGGATGTGTGGGTTAGGTTTCGCATAAACCAAATCATCCGCCGACATTTCCGCCACCTCCAAACAGACCCCACCACCAGGGATATATTTCCCTCCCCACCCCTTTCCACCTTCCGCAAAGACCGTTCCCTCTGTGACTACCTGGTCAGGTCCACGCCCCCCTACAACCCACCCTCCCGTCCTGGCACCCTGCCCTGCCACTGTAGGAATTGCAAAACCTGCGCCCACACCTCCTCCCTCACCTCTATCCAAGGCCCTAAAGGAGCCTTCCACATCCATCAAAGTTTTACCTGCACATCCACCAATATCATTTATTGTATCCGTTGCTCCCGATGCGGTCTCCTCTACATTGCTCCCTGCTCCTGGTCAGTGGAATCCCCACTCCTCGTCAGTGGCATTCCCACTCCTGGTCACTGGAGTCCCAGTCCCTGGTCACTGGAATCCTTGCTCCTGGTCAATGGAATCCCAACTCCTGGTCAGTGGAATCCCTGCTCCTGGTCAGTGGTATATCCGCTCCTGGTGAGTGATATTCCTGATCGTGGTCACTGGAATCCCCACACCTGGTCACTGACGTCCCTTCTCCTGGTCATGGACCGACCTGCTCCTAGTCACTAATGGCCCCATTCCTGGTCACTGACATCCCTGCTCCTGGTCAATGATGTCCCTGTTCCTGGTTACTGGAATCCCTACTCTTCGTCACTGATGTCCCCACTCCTGATGACTGATGTCTCCGCTCCTGCTCACTGGAATCTTGGCTTCTGCTCAGTGGAATCCTCATTCCTGGTCACTGGAATCCCAGCTCCTCGTGACTGGAATCCCTGCTTCTGGTCAGTGTAATCCCTGCTCCTAGTCACTTATGTCCCCACTCCTGGTCACTGGAATCCCTGATCCTGGTCACTGGAATCCCCACTCCTGATCACTGACGTCCCTGCTCCTGGTCACTAACGTCCCCACTCCTGGTCACTGATGTCCCCACTCCTGGTCACTGGAATTCCTTGTCCTAGCCACTGGAATCCCCGCTCCTAGTCACTGATGTCCCTACCTCCTGGTGACTGGAATCCCAGCTCCTGTTGCTGGCCACATGGATACAGAGTTGTCAGTGGTCGTCGTTTATCACACGTTACATTCTAGCTCAGTTCCCATACCAAACGGGTCTTCAGGGATCAGGATGGTTAGCGTGACTTTTAGATGAGTATTTCCTGCTGAGAACAGAGGTGGTTGAATCAAATCAGCTGCGACGTTTGAGGAGTGAGGGGCTGAATTCAATGTTATACCTTGCAGAACTGACTTTATTATAGTAAAACCTGTTTGACAATGTGTCAGTCATGGTCTATCTCTCTGTCTCTACTCCCACACTGAGGTTCTCCACACTTGGGCTCCGGTCAGTTTTGTTCTCTCCGCCTTTGGGAACGATGTTGTCTTCCTCTTTGACAGAAGCCTTCAGTCCATGTTGTGAAAGTGATCCAGTAACTTGCTGTACTTGTGGAGACACATTTATTCCTGCTCACTGACCTCTTGGTGCTCAACATTTCATTAGCAAATGAAAGACGCAAACTCAGTGCCGGGAGACATCTAATTAAAGGGAATGGTTGAGGTTATGCTGTTGCCAGGAAATCTACAGTGTAAAATAATGTGTGGTTTCTGACCGGTGATAACGTTGCCTTAATAAGGTACAAGGGTAGATGAGATGCCAGAGCAAAGGTCCCATGGGAAATGCCTTGGACAGTTCAAGGTCTTTCTTCTCAATGAAGTAAGCCCGCTGGAGTGCGACTCTTTGCGTAATGGATGGATTGGCTGTTCACAAAGTGACGATGTTTAATTATTTCTAAAACTGCCCGGAAATGAATGGGGTGGTGCACATGAAGGAGTACCATCTCCCACCAGCAATAGCAGCAGTACGTTCTCTTTAGGACTCACGAGTTCTGAGAAACATTTTCAAAGTGTACTATAGCAACAAAGAGGGGGGGGCCAGAAGCCCTCAGAAGATTACATCGCAGTGTTTAGCCTGCGATATCTATTCTGCCTCTCTGCTGGAATTGACCGAGGGTCACTCTCCAAACGGCCCCCTGGTTTCCCGTTTGAACAACACAGCACTCTGTGCCTCAGCTCCCGCCTGTGGCAAATCAGTACAATGGACCACCGTGCGAAGTTCTCTCGCTTCCCTCGGAGTTTTTGTGATTGTCGACTTCCAATCATCACCTCTGGAAGCCGAGAAGAGCAGTCCCTCCCTGATAAAACCGGTCAAGTTAAGTTTCCAAGTAACCTAACGCGATTCAAATCAAAAGTACCCCCACTCACTGAGGATAAGTGTCCCACAGGTTTAAATCGAATTGCCAATACTGCAAAGAACTCTTGTGGAATGCTGGTCAGCGACAGCGAGTTGAGATTCCCCTCTTGTCTGAGGTGATCATTAAGATGGGTTTGAATTGCAGCAGCTCCCCTGGGAAATGGCTGAGGGAGGCAAGACAGGTCACAGGGAGGGAGGGAGGGAGGGAGTGACATGTCCATTGTTGCATCATCGTCACGTTTTATCAGCAGTTGACCCTCGACCCAAAGACCAATTGAACCAGTAAAGCAGCCTCCAGGATGTCTTGCTGCCAAGCCTGACCGTCTCCCTGACTGTGAGAGCCCTCAGCAGAGCCACTCCCCCACTCCACCCCCCACCCATCCTTCTCTGCCAATGCAGTCAGGCTCTGCCTGACCAGTCCTGGCAACCCAGAACCCATTTACCCTGTTGTCGGGGTGCCATCCGTCCAATTGATGTCCTCTTCTACCAGCTGCAATCCCGGCAATCGCCACCAGGCATCAGTGGTGCCGCAGAGCTGCTGGCTGTCTGATTGGCCAGTCACTCCCGGGGTCAGGCAGTCATCCAGAGGCAGCTTGCCAGCAATTTGTGGCCCGTGGTCCTAGAGACCGCCACAGCAGCGTTGCCTTCCATCGACCCCCATCTTTAGCAAACCCTGGGCTTGTAGGGGCTCCCACCTTGGTGACTAAATCCACCCTGACCCCTGGCTTAGGCCTGACTGGTGGTAAATTCCAAGTTTAAAGTGCAGTGTTTGTGAACAGTACTGGTCTTTTAAATTGCCTGTTCAGAACACACATGTGGAGCAGGTCGAGCTTGAACCTGGCCCTCCTGGCTCAGAGGTAAGGACACTACCACAGTGCCCTAAGGAATTAAGTCCATAGTTTTAACCAGTTGACCATGACTAAAGGCCGTTTAGCTGTATTCAATTAGCCATGCAGACCTGTGGGTGGTTTACCGACACAACCCCCTGCATCACAGCATTTCCTCCTCTTATTGTTGTCACAAACATTAACCAATGAGCAATCAACACACAATTTTTTTTACATTACATTACAGTGTGGAAACAGGCCCTTTGGCCCAACAAGCGCTGTGAGGCAGCAGTGCTAACCACTGTGCCACCGTGCCGCCCACAATGTTTCTTCAAATAACATCTGAGGTGATCAGAATTTTTACCTTTGGAAAAAGTGAAGTCACAGCGACCTCTGACTGACTGCCCTCTCGAAAACAAATGACAGGACGAGAAATGTTTTCACGGTGTTTAGTTTGATCTTCTGGTCAGTTTAATGGGCATGAAGTTGACGAAATGACCAGGATTGAAGCACATGTTGTTCTTCGACACCAAAATCCAACACTGAGGAGTCAGGAATTAGCAACAACAAGGTTAAGTCCAAAATCCAAACTATTCCGACATCAATGTTTTACCAATCGATTGTACTTCACAGTCAACAATGCATGATAGAGTCATGCATGGAAACACACCCTTCAGCCCATCTCGCCCATGCCGACCAGATATCCTAAATTAATCTAGTCCCATTTGTCAGCATCTGACCCATATCCCTCCAAACCCTTCCTATTCATATACCCATCCAAATGCCTTTTAAATGTTGGAATTGTAGCACCTCCACCACTTCCTCTGGCAGCTCATTCCATACACGTACCACCCTCTGCATGAAAAAGGTTGCCCCTTAGGTCCCTTTTAAATCTTTCCCCACTCACCCTAAATCTAAACTTAGGCCCTTAACTGAAAAGCCAACCTGAGAGAGGTGTGAAGTTCTGAAAGCTTGTCATTTTAAATAAACCTGTTGGACTATTACCTGGTGTCATGTGATTTTTGACTTTACCCAAATAAGGATGCACTGCACATGAGGTGTCTGTGTGTAAAATCTTAGCCTTTATCCGTCTTCAATTCTGCGCTACGTTTATTGCATTAATATCTACGGGGTGAGACTTGGAAGGGTGTCTTGACAGAAGCAGAGGAGGCTGGGAGAACACAGCAAGGAAGGCAGCATCAGGAGGGTGGGGGAACACAGCAAGGCAGGCAGCATCAGGAGGCTCTGGGAACACAGCAAGGCAGGCAGCATCAGGAGGCTGGGGAACACAGCAAGGCAGGCAGCACCAGCAGATGCTGTAACCCCTTCTTCAGATCCCAGTCGACTCCTCCACCTCCTGATGCTGCCAGCCTTGCTGTGTTCTTCCAGCCTCCTGTTTGTCAACTTTGGATTCCAGCATCAGCAGAGGTTTTGTCTCTGACCATGGTTCAGAAATAGCAGACACACATTCCTGAGGGAGAGCTCATGCCCGAATCTGCTTCCTCGGATGCTGCCTGACCGGCTGTGCTTTTCCAGCACCACACTTTTTGACCTAAATTTTAATCTTGTGTGGTTTGTCAGAAGCTTGCATCCCTGATCCTGAGAACGCAATCCCAATGACTCAGCAGGGCGGAGGTGGGGACTGCAGATGCTGGAGATTAGATTTTCCTGCTCCTCGGATGCTGCCTGACCTGCTGTGCTTTTCCAGCACCCCTCTAATCTTGACCCCAATGCCTCAGGCTGTCTTGCTGACAGGGAGATGACAGCTTCCCTCCAGCCCCTTGCCCACTCCTATCTTTCACACTCAGTGTCTGGCCATTCAGTTGAGGCGAAGCATGCTGGTACATTTGACCTGTCACCACTGTAAGGTATTCTAACCGTCTGCCTTCTCCAGAAATAACATAGAGAGGAATTTCAGACAAGCAGCCTCAATGTTAAAACATTGTTACCCCCAGACTCTAACCGCAAGACTTCTGTAAATTGGAAATAATTGAACTGAAAGAATAAATGTTTGCTTATTAAAACTTGTACATTGGCAATCGCATTATCTCAAGCAATTTTGATGCAGTTGATATTTTTAACTTTCTGTCACATGACAAAGACAGGTTTGTTTTTGGGTACAGAACCTCATTGTATTTCGGTTTCAGATGCTGCTCAATGAGCTTTTTCAAATTCTTTTCAGACTTTCTGCACGTGGCCACTTTGCTCTCTGTCCCACTTGGCCCCCCAGCTCAGTACTGTCTGCCGATCCAGATCCAGAAATGAGATGCTGCAACGTTTTGAAGGTTTCGATGGTTCGGGAAGTGATGTTCAGCCCGCAACTGAATCAGCAGGCAACAGGTTGAATCATAGAATCCCTGCTCTGTGGAAACAGGCCATTTGGCCTAACAAGTCCATGCTGACCCTCTGAAGAACATTCTACCCAGACTCACTCCCCTACCCTATCCCTATAACCCTGCATTTCCCATGGCTAATCTACCCTAACCTGCACATCTCTGGATTAACCATGGAGCCCCACTCGAGAGGCGTGAGCACTGTACTCCTGGGTTGGTGCTCCAGGGCAGTATGGAGGGAGTGCTGCACTGTCGCGGGTGCCTTATTTTGGATGAGTTGCCCTATCTTGCACCCTTGAGTGGAGAGAGAAAAGACCCCACAAGAGTATTGATAGAGGAGCAACAGCAGTTCTTATTGGTGTCCTGCCCAATGTCCGTCTCTCTCAATTGACACCACTGAAACAAATGGCTCATTATTGCATTGTTGACTGTGGGACTTTGTTGTGCACAGATTGGCCACATTTCATTGGCTCCAGAGTGCTTTGAGGCATCCTCTGGTCGTGCAAGGTGCTATATAAATACAAGTCTTTGGTGTTGTCTTTGAAAGACCATGAAAGACTCTAGGCCTCCAGATGGAGATGGATTCTCTCTGGCTGGAGGATATTCAGTTGGAGATGTCTGGGGTTGCAGGAATCGAGAGATTTGGAGAGCAGCGGGAAGGTGAGGCTGAGGGAAAGGAGCAGCCATGATTGTGCTGAGTGGTAGAACAGATATGAGGGGCCAAATGGACTGTTCCTACTGTGGGTTCTGCTGTTCTTATGCTTCTCAGAGCCCAACATTGAATTGACGTCAAGCATTCTCAACCAAAGGAGCTCACCCACGTTATTTTACAGTGTCAGTGGGTTGGGTTGTTGAGTTGGCTGGTCTCAGATTCAGAGTGATGCTAACATCAATGCCTACACCAGCTGGGGTATCTCTGCAGGTCCCTCCTTCTCAATCTCACTCCATGCCTGAGGTGTGGCGACCCTCAGGCCGAACTCACCACAGTCATCTATCTCTTATTTCAAAAATATGCTTAATATTCACAAAAATAATTATATGCATACATAGTCACTGATGCAACTCGGTTCTGTTTCAGTCGCCAATGAAGAAACCAACAAACATAGTTTGACTCTATCCAACAAACAAACACAAGGCATTTATTTCTTGTACGAGATTGTCTTTACAGATACTTTGAGGTACCAGGAGGGAGCAGTAACTGAACGGACCCCAATTTATCTTCAGCCGGAAGACCTCAGACAGTGGTCTTTCCCCACTGTGCCCTTGGCGGCAGCTGCCCCAGGTTTTGGTGCGTCCCTCAGCACATAGTCCTGGACCTTGGTGGGTGCCGGTCTGCAGCATTCGGTCAGGGTCAACTCCTTGCTCTGGAAGACCAACAAGATTCAGGCAGAGCAAAGAGCATCTTTCACCATGTTAATGGTCCTCTACGCACAGTCAATGTTTGTCTCGGTGGCGTCCTGGGGAACAGAGCAGCTTGGGACAAACATTGACAAAAAAACCTCCAGACTTCCCTCAGGCACCTCTCTCTCTCTCTCTCACGAGAGAACGTGACTACAGTCTCCCGGGACTATGGTGACGTTACTTTCCGTTGATACCGAAACAGTTTGGATCCTATACCTAAAGCTTGATGTTGGCGGCACGGTGGCACAGTGGTTAGCACTGCTGCCTCACAGCGCCAGAGACCCGGGTTCAATTCCCGCCTCAGGCGACTGACTGTGTGGAGTTTGCACGTTCTCCCCGTGTCTGTGTGGGTTTCCTCCGGTTTCCTCCCACAGTCCAAAGATGAATTGGCCATGCTAAATTGCCTGTAGTGTTAGGTAAGGGGTAAATGTAGGGGTATGGGTGGGTTGCGCTTTGGCGGGTCGGTGTGGACTTGTTGGGCCGAAGGGCTTGTTTCCATACTGTAATGTAATCTAATCTAATCTAAAAATAACACGTGTTGCTGATTCATGACCCCTTGATGTTGTCTCTGACTGTGATAAAAGGTGGTGCACCGTGTTAACGAGGGCCACTGTTGCTGATTTCATATCCATCAAATTGACCGGAAAAACAAACTAAACATGTTAAATGTTTTTCAAACTGTTCTGTTTTTAGTGATGCAAATGAGCACGGAGTACATAAGAGGGATTTTATTTGTCTGCTCATGCTGTGAAGTTTAATTCCTTAATTAATAACCATAAAAATAGTGTCCTCGTACTGATAATCAAGAGATTTGTTTTATTTAGTCTATACTGCCACCTGGTGCTCAATGCAGGACAATGCAGGTACAGGCAAAAGTGAGAACTGCAGATGCTGGAGATCAGAGTCGACAGTGTGTTGCTGGAAGAACACAGCAGGTCAGGCAACATCCCAGGAGCAGGAGAATCGACGTTTTGGGCAAAAGCCCTTCATCAGAATTCCTGATTTCTGATGAAGGGCTTTTGCCCGAAATGTCAATTTTCCTGCTCCTTAGATGCTGCCTGACCTGCTGAGCTTTTCCGGCGCCACACTCTCGACTCTAATGCAGATACAGGTAATCGTAAAACATTGAAAGTATTCAGCAAAATCCAACAGAACAGCGGATGCTGCAAATCAGGAACAGAAACAGAAATTACTGGAAAAGCTCCGCAGGTCTGAGGATGGGTCACCAGACCCGAAACGTCAACCGTGATTTTTCTTCACAGATGCTGCCAGACCTGCTGAGCTTTTTCAGCAACTTCTGTTTTAGTTCCTGAAATTATTCAGTTTTTGTTTTGTAATTCTTTTTGTTTATTAATTCATGGGAAGTGTGTGTCACTGGCCAGGCCAGTATTTATTGCCCAAAGAGCAGTTAAGAATCGACCACTTCACTGTGGGTCTGGAGTCACATGTAGGCCAGACCAGGTAAGGATGGCAGATTTCCTTCCCTAAAGGACACCGGTAAACCAGATGGGTATTCCAGCAATTGACAACAGTTTCCTGGTCATCACCGGACTCGTAATTCCAGATTTCAATTCAATTCAAATTCCACACCTGCGAAGTCAGGATGAGAACCTGGATTCTCGCGACGTTATCTGGATTTCCCAAATAATAGTCTAGTGACAATACCACTGTGCCATCATCTCCTCGGTAATGTTACTGAACTGAAATATTATTTAGAAGTTGTTTTGTAATATGCAATGACTCAGATTTAGTATCAACTTCCAATATCACTTTTCAATTCCTAAAATACCAGATTAACACAATGATGATGGAGTGATGGGAAAATGGGAACAGGAGAAAGTCACTCAGCCTGTTCGCTGTCCATTTTGATCATATCTGATCCCTATCCATAACTCTGCTTTTCCCACCTTTACATCAGAGCCCTATGCAGTTCCTGAATTCTGAGAGAAATTACTGATCTACCAAAAATCAGTCCTTCTCAGTTCGGAATCTTTCTAATCCCCAACTCCTTGAGGGAGACTGAGTTTCTGATTTCTATGTTCCTTTGAAGAAGTGCTGAACAATCTGGGTTTAATTCTCCCCCTTGTTCCAGAGTTAGCCACGTGGAGGAAATGGCTGTTTTTATGCTGTCAAATGCTTTCATTCACTATTTAATGAAAGAGGTAACACTTCTTCCTTAGTGATTAACTTGCCTCACGAAGGATGTTGTTTCTTCAGGAACTGTGTATTTCAAGACTGAGAGTTCCTGCAGTCTTGTTTGGATGTCTTTAGTCCTGAAGTGAAGTATGTGCTACCCAGTTACCATTTGAGAAACCTCACTGTATATCTGATCTGTTGCAGTGTGACCTCACTGACAGTAATTCCTTCAGATCCTGTCAGCATGCCTGTGACACTCTGGTGCCTGAGCTGTGTAATTGTCGTTCTGCTAATAACACCAGTTTCGTTAAAGCGACTTCGCAGTAACGCGATTGATGAATCGGGGACACTGTTTCTGACACACGAACCTTTAAAGCGTGTGCTGGCTGGAATGTGATTGCATCGCCAACACTTTAAGCGCTGTTTGCAAAGCGCAATGTTTCTATAACGCGGGGTTGCACAAGCACGCAACCATGTCATTATAGTGGGACTACTTGTACTTTAAAACTCCCCCTAAAACTTGCTTCTTTGACCCAGCTCCCAGCTGTCCTCATTGACGATTTACAAGGATGTTGTCAGGGTTGGAGGTTTGAGCTATAGGGAGAGGCTGAACAGGCTGGGGCTGCTTTCCCTGGACCATCGGAGGCTGAGGGGTGACCTTATAGAGGTTTATAAAATTATGAGGGACATGGATAGGATAAATAGACAGTCTTTTCCCTGTGGTTAGGGAGTCCAGAACTAAAGGGCACAGGTTTAGGGTGAAAGGGGAAAGATATAAAAGAGACCTAAGGGGCAACATTTTCACACAAGAGGGTGGTACGTGTATGGAATGAGCTGCCAGAGGAAGTGGTGGAGGCTGGTGCAATTGTAACATTTAAGAGGCATTTGGATGGGTATATGAATAGGAAGGGTTTGGAGGACGGCTTTTGCCCAAAACGTCGATTTTCCTGCTCCTCGGATGCTGCCTGACCTGCTGTGCTTTTCCAGCACCACTCTAATCCAGACTTGGGTTTCCAGCATCTGCAGTCCTGGTTTTTACCTAGGGTTTGAGGGGTATGGGTCGGGTGGGACTAGATTGGGTTGGGATATCTGGTCGGCATGCATGGGTTGGACCGAAGGGTCTGTTTCCATGCTGTACATCTCTCTGACTCTATGACTCGATACGTTAGCTTGCTCTCTCTCCATGCCTGACCCGCTGTGATCTCCAGCATTTGTTGTTTTCAGTACAGATTCCAGACTCTGCAACAAGTTGCACCTCCCTCTTTTAGTGCCCTCTTTCCTGAACAATGATGGATAAGGTTCTTCCAGGGGCCTTAGAGCATTGCCGCTGTTGTTGTTGTGCATATCAGCATTTACCATTTTGGGCAAAAGACCTTTGTCATTTCCTGACGAAACGTCAATTTTCCTGCCCCTCAGGTGCTGCCTGACCTGCTGTGCTTTTCCAGCACCAGCTCTAATCATATACTGTTTCCACTTAGGCCAACAGTGCAGTGACTGTCTAACCGATCAATCTTCTGGCGAGCTCATGGTGTTGCAGTTGCCACGTGTGTGTTTGGAGTTGGAAAATTTTCCCCTTGTAAAACTAGCTCCTGTGCTGTCCAGGAAAAATCAAAATACTGCGTGCACTGGGAATCTGAAATTAGAGTGGAAAGTGCTGGAGAAACTCAGCAGGTTTGGCAGTGTCTGTGGAGAGAGAGAGAGAGAGAGACCAAGTACCGCACTGACGCTGAATTCCTCCTGCCCTTCCTAGGATCTATATAGTGAGGAAGCAGGCCATTTGGCCCATCAGGTCAATACTGACCCTCCGAAAAGCATCCCAACCAGACCAACCCTTATCCCTCTAACCCTGCATTTCCTGTTGCTAATCCACTTAGCCTGCACATCCCTGGACACTATGGGGGAACTTAGCACGGCCAATCCACCCTAACCTGCACATCCTTGGACTGTGGGAAGAAACTGGGGCACCCGGAGGAAACCTACACAGACACAGGGAGAAGGTGCAAATTCCTAGCAGACAGGTGGAATCAAACTCGGGTCCCTGGCGCTGTGAGGCTGCAGTGCCAACCACTGAGCCACCGTGCCACCCCTCCATTTTTTATGTATGTTACCTGTTTGATACTGATGTAAGATTTCAGTGAAGTGGTCACCCAGCACTTTCTGGTGCCTTGTCATTTTTCTTTTATTCATTTCTGGGCCGGGCCAGCATGTATGCCCCATCCCTAGGTGCCCCTTGAGAAAGTGGGGATAGTGAGCGGCCTTCTTGAACCACTGGAGTCCACCTGCCTGTCATTTACTCCTCCACTAACATCATTGAAGAAAATAATGATTGGAGAGCACTTACTCATTAGTATATGTGGAACATGGTCTTAGACAAGATGTTTTGTCATGCATTGTTTTCTTAACAAGTTCAATCTTATCACCGTGACTGCACTTGAAAAGTTGACAGGAGAGCTGTTGACTGCCTTAAATCTGAGTTAAGTTGTTTGTGTTAAACCTGAAATGCAGCATTGGCCTTCCAGTCATAGTGTCATAAAGCCCTTTGATCCAACACGTCCATGCTGACCAGATAGCCTAAATTCATGGAGTCCCAATGGCCAACATTTGGTCCTCTAAACCCTTCCTGTTCATGTCCCCATCCAGATGCCTTTTAAATGTTGCAATTGTACCAGCCTCCACCACTTCTCATTCCATACACGTACCACCCTCTGTGTGAAAAAGCTGCCCCTTAGGTCCCTTTTAAATCTTGCCTCTCTCACCATCAACCTATGCCCTCTAGTTTTGTTCTTCCCCACCCCAGGGAAAAGACCTGGTCTGGTCACCCCATCCATGCCCTCATCATTTTATAAGCCTCTAAAATGGCCCCTGCATCGCAGTTTCAATTCAGTTCAATTTTTGACGCTTCTTTTTGTCCAACAGCAGAGAGATATTCTAGACTCAAGTTAACTAAAGTAAAATCATCAGGGGAGAGACATTATACTCTAGAACTTGGAACAGAATTTTTTTTTTAAGCAAAGCACAGCAGATGCTGGAAATGTGAAATAAAATCAGCAAGTGCTGGAGAAACTCAGCAGATCTGGCAGTATCTGTGGAGAGACAAAAGCAGAGTTAATGTTTTGAGTCAATTATATTGGGCTCAAACCTCTCCACAGATGCTGCCAGACCTGCTGAGTTTCTCCAGCACTTTCTGCTTCAACCATGGGAGGGAACCTTAATTGTGTTGGATTGCCCACAAACCAGGCCCTTAATTTAGCAAATAAACGAGTTCAAAGAGCACATACTTCCTGTGCAATAAACATTTCGGTGAACAGTTGAGGGAAAAAAACATGTTTTTAAGTACGTAAGACCAGGAAATGAATCACTAGAATCTTCAATTTGCACAGTCTGCATGAAGAGGCCATGTATCTGTGTCCAGGCAACACTGCCATTGAGAGGCACCTTGATGTAGTTCACAAATAAACGCAGTGAAGCTAGGAAGGGAGAGGTCAGGGAGAGGCAGTGAAAGTTTGGTCATGTCGTTGGGATTTTGGGAATCGGCGACATTTAGGAGGGGGCTTGGAAAAGGTTTCTGAAGAGTCCAGAGCGAACGCCGCTCTGCTGCCAAGGTTTGAGGGAGAGGGTTGGTGGTGGGCAGAAGGAACAAGGTTTGAGAGGGGATGTGGTGGTGCCTGAGGACACTGCAGAGTTAACATGGTCCCACGGTTAAGGAGAAAGGTTATACAATTTCATGCAATGAGAAATGGAAAGGACAGGAAGAAATAAATAGGAAGCAGATTTGTCCGACTGTTTGTAATCCTTCCAAACAGCGGTGTCTTGTTCCTGCAGGAGGATTCAAACTACCAAACTGAAAGAAAACTTGACATCAAGCCAAGCTTTGATTTCAGTCCAATAATTCCCAAAACCCTGGCTGTGTTGCAAGTGAAATTAAAGGGCTGTCATAGTTGAAACAGGAACGATTCCCATTTCTGTTGCAGTGGTGTGATGCGGAAAGGTTTATCATCGCGACAAAGATCAAACCGAGTTTGTTTCTTCGTACCAATGCATCAGGATGAAAAGCAATCGGTGTATGTGGTCGTGAGCTGTTGTGCACTGAGTTGCTACAAACAGATGGCAGGATAAGTGTATGCTTCTCCAACATGACGGAAAACACAAGGAAATGTGCAAGATGTGATCTTAACTACAAACCTGATCAATGGCTTTTATTGAAAGTTTTTTGTTTGAGTTGAGCTGACTCTCCATCTCCCCAGCTTCCACCTGTCAGACAGGTTGAGCATTCAGCTTGTTGTTCCTTCTCTGTACCATAACATGAACGAAAGCAGCATGATTGATCACTGAGACCGGCCCCAAGCAATACTGATGTTATTTTCTGGATGAGCGGCAGACACATTGGCGGATCTATTTGGAAAGCAGGGCAGTTTGATCCTGTTTCAGTTGGAGTTAATGGAAGGCAATTTCAGGGACTCCTTGGGAACTGTATTCAGGCTTTATTCGCTACAACCAATCATGGGTTCTGACAGGTGTGATGGATAGCATCCCATTGACAAGCTGCAAAGAGTTGAGTGACTGAGAACAGGATGCAAAGTGTGGCATTGTTTGCAATAATGTTGATAATGAACCTTTAAGCGGATATCATAGAGTCATCGAGACATACAGCACGGAAACAGACACTTAGGGCCAACTCGTGCACGCCAACCAGATATCCTAACCTTAATCTAGTCCATTTGCCAGCACTTGGCCCATTACCCTCTAAACCCTTCATTTCATATATCCAGATGTCTTTTAAATGTTGTAATTGTACCAGCCTCGACCACTTCCTCTGGCAGCTCATTCCATACACGCACCGCCCTCTGCGTGAAAAAGCTGCCCCTTAGGTCTCTTTTATATCTTTCCCCTCTGACCCTAACCCTATGCCCTCTAGTTCTGGACTCCCTCCAACCAAGGGAAAAGATGTTTCCTATTTCCCCTATCCGTGCCCCTCATCATTTTATAAACCTCTATCAGGTCACCCCTCAGCCTCGATGCTCCAGGGAAAACAGCCCCAGCCTGTTCAGCCACTCCCTAGAGCTCAAATCCTCCAACCCTGGCCACATCCTGGTAATTTTTTTCTGAACCCTTTCACGTTTCACAACATCCTTCTGATAGGAAGGAGACCAGAATTGCACGCAATATTCCAACAGTGGTCTAACCAATGTCCCGTACAGCCGCAACATGTCTTCCTAAATGTTTGTACGTGTTGTCACCATTTCAGAGTAAAAGGTGCCCTCACTCCCAAATGTTGTGGAGTCATTACAGCATTGAAGGATGTTGTTCAGCCCATTGAGTCCATGCCATCTCTCTGTAGAGCGTTCTAGTCAGTCCCATTCCCTCCCCTCTATCCCTGTGACCCTGAAAGGTTGTTTGCCTTGAATAGGCGAAAGTGAGGACTGCAGATGCTGGAGACCAGAGTTGAAAAGTGTGGTGTTGGAAAAACACAGCAGGCCAGGCAGCATCCGAGGAGCAGGAGAATCGACGTTTACGGCACAAGCCCTTCTTCAGGATTCCTGAAGAAGGACTGATGCCCGAAACGTCGATTCTCCTGCTCCTCGGATGCTGCCTGGGCTGCTGTGTTTTTCCAGCACCACACTTTTCAACTGCTTGCCTTGAGTGTCAGTCCAATCCTTTTTGAAATCATTGATCATCCCTCCGGCCACTGCCATCATCAATGGCTGTGGATTCCGGCGCATCACTCCTCATGGAGTTCTTTCTCATGTAGCCCTGCACCCCCTGCCCAATCACTGTGTTCCCCAGCCCTTGTGATATCAGCTCATGGCCATAACCTTTCTTTACCAACCGTTCATTGTGCAGGGTTTTAGAAGAGCTCCTGTTTTGGACTATCTCTTTAATTTAAATGTAGGAATGAAGAGGGAGTAAGGAGTAAATATGATTCCCTGTCCTTTCTGCCCGACAATGAGCTAGTCTGCCTTGGTGACTTGGACACAGAGGGGCCCTGGATAGGCTATTGAAATGTGTATGTCATATTGCACAACTGTGAACAAAGGCAAGAATGGCAGAACTGTTTGAAAACACTTCTTTTTTTAGTTTATTTCATTTGATTTGATTTATTATCGTCATGTACCTACGCACAGTGAAAAACTTTGATATGCATGAAGTGCAGACAGATCATACCATACAAAGTGCGTAAGGGTAATAGAATAGAGTGAGGAATACAGTCTTACAGCTGCAGAGAAGGTACACAGAGAGCGAGATCAACATTAAATTTAAAATTTGAGGTCCATTCATCAGTCTAATACAAGTACACAATCCTTTATCCGAAAAACTCCAAATTCCAAAGTTTTTCGTCTGAAGTTTTCTTTCTCCATAGCAAGGTTGTTTGGCATGTAAACACTTAACCCAACTCCACACCCACTCGCCCCACGTGACTCAGATGTGACTTGGCCCAGCACTGGCAGGCATCAATTCTGTCTCAGCATTCATAGTACTCACACGTGCGTCTGCTGGTCGGTAAGATTTTTAAAAATTTCACCGTGAAACTGTCACTTATTCAGAAATCCAAAAAATTCAGAATTCTGAAAACCAGCTGGCCCCGAGGGTTTTGGATAAAGGATTGTGTACCTGTAACAGCGGGGAAGAAGCTGTTCTTGAATCTGTTGGTCCATGTGTTTAAGCTTTTGTATCTTCTGCCTGATGGAATAGGTTGGAAGAGATTATAACTGGGATGGGAGGGGTCTTTGATGATGTTGGCTGCCTTTCTGAGGTAGCGAGTATTGTAGTTGGAGTTGGTTTGTGTGATGGACTGGGCTGTGTTCACAACTCTCTGTAGTTTCTTACAGTCCTGGGCAGAGCAGTTGCCGTACCATGCTGTGATGCATCCGGATAGGGCATTTACAAAAATTGTTTTTACGGACATGTCGAATTTCCTTAGCCCCCTGAGGAAGTTCAGCCTCAGAAATATTTTGCACAGTAAGAGTGATCTGTCAGAATGGATAGATGGAAGCTCTGATAGCAGTCAGGAGAATGCTGTATTTCTGTGGACTATCAGACTGAATATGGCAATGAACATAGTCTCTGGTTGAAGAGAAGTATCCCATGATGCTATGAGAGATTTGTACATGCCTGACCAGGGCAGGGAATTGCTGAGAGAAGGCCTTGCTGCTGGAGTTCAGTTCAAGACTTCTCAGGAAGCTGAAAGAACATTGCTTAACAATTACTCAACATTATGACTCCACTATGCAGGGAGAAGCTGACCTGCTCAAAGCTGAGAATGCTATTAGATGAGAACAGGCCATAAAGTATAAATATGGTGTGCTTTATTTGATTTATTATTGTCACATGTACCAAGATATAGTGAACAGTATTGTTTTGTGTGCTATACAGACAAATCTTACCTCACTTAAGTACTTTGGGGAGAGAGAACAGAATGCAGAACATAGTGTTACAGCTACAGAGAAGGTGCAGAGAAAGATCAACTCTAATATATGGGAGGTCCATTCATACGTCTGATCACACCAGGGAAGAAGCTGTTGTTGAATCTGTTGGGGCGTGTATTCAAACTCCTGTATCTTCTGCCTGATGGCAGTGGATGGAAGAGATTATAACCAGAATGGGAGAGGTTTTTGATGATGATGGCTGCTTTCCCGAGGCAGTGGGGAGTATAGACGGATTCTATGGATGGAAGGCTGGTTTGCTTTATGGACTGGGGAGGTCAAAGAAGAAGATATCATTCCTGTCATTTAGATTACTAGTTTCCTACTATGTAGTGCTTAGTCAATGTTGCTTTTAGATTATTTGTTTCCGTAAAACTCTTAAAATTATGAATATTTACATGCAACTCCTTTAAACCTGAGAATTCAAATATTTTTTAAACAAATTAGCATTCTCAACTGTGAGCAGAACTTTATCTAAACCTGTTTTAGCGTTATATACGGCTATCAAATCCTCAACTGCTTTGGAATAAAGGTCTTTTGTTGAACATTTTCACACAAATGCTGGATGATTCGCATGAAAAGATGTTGCAAGTTTATCAAAGCATTTGCTTTCTCATCTCAAATGGATTGATGCTTCGGTTAAACTATTTGACAAAAGAGCTTCTTATAAATATGTTAAGAATTCCTATACAACGGTTTCATGAGCTGTTTTTGAGGCAGACCAGCCAATAGGCTGCTGACTAATGAGAGAGGGAGATGACTGGTAGTGGTTTAAGCTGAGGTTCAGCGCCCCTCAGGTGAGGGGAAAGGTTGAGAAGGAGAGTCCTTCATGGTCACCTCAGTTGCTGTGGGAATTGAATCCACACTGTTGGTGTCTCCCTGCATCGCAAACCAACCATCCAGCGAACTGAGCTATCTGATCCCCATATACTATGTAGCTCTGGACTGTAAAACTAACTAACAATTAACACAAGACTGACTAGCTTTTTCTAGAAACAGTAATTTATGTCACGTTTTATATCTCCATTTCCAGTTTAGTCGGCACATATATTCACTAAAGAGGCTGCAATCATTTCAGTTTTGTGAAATTGTATGTAATGCATAATGATATGACACTGGCATTATTGGGATACTTTCTTTACACTGTAATGTAATAATCTATCATTACTCTAATGGATGAACAAGGTGCAAGGACGGTTAATGCACAGGATTTCAATGAGAATTTTTTAAAATGACTGAATCGTGCTCTGATGAACCAGGTTATGACTGGTTTAACATAAATCATCTTCCATTACCATCTCAACAACGTTGTGTTTAATATTGTGTGTGATTTCATAACATTTTGCACTCTGCAGCTTGCTCAGTTCTCAGAGAAACAGGAATAGAAAGTTATCTATTCTTTAATCAAAAACACACAAAATCTTAACTATTTATTAATATCTGTTCTACAGCATCCTCCAATCCTGAGGAGCCAGATGCTACGCAACAATCCAATGTGGATGGATCAGACAAGCCCATTGACAAAGTAGGAAAGGAGGTGGCTGATCAGAAAGCAATTGGCAGAAAATCTATAGGTCAGAATTTTTGATAGTTATCAATATATTGTGTTGGTTCTCAGACTGATAGATTTGTCTGGGAGCTGACCAGAAGTGTTGCTGGTGTAAAGAGTTAAATTGTAACAATGAGATGTTGTTCTATGCAAAAAATTGTCTACTGATGGCTTAGTCATGTGTTTGGAATTGGACCCAAAGTTATGTCTTAAGTATGGCTTCCTGAGTCTGTAACACTTTCTCTATGAAGTCTTCATTTTAAGGTTAAAAGTTGCCATAATTGGACCAGCCAATAGGCTGCTGACTAATGAGAGAGGGAGATGACTGGTAGTGGTTTCAGCTGAGGTTCAGCGCCCCTCAGGTGAGGGGGAAGGTTGAGAAGGAGAGTCCTTCATGGTCACCTCAGTTGCTGTGGGAATTGAATCCACACTGTTGGTGTCTCCCTGCATCGCAAACCAACCATCCAGCCAACTGAGCTATCTGATCCCCATATACTTTGTAGGTCTGGACTGTAAAACTAACAAACAATTAACACAAGACTGACTAGCTTTTTCCAGAAACAGTCATTTAAATCTCGTTTTATATCTCCATTTCCAGTTTAGTAGACACATATATTCACTAAAGAGGCTGCAATCATTTCAGTTTTGTGAAATTGTATGTAATGCACAATGATGTGACACTGGCATTATAGAGATACTTTCTTTACACTGTAATGTAATGATCTATCATTACTCTAATGGATGAACATGGTGTAAGGATGGTTAATACATCAGTCATGGATGATAAGATGAGAAACACAGGATATGGAGTCGGCAGTTCAGTTCTTCACAGGATCCCTACAGTGTGGAAGCAGGCCATTCAGCCCATACTAGTCCTCCAAATAGCATCCCACCCAGACTGACCCAATCCCTATGACCTTACATTGCCCACGGTTATTCCACCCAACCTGTATGTCTTTGGACTGTGAGAGGGAACCCACGCAGACACACAGGAGAAAGTGCAAACTCCACACAGACAGTCACCCGAGGCTGGAATCGAACCCAAGACCCTGACGCTATGGGGCAGCTGTGCTGAACACTGTGCCACCCCATGTCATGCATACTTTTTAACAAATTTGGTGTGTAATGGGATGTGGGCCAGTCTTCAATCGCCCTCTCTAGCTGCCCAGAGTAGTTAGTTTGACCATTTCAGAGAGATGTCAAGCCTCACCCATAGTCACGGGGAGCCTGGGGTCTGATGTAGACCAGACGGTGTAAGAATGGCAGATAATCCTTTCTTATAACTGAGTAATTAGATTATCAGGAAATAGGCTACTTCTAAATAGTGACAGCTCTCTACAGCATTAAGTCCATCTTAAACACAATTCTATAGCAGTCTCTGCCTTGGACCAATTACTGGAGAGAGTAATAGTGTGAGGTTACCTTAGCGAGATCTCTGGGCATCGATACGGCAGGAGATTCCGGAGATCACGATTTAAGTATTCAATGATCCGGTTGCTCAGAGGATCCATTTAGGTTTAAGTTTGTTTGAACGTGGAGTTGGGAGGGTGGGGTGAAGAGTTCAGTCACCTAACCCCTAGAGCATTTATTATGAGTGTTGTTTTTAAAATGTGGGACGCCATTGTTCAGAAAAAGAAGGATTGCAAGAACACCCTGAAAGTAATATCTCTGCAGGAGTTTATAAATCTCAAGAGTCAGCTTCCAAGGTGACTTGAGAAAAAAGCAGATGTGAGTGTTTAAGGAAGATGAACCAGTACTCATTGCCATGTTCAAGCACCAGAGTTTTGGCCCCCTTGTGGGACATGAGAGCCCCTGGCAAAGGCAGCCTTTGTTGGCAACCTCTTAGTGCCTTTGGTTAGGCTAGACCACTCCAGAGGCCTAACCACAATCAAAGAGTCAACCGCAAGAGATGGCAGGAGGAGGCTGCTCGGCCCCTCGGACCTACTGTGCCAGTCACGAGGTTGCTGGCTGATCTGACACTCCAGATCCTCACTTTCCCACCCTTTCCTCAAACTACGTGGATGAGGATATCAAGTGTCCGCCCTGAAAGGGCATTAGTGAACCAGATGAGGCTTTCTTATGACTCCAGATGGTGGTTTCATGGTCACCTTCAGTGAGACTCGGTGTTACATTCTAGGTTTATTCATTTAAAGTCCGCCAGCTACTGTAAAGAGATTGAGTATGTGTCTCCGAACATTAGCCTGAGCTGCTGATTACTAGTTTCACTGTGCAACCATCTCCCCCAAAACGTCCAAATGGTGGTTGGAAATGTGTACGCCAATACAACATGTTTGTCCACACTGTTAAGTCCCTTTTTCACGGGGTATCTTATGGAAATTCAGAAAATTATAAAGGGAATAGATTAGGAGCAGGGAGGTTATTTCCACTGGGGTGTGAAACGAGAACGAGGGGGCATTGCCTCAAAATAAGGAGGGAGCAGATTTCGAACTGGGTCGAGGAGGAACTTCTTCACCCAAAGGGGTTGTGAATCTGTGGAATTCCCTGCCCAGTGAAGCAGTTGAGACTACCTCAGTGAATGAAGGGTTACGGTGGGCAGGCGGGTAAGTGGAGCCGAGTCCATGAAAAGATCAGTCATGATCATGTTGAATGGTGGAGCAGGCTCAGTGGGTCAGATGGCCTACTCCTGTTTTTAATGTTTCCTAAACAATTATCACCTTGTTCTTTATGATCTCACAGCCTCTCATTAATGGCCTCGATGTATAATGTTAATGTTTGCACATAAGATAATGGTAGATAATAAATAACCCCATTCTGCAAGCAAGCCTAATCGACAAGTTCGAGAGATTTATTTCTCTTCTTCAACATCTGCCCCGATTTGATACCCTCCCCCAACGCTCTCATTGAAGTACTGATTCTTCCTTGAGTACTGTCCAAGGGCACTTGCTGCTCACCAATATACTGACTGAGTGCTTTTCACAATGAATGCTGCACGAGATGGCTTTTACCAAGCCTGGGCTTTGTCCTTCACCATTGGTGTCCACACATTAGCACTTCTGGCAGGAGTTGCTATCACAGAGCAGGAGCTCTGACTGCCCATCCTACTCCCAGGGTCACTGAAGCCCCTGTATAGTCAGCCCATAAGTACGTTGTAAATCGCAGTGCTGTTCATTTCATTTATTTTTGTGCAAACACTTGACTGTATTGATTGACCTTTGCTACAAGTAACGTTGAAGTTAATTATTAACAAACATTTGCAGGCGATGGAGAAGCAGAAAGTGAAGAGGAAGAAGATGATGATGAAGATTCCAAGAAATCCTCAATGGATGAGGTAGGCCATGCCACTGAATCGTTTATTTCACTTGGGGTATCTGTACAGTACTCACTCCAAGGCTCCTCACCACTGAAGCCCTGTTCAAAATAATATGCTTCCCTGAGCATGCTCAGTAATGCTCATGTGCAAATGATGTCACATCTAAGTGTTTGGTCACATGCCTTTCCCAATGAGTACGCATGTGTAGTTGCTGACGATTGCTGGTGTTAGCAAACACTGCCAAAGTAAATATAGTTCAGTTTCTGGATAAATAATCAGAACAATCTATCATATTCTGTAGGCCACTTAAAACAATTAACTTATCTGATTCTGTGCTGTGAACTTCGCCCAACAGTTCCTCCAAGATTAGTTGTGAATTTCACTGCTTGTTACTTTTCCCAGACGCACTCCGATGTCCAGCAATACATGAGTTCAAACAGCAAGGGCAGTGTCAGTTTCTTTCTCTCCCTCTCTCCTGCACTGACCACACCATATGCTGCCTGAAGGGAAACGCCAACTCACCTGCTCCTCTGATGCTGCTTGACCTGCTGTGCTTTTTCCAGCTCCACACTTTGTCCACGATCACATGGAGTTAATCAAATTGGCTGAAGACTAGGTGTCTGTGATACTGGGGACACTTGGAGGAGCCTGAGATGGATCACCCAATTAACAAAACTGGCTAAAGAGTATTGCGAATGCTTCAGCTGTCTCTTTTGCACCCCGATGCTGGCAGGTGGGACTAGATTGGGTTGGGATATCTGGTCGGCATGGATGGGTTGGACCAAAGGGTCTGTTTCCATGCTGTACATCTCGATGATTCTATGACTCTATATTCAATTTGGAGTTATGTCCAAGGTTGATTGTTTGAGCAATATCCCACCATTGGTAGCTGTTGAGCATGTTGTTAAACACCGCAAGATAGACACATGCACAATGTTCCCTGTTAGTTACTCATTAGATTAGATTAGATTAGATTACTTACAGTGTGGAAACAGGCCCTTCGGCCCAACAAGTCCACACCGACCCGCCAAAGCGCAACCCACCCAAACCCATTCCCCTACATTTACCTCTTCACCTAACACTATGGGCAATTTAGCATGGCCAATTCACCTAACCTGCACATTATTTTTTTTGGATTGCGGGAGGAAACCGGAGCACCCAGAGGAAACCCACGCAGACACGGGGAGAATGTGCAAACTCCACACAGAGAGTCGCCAGAGGCGGGAATTGAACCCGGGTCTCTGGCGCTGTGAGGCAGCAGTGCTAACCACTGTGCCACAGTGCCGCCCACTCGTATTAACATAATCATGATTAGTGTCATTAGCCATTGGCAGTGTCCCACCTCTGAGTCCAACAGTCAAGAGATTTCAGTCCATATCTCATTAGACCACATTTGGAGTATTGGTCGCATTTCTCAGGAAGGATCACTAGCCCTGGACTAGTTCATGAGAATGGTCCCGGAATGAAAAGCTTAACATAGGAGGAATGCGTGAAGAATCTGGGTATATACTCGATAGTGTTCGGAAGGATGAGGGAGGGGATCTAATTGAAACATACAGAATACTGAATGGCCTGGACAGTGTGGATATTGGGAAGATGTTTCCATTGGTGGGAGAGACTAGGACTCCAGGGCACAGCCTTAGAGTAAAGGGATGATCTTTTAGAACGGAGATAAGGACAAATATCTTCACACCTTATCATTGAGGTCATTGAGTATATGTAAGACTGAGATAGATCGGATCTTTACTGTGAAAAAGATCAAGGACTACAGAGAGAAAGCGGGACAATGGGGTTGAAAAACGTGACAGGCATGATTTAACAGTGGAGCAGAGTTGATGGGCTGAATAGTCTAATTACTGCTCCTATGTCTTCTGGTGTTATCTAGGCTGGCACTTCAGCACATTACTGAGGAGGTCCTGCGCTGTCTCAGGTGCCGTGTTTTAGATGACTCAATAAACTGATCATCTATCTGACCCCTCAAGTGGCTGTTAGAAATACCCAAAAAGGAAAATCTCTCAATGTTTCGGCCAACACTAAACCTTGAACCACAATTGTATTGGAGAAAATATTGTTCTCTGGTCATTTACCTCATTACTGAGACTTTGCTGTGTGGAGATTTGTGACCATGTCACAACAGTAGCTAAACCTCACTGACTGTGAAATCTCTCAGTTGAGAATCCAGTGCTCCCTCCACGGCGCCTGCAAAGATATAACTTGCCAGAACATCACACTTCCAATAAGTTAACATTTAATTTTGTTTTAAAAATGACAGTTTTGTATAGTTAACAGAAAACTTGTATTTATAATGCACCTCTATGTCACATCTCAAAGCATTTTCTCGTCTTTGACACACTAATGATGTGCACCCAGGTGAAAAACCCAGCAGTGAATTTGCACACAGAAAGCTCCCACAAACTATCAAAATAGTAGTGAATCAATTATCTGGTTTATCTTCGAAGATAAATATTAGCCAGGGTACCAGGGATAACTACCCTACTCTCTGAAATAATGTCGAGAGAGCAGGTTTCAGTTTAATGTCTCCTCTGACTGTGCAGCACTCCCTCAGAACAACACTGAAGCATCAGCTTTGACCTGTGTGTGTGTGTGGGACATTGAATGCATGAAGCAATAGCTAAGACTCTTTTTTGCAAGGTTTGTGACTCCATTTATTTCATTATGTTCAGCTTCAGAAAAGGTGATTAGATTAGATTCCCTACAGTATGCAAACAGGCCCTTCAGCCCAACAAGTGCACACTGACCCTCTGAAGAGTAACCCATCCAGACCCAATCCCTTATATTTACCCCTTACTAATGCACCTAACACTATGGGCAATTCAGCATGGCCAATTCACCTGACCTACACATCTTTGGACTGTGGGAGGAAACCCACACAGACACGGCAAGAATGTGCAAATTCCACACAGACAGTAACCCGAGACTGGAATCGAACTCTGGTCTCTGGCGCTGTGAGGCAGCAGTGCTAACCACTGAGCCACCGTGCCATCTGCTCATTGCTTGTTTGTCAAAGTGCACATTCTGAAAACCAGAAACGCTCTTGAGACGCAAAACAAAAAGCTGGAGAAACTCGGCAAGTCTGCTAGCATCTGTGGAGACAAGACATAATTAACAGTGTCCTTTGTTTGAACTGATAGCATCACTGAAAAAGTGCTATTGTTGTTGATAACAGAGGGTGGGGGGGACAAAGATTTGAGTGGATAGGTGTATACAGAGGCCGGAAAGAGAGGGAGAAAAAGTAGCCAGAAAAAGAGATGGTTGATAGTTAGTCAGGGAAGAAGATGAAACTAGATGGGTGGTAATGGGGACAATGAGTGGGTGAAAATGGGTTGGCTGTGCTGGAAGACACTGAGATAAGTACATGAAAAGGAAAGGTTTGGAGGGATATGGGCCAGGAGCAGGCAGGTGGGACTAATTTAGTTTGGGATTATGTTCGACATGGACTGGTTGGACCAAAGGGTCTGATTCCATTCTGTTTAACTCTAGGACTCCCTGTCATGACCAGGCCTAGAGTGTAGTGATGAGGAAAGAACATGGAAGAAGGTGTTCAGGCCCTAACATTATTGACCTCAACATTGAGTCACGGCATGGTGGCTCAGTGAATAGCACTGCTTCCCTCACAGCGCCAGGGACCCAGGTTTGATTCCAGCCTTGGGTGACTGTGTCTCCTCATGGGCTGTGTGGGTTTCCTCCGGGTGCACCAGTTTCTTCCCACAGTTCAAAGATGTGCAGGTTAGAGTGGATTGGCCATACTAAATTGCCCAAAGTGTGCAGGGATGTGCAGGTTAGGTGGGTTAGCCATGGGAAATGCAGGGTTCCAGGGATAGTGTAGTGGGGTGGGATGCCCCTCAGGGGTTCCGTGTGAACTTGTTGGGCCAAATGGCCTTTTTCCACACTGTAGGAATTCTATGGTTCTATCCTGAGAAGCACTGTTCTCATGTGCCTCACAGCCTTCTTGAAGTCTTCAGGACTCATAGAAATTGTAGGGTAACTGTCAAGCTTAGTGTGGTGCTGGAAAAGCACAGCAGCTCAAGCAGCATCCGAGGAGCAGGAAAATCGACGTATCAGGCAGGAGCCCTTCATCAGGAACTGTCATTTCCAAACTGTCGGAATTCTATGAGTCCTGAAGACTTCAGGTAGGACTTGAGGTACATGGCAACAGTGCTTATCAGGATAGAGTCATGGAATCTCTTCAGGGTGGGAACAGGCCATTTGGCCCAACAAGTCCACACTAACCCACCCAGACCCATTCCCCTGACTAATGCACCTAACCTACACATTCCCCGAATACAATGGGCAATTTAGCACAGTCAACTCACCTAATCTGCACATATTTGGATTGTGGGAGGAAACCAGAGCCCCCGGAAGAAACTCACCCAGACACAGGGAGAATGTGCAAACTCCACACAGACAGTCGCCCAAGGGTGGAATTGAAACCAGGTCCCTGGCACTGTGAGGCAACATGCTAACCACAGAGCCACCACGCCGCCCATGTGTAAATGTTGCAGCGAATTCATTTTTAATTTCAGTTTTATGGTCTACCGTTTTCTCAACAACCGTTGTCAGCAATTTTCAGTCATGTTGTATATCCTGAAGTTAATTATTCCTTTGGCGTATATTATTAAAGGCTGCTTAGACAAAATATGTCCCAGGAAATTATGACTTTACGTGACCAGATCCCTCTTGGGATATCTTCACAGTTTAAAATACGTCTGAGGCTGGTTTGCCATTGTATATTTGCAGTGCATTCAGCAAGATGTGGAATATAGTTCCTCTCATTATAAATTGCAGAAATATCAAAGCAGAGTGTAATGCACCAGACAGTAAAATAGATAAGTTGCCAAGATTAAAGCAAAAGGCATTTGCCTTCTGCTGCATGAATTAGCTGCATAGCTTAGTTAAACCAATCACAGATAAACATTTGGCAGAGTTCTGTACACTGTTTGCACTATGAGATCAAATGCAGGCAACAGACTTGGACACAATTTACATTGTCCTGTCCTGTAGCTGGTAACAAGTAAAGGACATCCAACCATGTTTTACAAAGTCCAAAGCCTTTCCACTTTTATTTCGATGGGAATAACAACAACTTGCATTTACGGCATGTCTTCAACAGGACAGATAGCCCAAAGACCTTTACAGATGCGTAAGCGTACAGACTTGGAATGGAAGACAAGGTTCAGGGGCGAATGTGTGAAGGGCTCAAAGGAAGGGCTTTTAAATAGAGAAATAGACGAGGGAGTGGAGGTGAGGCTGGGAGGCAGTTCCAATGTGCAGGATCTGATGAGTTGAAGTCAGCGCAGCCTGTGGACCCTCCCAAAGGAAGAGTCTTTGAGCTGACTCTGCCATGTCCCTCCCTTACAATGTGTTCAAAAAATCTCCACCGCTCCAGCCCCAGGCACATATCCCTCTCAAGTTTCTCTTATAACTCCCTTTCATAAAACTATTCCTTTGAGCAAACTTTTGCAGCTTCATTGTCAAAGCTCATCTTGTCCATCACATCCAACTCCTGTTCCCTTCACTGTATTCCCAGCGAGCTGCTGGTTCTGGATCCCCATGTTAACCAATGTTGGTGGCCATTCTGTCCCAATTACGATTGCCGTTGCGCGTTTCCACAAACCGGCCCGCTGTCCTCGTGAGGTACTGCCACTTCTGAATCTCCTTTCCTTCTCAAAACTTTGGGATGTGAAGTCATGCCTGAAACAGCTCCACAGAGGCCGGTATACCGTCACCAAGTCACCCTTTATTTAGGCGGGCGTAGTACCTGACGCTGATCCAGCTGGCACAGAGCCAGCTCTCAGAACCAGCAGAACCTTTGACCCTCCTGTTTCTGTCTGTCAGCTGGGGTTCCCCGTATGGAACAGGTTAACAGCCCCAATCGGGGAACTCAGGTTCTATGAGGTCCACCTGGCTGACCTCATTACAATCACTACAACCCCACTCCCAAAGAGTATATGCCGAAAGAGTGTTGTGGTACAGAATGTGTTTTTAAGAGAAAATGTTTTTAAGTACCATGCACAGCAAGTTCCTTTTCCTATCATCTCTAAGCTCACTCACCAACATTAGAGCAGGGTCAAGCAACACCTTGATTGTAAAATCCGCCTCTTGCTTTCAAATCTCTCAGCGGGCCTCTCCAATGACCCCCATCCCCAACAGATTTTCCAGCTTGCAGGCTGTGCCCAAAGGTCAGTTTGCCCGAGTTCAGTAAGTCCTCCCGACTCTGCTCTCTATCTTTACAATGTCGTCACATTTATCATGAGCAGGTAGTACAGATACATCTCTGAGCATCGAACTGTGAATTAATGCAGCTCCAATAACACTCAAGAAGCTTGATACCATCCAGGACAAAGCAAAATTGTGAGTGGCACAGTGGCTCAGTGGTTAGCACTGCTGCCTCATAGGGCCAGGGATCTGGGTTCGATGCCCACCTTGGGTGGTTGTCTGTGTGGAGTTTGCACATTATCTGTGTCTGTTTCCTCCCGCAGTCCAAAGATGTGCAAGTTAGGTGAATTGGCCATGCTAAATTCTCCCATAGTGATAGGTGCATTAGTCAGGGGTTAAATATAGTGTAGAAGAGTGGGTCAGTGTGGACTTGTTGGACAAAGGGCCTGTTTCCATACTGTAGGGAACCTAATTTAATCAAAATTGCTGTCACATCAACAAGCATTTTGCTTAGTCGCAGCAGTGTGTACTATCTACAAAATGCACTGCATAAGTTCATCAAAGATCCTTCAACAGCATCTTCCAAGCCCACATCCACTTCCACCTAGAAGGATAGCAGTAACAAAGGCTACAGACCAGGAAGTCATGTCCAACCTTGATAATAGATTGATTTAATCATGACTGGAGTAATGTGTCTGGTTCAGGGCACCACACTTTCGGAAGGAGGATGGGATAAAGAGAGGGGGCGCTGCTGGGGGAGAATGACTAAACCGACAGCCCTTCCATAGAGTCAGTTGAATGGCTTCTCCTCCATGGCTGTACGATTCCTCAACAAAGCCACAGTAAGAGGCGGACAGGAACCCAGAAGGCTCACATGATGTTGGAGTACTGACATAAGGATGTGGGATTAAGCTCAGGAACTGTGAATCAGCGGCGACTGGTCGAGTGGCCGATTTTGGAGGCCATGGAAGAGAATCAGAGAGAGAGAGAGAGACAGTAAATGGAATGCCTTGATGGCAGTCACACAAAGTTCAATCGCCAACACTATAGCAGAAACTCCGACAAGGGTATTGCCAGGGTTGGAGGGTTTGAATTATAGGGAGAGGCAGAAGAGACTGGGGCTGTTTTCCCTGGAGCGTCAGAGATTGAGGGGTGACCTTAAAGAGGTTTCTCAAATCATGGATAGGATAAATAGCTGAGGTCCTTTTCCCATGTGGGCAAGTCCAGAACTAGAGGGCATAGGTTTAGGGTGGGAGGGGAAAGATATAAAAGAGACCTTAGGGGCATCCTTTTCACACAGAGGGCGGTGAGTGTATGGAATGAGCTGCCAGAGGAAGTGCTGGAGGCTGGTACAATTGCAACATTGAAAAGGCATCTGGATGGGTATATGAATAAGAAGGGTTTAGAGGGATATGGGCCAAGAGCTGGCAAATGGATATCTGGTCAGCATGGGCAGGTTAGCCCGAAGGGTCTGTTCCACTCTGTACATCCCTATGACTCTCTGACTTAAAATAGACAGACATTGTCCCTGAGCCAGAGGGCTGTGGGTGTGAGTCTCACCGCATGGAGGCTGATGCTTTTGTATTTTCTTGTCAGAGGAATTGATTTTCAAATGAGAAATTGCAAATAAGGACAGAACTATAAAAGGGTCACTGGACATGAAACGTCAACTCTGATTTCTCTCCACAGGTGCTGCCCAACCTGCTGAGCTTCTCTGGCAATTTCTGTTCTTGTTTCAGATTTCCAGCGTCCACGGTTCACTTGTTTTTTTTTTGACTTTCAAATGAGATGTTGAATTGAGTTTCTGTCAGCCTCTCAGATCAATGTGAAAGATCCTATGGCACGATTGCAAAGAAATCCAGAGGAGTTGTGTCTGGGCAATATTTATCTTTCAATCAACATCATAAGAAAGCAGATTATCTCTCCATTATTGTGTTGTTGTTTCTCAGAGCTTGCTGTGTGCAAATTAGCTGTCGCTTTTCCTACATTGACAGTGCTTCAATTGGATGTAAAGTGCTTTGGATATGCTACAGTCTGGACGCGTCTATTATTGAAGCAGGTTTTTTGTTAACACTCTTGCACCATTTGTATGAAAATGCTTTCAGATTAAAAGCTCACGAAAGTGGTCATTTGTGGGACTGACCTTGCAAAGCTCGAAACACAGTGCATTTTATCAACAGCATTTTTAAAACAATTATTGTTGGCCTGTACTTACAGGGGACTGCTGGATGTGAAGCGAGTGCTACAGAAGAAATGTCCAACCTGGTTACCTACATACAGCCAGTGAAGTTTGAGTCCTTCGAGATTGCTAAGAGTGAGTGACTTTTTATCCGGCAGGTTACACTTTGCAGAGTATCCTGAATTGCTTCCATAGTCTTGACGCCACTGAGTTCATGCAATAAAGAGAGACACTTCTTCATCCAGAAAGTGTTCAATGCACTGTCACAAGGAACATCCTTGTGATGAAACCACGGCCTTCCCCCTTCCACTGTAATTTCCTCCAGGTCCTTCAACAATATCTGCCCTCCTCTGTGAAAGGACTTGAATCCAGGCAGTATCAGCAGATCTTTGTTATTCCAGTCAAGAATCATGTTTGGAAGTGTACAATGCCTTCAGAAACAGCCATTATGAAAATAGTTGTGAGGTTAGAGATGATAAAATAATGCTAGACTGACAGCATATCGTTCTAAACGTCTTGCCTGAACCCGGATGAGGAGAATCAATCAGATGCAGTTCAATTTCCTATTTGGGGGATACTTTGATATTTAATAGACAAGCGTATTCTTTAAACAAGTGCCGAACTCCTTATCGACTAAAGCTGCCTTGCAAATCAAACTTTATTCCCCTTGATCTGAAACATGTGCACTCTTAGTCAGCGAGGACAAAGAAACATACACAAAGATAAGAGCAGGGGAAACCCTGTGGTTCAAGAAACCAGACTGAAAGGGTAGAGAAAGGTGACTTTCTCACAGTGCCTTCGGTTTTTTTTGTCAGTGAGCGCCTGTTGAGGAACAATGGAAAACCTGCAGAGCAAATTCAGATGAGGAACAGTTGGGAACTTTGATATTTGAAACTTTACCCTTGTTTTCCAAAGCAACTTCATTGCGAGAGATATGGGGAGGGCTGCATTTGGCTTCAAGCTGACTCTTAAACAGACAAACAGAGGCAAGTAATGCAGATTTTCACATGTCTCCAACAACTGCCTACAGCTTCTAAGTGTGTACTGAAGAAAGAGAATCCATTACCTCATTCCAGAGGCTGTTGCTACGCGACAGCAGAGTAGATCCATTTGGGTTTTTCAGGTCTGTATTCAATAATTAAAACCAGGGGGTTGCACCCCTCACTCTCTCTAAAGCTTTGCTGAACACTGTTTTCCAAAGCCGCTAGTTCCTTTTGCGAATAGCCTAAAATTTCCTTAAACCTCTGGCTTTCCCATTCCAAGCAATCACACAGTTAATCCTTTGCAACCCAGTACTGACCAAATGTTTTCCACTTCTCATAATCCACCAATAAAATGAAAAGATAGGATGGTTGGATATTCCTACAGCTTAGGGAGATCAAGTCACAATAGTCATACCAGATCATAGGGCTGTTCTCTCATCAAGGAGAGACGACTGGTGGGAGTTTAAGCTGAGGGTCAACACACCTCAGGCGAGGGGAGAGAGGTTGTGAAGGAGGGATCTTCCCAGCCAGTGCAGGAATTGAACCCATGCCATTGGCATCACTCTACATTGCATACCAGCCAGCTGAGCTAACTGCCCCCTAAGCTTAACTGAGAAGCTGCATCGTCAGAGTGAGTGGTTATTTTTACTTGCTGTATGCTTGCAATTAATTTTGAGAAGCTGACAGTACTGACTGGTGATGGTCCATGGTGAGAAAATATTTGGATTGCTGTCTATATCCTTATAGATAAGCATATTGCTGACAAGTCTACAAAGGGTTTTATCTTGTGAGATCTATTCTGCAAAAAGAGCCTCTCTCATTAGTAAGGGACATGTGTAAATGTTACATGATTTGACCCTTCTTTGTAAACAAGTGCAATCTTCAATGAGTCGACGTGATAAAATGATCCATTTGAACTCTTCTGAAATACTTACAGTCAGGTAGTCTGACTATAAATAGTACCCATTATATTGGCTATCCCTTCTGGGTGAGTTGGCTTTTAAGCATTTCCTTCTCCATCTCTACTGGACCAGGAATGCTCGGGTCAAATATATTGAGCCTTTGAGTCTCACTAGCCTCAGGGCGAAGATTAGCCAAGGATAATTGGAGGCTCTGCAATGCCAGACCTGTGACTGCTGACAAGAGACAATGAGCCACAGTTTCCAAGGATCCTTTATTGGGAATTGGATAGGATCGCCATGCTTTTCGGACTTTAGAGCATGTGATTTATGAGGCAACATAAAGAGTTTTAAATTCTCAGGCTTGGCTGACTTTTTAATGTTGTAGACAAATTTGCCTTCTACAGTCACGCAACATCAGCAATATTAGTAACTCACAGTAGACAGAGGATTGCTGTTTGCCACACATTCATTTGAATCATTTTTTGGGAACTGTCAGGTTAATGATGAAGTTTGGTTTTGTTGAGATTTTTGAACATAACAGCACAGTGGTTATGTTACTGGGCTAGCTACCCTAGACCGATACATCAGAAGCTTCAGTCTCACAGGAATTCAATTAATTCAATAAATTTCTCATAAAATGCTTGCCTAATGGAGGGGACCGTATAACTGGCAGATTGACATTAAAAACTCAACAGCTAATGCTCTTAAGAGATGCAAATCTGCAGTCATAGATCATAGAATCCCTACATTGTGGAAGCAGTTCATTCAGCCCAGCGAGTCCACACTTACCTTCCGAACAGCTTCCCACTCAATTTATAATCCACCGAGCCTGCATATCCCTGGAGACTGTGGGCAATATGGCATGGCCAATTCACCCTAATCTGCACATCTTTGGACTGTGGGAGGAAACCCACGCAGACACAGGGAGAATGTGCAAACTCCACACAGACAGTTGCCCGAGGCTGGAATCGAACCCAGGTCCCTGGCGCTGCGAGGCAGCAGTGCTAACCACTGAGCCACCGTGCTCCCAGTCTGGCCCCACCTTTGTGACTGCGGACCCACAGCAGACCCTGAAGTGCCCAGAGTGAAGACATTCTCTTGTGTTCATGAAGATAGCTCACCTCCACCTTCTCGCAGGGTAATTAGGGATAGGAAATGGAGCTGGCTGTGCCATCCTGAGAAAACATTTGTCATTAAACAATTTTCAATTCCTCTTCCGTACCTGGCTCATGTTGAAGTTTAGGCCCAACAAGTCCACACCGACCCTCCAAAGAGCAACCCACCCAGACCCATTCCCCTACATTTACCCCTTCACCTAACACTATGGGCAATTTAGCATGGCCAATTCACCTAACCTGCACATTTTTGGACTGTGGGAGGAAACCGGAGCACCCGGAGGAAACTCATACAGACAATGTGCAAACTCCACACAGACAGTTGCCTGAGGTGGGAATTGAACCCAGGTCTCTGGTGCTGTGAGGCAGTAGTGCTAACCACTGAGCCACCGTGCCACCCGGGCAAACAGACAGAGAGAGAGAGAGAGGCAGCTCTCGAAGGTTCCTCTGAATTCCTGGAGAAACTGCATATTCAGATCCATTAGCGAGCAAGATTTCTCTGTTCCTGGATTAGTCATGTTAAGGCTGAGGCTCATTATCCAGATGCAAGTTCATGACCCAGCAAAACCTGGATAATATCCAGATTTGAGGTGACAAGTGCCAGGCAATCACCATCTCCAACAAGAGAGGATCTAACCATCGGCCGTTGACATTTATCACGAGGATATAAGGGCCAGGAGCAGGAATACACCCATGGATCCTACCATGACCCTGAATTCCTTTACTGTTCGAAATATTATCTATCTTAGCATTTGTTTTTGTAAATATTTTTATTGAGAAAAAGATTTTGAATTTTTCACAATATTATAAAATAACTACAAAATATTACAATCTTGTAATATAACAACAATAACAGTAAACAAACTACTACTCTACTCCACAAACAAGTGAGAAGAAAACCTACAATCCAATAAATAACTAAATCAAAAAAAGAAATTAAATTCCTCTATGACTCTATGACTCTAAACCAAGTTGAACCAAGGCAAGCGAAATGAAGTTACAACACTCAGCGCAATCCGACCAAAGCTCCCCATCACCGGGAGCGTCAGTTAGCAAACTCATATTTATTCCTTCCAATGGCCCCCGGCCCACCAAGCCCCTGACCATGAGCTAGATGTCGGAAAATCCCCCAGGATTCTCAGGGTGGCATAGATTAGTTATGGAGCACATCTGCTTAGACTTCCTCATAAGTATGGTGCACCAGACATAAAAAGCCTTTCTGAAATATATAGCCGACAAGTCGGTGTCTATATATTTCAGAAAGGGTCGCCATGTCCTATAAAACAGTTCCGTTTTCTGGTGCACCATACTCGTGAGGAAGTCCAAGCAGATGTGCTCCATAACTAATCTACGCCACCCTGAGAATCCTGGGGGATTTTCCGTCATCCAGCTCATCAGGATGTTCTTCCTCGTACAAAGTGAAAGAATATTAAACAGTTTCATCCCAGGTGCATCCAAAGAGGGGAGATTCAGCAAACCCAAGAGGAGGGACATCGGAGCTACCTTGACCTCGGTTCCTAACATCCCTTCAGAGACACTCGCTATCCCGCCCCAATATCTCCGAAGCTTGAGGCATGACCATAAGCAACGAATAATTGTACCAACATCTGTTTTACGTTTGGGGACGCTCCTGTCTTAAATTTCGCAAGCCGCTCTGGTGCCAAGTAAGCCCTGTGGAGTACCTTCAGTTGCATAACCTGCGTCCTATTGCAAATCGAAATCCTCCTTACGTTCTCCCAAATATCCTCCCACGCCTCTGACGAGATCTCCATCCCCCCAATTCCAGAATCCAGATTCCGCACACGCTCAATGTCCTTTGAGACACTACCTCCTAATAAATGATAGAGGGTGCTGACCGAGAGAGTACCCATGGATCGAAGTACTCTCCACATCCGACTTACAGGGACTAACCATTAATGTAGACTCTTTCTGTATAAAGTCCTGAATCTGAAAATAATGAAAGAAGTCTCTTCCAGATAGTTCATATTTCTGGCTCAGCTGCTCGAAAGACATCATGACCTCCCCGTTAAATGAATCTCCCAAACAAGAGACTCCTCTGGACTCCCAGAGCCTAAAGCCAGAATCCATCGATCCCGGCCGGAATCCTAACATTCCTGCCATGGGAGTGAAAGGGGAAGGATTTTGTAAGTTGCCCTCACCTTATCACATCATTCTCCATGCTTTAACCGTGTTAAGGACAATCAGGTTTCTGCAATGGTCCATAACAGTCCTCATCTTGTCCATAAACAACAAATTAATGAGGGGGCACTTCGCCTGGGAGGCCTCGATCTCCAGCCAGATTGACCGCGGGTCCTGGCAAGCCCAGTCAGTCACAGAGGATAGTTGAGAACTTATAGAGTCATAGAGTCATAGAAATGTACAGCACGGAAACAGACCCACTGGTCCAACCCGTCCATGCTGATCAGATATCCCAACCCAATCTAGTCCCACCTCCCAGCACCCGGCCCGTATCCCTCCAAACCCTTCCTATTCATATACCCATCCAGATGCCCTTTAAATGTTGCAATTGTACCAGCCTCCACCACGTCCTCTGGCAGCTCATTCCATACACGTACCACCCTCTGAGTAAAAACGTTGTCCCTTAGGTCTCTTTTATATCTTTCCCCTCTCACCCTAAACCTATGCCCTCTAGTTCTGGACTCCCCCACCCCTAGGAAAAGACCTTGTCTATTTTCCCTATCCATACCCCTCATGATTTTATAAACCTCTATAAGGTCACCCCCTCAGCGTCCGATGCTCCAGGGAAAACTGCCCCAGCCTATTCAACTTCTCCCCATAGCTCAAATCCTCCAACCCTGGCAATATCCTTGTAAATTTTTTCTGAACCCTTTCAAGTTTCACAACATCTTTCCTCTACCTGTGACTCCACTTTCAAGGAGCTATGAACCTGCACTCCAAGGTCTCTTTGTTCAGCAACACTCCCTGGGACCTTACCATTAAGTGTATAAGTCCTGCTAAGATTTGCTTTCCCAAAATGCAGCACCTCGCATTTATCTAAATTAAACTCCATCTGCCACGTCTCAGCCCATTGGCCCTTTTGATTAAGATCCTGTTGTAATCTGAGGTAACCTTCTTTGCTGTCCACTACACCTTCAATTTTGCTGTCATCTGCAAACTTGCCCCTTATGCTCATATTCAAATCATTTATATAAATGTCGAAAAGTACTGGACCCAACACCGATCCTTGTGGCACTCCACTGGTCACAGGCCTCCAGTCTGAAAAACAACCCTTCACCACCACCCTCTGTCTTCTACCTTTGAATTTAACCCCCCATCCCCTGGGGAAGCTGCAATTTGACAAGCTTATTAAGAAGCTGTCTATGATGCCAGATGAAAGATCCAAGCCAACTGTAAAACCTCCAAAGCGCTTGCCCAGGCAGCATCAAAGGGAGCATTCACATGGGATATAACAAACGAGGAAGAACATTCATTTTGACCAGAGCTATTCTACCCAACCAGGATATCGGAAGATCTTCCCAGCACTGAAGGCCCTGTCTTATCTTCTCTAGCAACTGCACAAAGTTAGTGTTATATAATTGATGGAAGGCCATGGTGATAAAAATGCCGAAATACAGGAAACCTCCCTGTGTCCACCCGAAAGGGAAACGGGTTCCACCCCCAAGGTCGGGTACTCTGACAAGACCCCCCACAGGCATGGCCTCCGACTTCATAATATTGATTTTACAACCTGAGAAAGATCCAGATAGCTTAGTCACTTGTATTAAACAAGGCACAGGTATTGTTGGGTTCATTAGAAAGAGAAGATCATCATCTGCATAAAAGGGTGATCTTATGCCCTCCTGATCCCACCTCCAGGGCAATTATATTGGGGACCCTCTGGATGGCCTCTGTCAACGGCTCTATCACCGATGTAAACAGCAATGGTGAAAGGGGGCATTCCTTGTCGGCTGCCTCTAACAATACTAAAATTGTCAGGCCTTAGACCATTAGTGAGAACCGCTGCTTTAGGGTCACTGTATAACACTGCCACCCACCTGGCAAAGACCCTTCCAAGACCAAACCGCTCCAGGACATAAAGGAGGTACGGCCTACTCCACCTCGTCAAGCACTTTCTCTGCATCCAGGGAGACTACCAAGCCTGGAATCGACCCTTGCTGGCATACCTGGACCATATTTAGTATTCTTCTAATATTATCTATCTTTACCTTAAAAAAAAGTCAGTGAGGTAGCCTCAACTGCTTCCCTGGGCAGGGAATTCCACAGATTCACAACCCCCTGGGGGAAGAAGTTCCTCCTCAGCTCAGCCCTAAATCTGCTCCCCCCCTTATTTTGAGGCTATGCCCATGAGTTCTAGCTTCACCTGCCAGTGGAAAAAAACCTCCCTATTTCTATCAAATCTATTTCCTTCATAATTTTATGTGTTTTTAATGTAACTTTTATGAGATCACCCCTCATTCTTCTTCATTCCAGTGAATGTAATCCCAGTCCACTCTGTTTCTCCTCATAAGCCAACCCTCTCAGCTCCAGAATCAATCACATGAGCCTCCTGTGCACCCCCTCCAGTGCCAGTACATCCTTTCTCAAGTAAGGAGACCAAAACCGCACACAGTACTCCCAGTTGTCGCCTCACCAGCACACTATACAGCTGCAGCATAACCTCCCTATCTTTTAACTCAGTCCCTTTAGCAATGAAGGACAAAATTCCATTTGCCTTATTCATTACCTGTTGTACCTGCAGACCAACCTTCATGCACAAGGACACCCCAGTCCCTCTGCACAGCAATATGCTGCAATTTTTTTTAGTGTTCACATAAAAGCCCTTTTTACTGTTATTCCTACCGAAGTGGATGACTTCACATTCATGAATCTGTCAGACCTTTGCCCACTCTCTTAAACCATCTATATCCCTCTGCAATCTGAGTCCTCTGCACACACTGTGCTCTGCCACTCATCTTAGTGGCATTTCCATCACTGAATCCACCATTATCAACATCCTGGGAGTTAGCACTGACCAGAAACTGAACTGGCCTGGACATTTTAAACACTGCGGCTACAAGAGCAGGTCAGACGCGGGGAATCCTGTGGCGGCTAGCTTAGCTCCTGACTCTGCAAAGCCTGTCCACCATCCACCAGGCACAAGTCAGGTGTGTGACACTTGCCTGGCTGGGCTCCAACAACACTCATGAAGCTGAAGGAGGTTATAACTGGGCACTCGGAAACACACAAGGGAATTGGAGAGGGTCAGCATATTTTGCGAAACAGAAATGTTTCACCAATTTATTGGAATTCTTTGAGTGTGTGGCATGCAGTGTGGACAAAGGGAAGCCCATTGATGTATGATACTTGGATTTGAGAAGGCTCTACTTCTACATAAATAGGTTATTGCACAAGGGAGGAGTTCATGGTGTGAGGGCTAACATACTAACGTGGACAGACAATTTGCCGACTGGCAATATCACAATGAAAGCCTCCTTGTAGATTGTGATGGGGTGAATGGGGATGTTAGACAGGGATCTGCACTGGAGCTTGTTGACTTTTTGCCATTTATAGCAATGACTTAAGCGAGGGGAGTGAAGGTGTGGTGGGCTGAACTTGCAGATAGCACATGAGTAGGTCAGGTATGTTGTGAAGTTGACATTACAGTGATGAAGATCGGTTTAGTCAAAACAGAGTTTTGCAACAACTGTAACAAGGAGCCCATCGGAAAAGATACTGAAGTCTTGTTGAAATGCTCCTGGGGTAATTATTGATGGAGGACATTGAGGTATGTTTTATTCTTACATTTTTGTGACATTGTTATATTTGTTCCCAGGATGGCATACGAGGAGAGACTGGATCGGCTGGGCTTGTACTCATGGAATTGAGAAGAATGAGGGGGGAGTTGCACAGAAACATATAAAATCCTGCTGGGACTGGACAGGCTAGATGCAGGAAGAATGTTCCCAATGCTAGGGAAGTCCAGAACTCGGGGTCACCGTGTAACAATAAGGGGTAGGCCATCCAAGACTGAGATGGGGAAGAATGTCTTCACTCAGAGAGTTGTGAACCTGTGGAATTCTCTCCTACAGGAAGCTGTTGGGGCCAGTTTGTTGGATAGATTCAGGAGGGAGCTGGACATGACCCTTGTAGCTAAAGGGATCAAGGGGTATGGGGAGAAAGGAATGGGCTACTGAGATTGCACGATTAGCTGTGATCATATTGAATGGTGGGGCAGGCTGGAAGGGCCAAATGGCCTACTACTGCACCTATTTTCTACATTTCTATGTTTCCCATTGACTTAGAAATCGATATAAGTGTTTTGATTTCTTCTTAATCTATTACTCTGCTAACTCTTGGTCAGGCAATAAAGTTATTGGCAAGATTTCCCTTCCCTCTCACAAAGGGCTCAATTCTGCTTTATTGGTGCTCCATCAATGGGGCTTCCTCATCACCAGCTCAGGACAGGCGAGGTAACAAGGGCTTCAAGGTTCTAAAATGTTTTTGTGTGTTTCACGTTCCCCACCGGCACCCACCCCAGTTTATAACATGACCTTGCATTCCTCCATTCGATTAGATCTCACTCCAAAGCATACAGCACACACCCCCCCCCTCATGCCAAGTACAATAAAATGAACACCTCAGTGTCCGTGCCGAACTGTGTCAGCCAGTTTTCTTAAAGCTGAAAGGTTAACCGAGAGGTACAGCCGGATGTGCGGTGGGTTATTGGACGTTTCTGTTTTTTCACTTGTAGAGAACAACAAAAGTTTCGAAATGTCGTCGTTCGTGGAGACCAAGGCTCTGGAGCAGCTGACGAAATCGCCTGTGGAGTTTGTGGAGTATCCCTTCAGCAAATACTGACTGTACCATTCCCATCACTCGCTCAGACGTAAATCAGTGATGTTTAATTTCGTAGAGAGAGAGGTTCACCAGAGATTCAGGACGCACCACGATGCAAACATGATGTTAAACCATGAAAAGTGATGGCAACTTTAAAAAAGGATCTCAAAGCCCCCATTTATTGTGAATCTTAACAGACCCTCGTTTGTTTCGCATATTTTTGTTCAGATTTCTTTCTTTCTTTCTTTCGCTCTGCTTTTAGAGTTAGGAGGAAGTGAGGACTGCAGATGCTGGAGAGTCAGAGCCGAAAAGTGTGGAAAAGCACAGCAGGCCAGGCAGCAGCCAAGGAGCAGGAGAGTCGACGTCATCAGGAACATTCCTGATGAAGTGCTTATGCCCGAAACGTCGACTCTCCTGCTCCTCGGATGCTGCCTGACCTGCTGTGCCTTTCCAGTGCCTTACTTTTAGAGTTGACCGTTTCAGAGGGTTAGGAGTTAACAACATTGCTATGGCTCTAGAATCACATCTAGGTCAGACCAGGTAAGCATCGCAGATTTCCTTCCCTCAAGGACATTGGTGAACCAGATGTTTTTATTCCCAAATCAATTGATGATAGTTAATGCTATCACCCAAATTGTGGGTGGGTTTAAGTTCCAGAGTTTTCATTAAGCAATTTCAAATTCCACCCATGCAATGGAGGGACTTGAACCCATGTCCCCAGCACATTATGCCCAGCCTGTGAAAGGTTAACCTAATGATGCTACCACTGTGCCACCATCACTCCACTCAAGGTTGTGACTCCTATGCAGTACCAAGGGAGTGCAGCACTGTCAGAGGTGTAGCCTTTCAGACGAGACTTTACACTGAGGCCTACTCTGCCCTCTCAGCTGAGCGTAAAAGGCTCCCCAGGAACTATTTCAGTGAAGAACAGAGGTTTCTGCTGGCCAATGTCTATCACCCAACCAACGTCGTGAGAACCAGATTATCTGGTCATTGTCATTTGCTATTTATGTGCAAATTGTCTCCTGCTTTACAGTGATGACACTTCAAAAAGTACTTTATTGACTGTGAAACGCTTTGAGAGCTCTGGTAGTTGAGATGGACACAACATAAACATGACTAGAAGAAAGTGAGCACTGCAGATGCTGGAGATCAGAGTCAAGAGTGTGATGCTGGAAAAGCACAGCCAAGTCAGGCAGCATCCAAGGAGCAGGAGAGTCAACATTTCGGGTATGAGCCCTTCATCAGGAATGAGGCTGGTGCACCGAGGGGGTGGAGAGATAAATGGGAGAGGGGGTGGCAAGGTAGCTGAGAATGTGATGGGTAGATGAAGGTGGAGGGGTGATGGTGATAGTCGGAGAGGAGGGTGGAGCGGATAAGTGGGAAGGAAGATGGACAGGTAGGACAGTTCAAGAGGGAGCTGCCAAATTGGAAGGTTGGTTCTGGGATAAGTTGGAGGGAGGGGAATTGAGGAAACTTGTGAAGTCGACATAAATGCTGTGTGGTTGGAGGGTCCCAAGGAGGAACATAAATATAAGATTTTCCTTTTGATCTTGAGTTGGGGGAATTTCAGAAGATAAGACATAGTTTCTCGTTTGAATAATATCTTCTCACTCTGCATCCAGGTGTTGCTGCTACTGAGAGTGGTGACCCAGACCTTGTTTTCTTTGAGTAGGAAGAATATGATTTTTAACAATAAAATCTGAGAGCTGTTCATTCAGACCGTGGCCACTGGATGGCGTCATCCCTTAAGAAATGCAAGCAATGGGCAAGAAGAAAGACAGACTCGAATAATAATTTTTTTGTTGCTTAACTGTTAAAAAGTTCTTTTTAAATAAGAACACATCTTCACGCACCGCTTGAAATGCTGATCAGTTTGCAAATTACTTTGGGCAGCCCCTGTGTTAACTTCTGGAAATTAATTCACTTGTAGGAGAATAATTTATAGGCTTATCTTGATGGCTGGATATTTTGCTTTAACAGAAGTCCAAGATAACTCAATTAGCTGAGTGGACACCATGGTTAGTGTGGACCAATTTGAGCTGAAGGGCCTGTTTCCATGCTATATTACTCTATGACTATATAATATTTAATTTAAAGAGTGTTGGAAATATTCAGCAGCTGGGTGGATAAATGTTATCACCCAGGGTCCTGGTGTGGCTGATGGGCATTATCCTAGAGCCACATCTCCCACCACACATTTGGCACCTGTTCCCAGGAGGTCGAGGTAGATGCCTTGTTCCGATTTCTCTTAACGTAGGAATGCTATTGTACATCAGTAGCAGTTGGTGTCACGCTAATATCTTCCCCCTGCATTGCAGTTAAGGGCTTAATTTGGATTGCAGTTTGGTTCCTCCCCTCTGGCCTTACTGTCATAGATGATCCTGCCAGGAGTTGGGAAGTCCTGATAGCATCGTTCTCGGGATCATTGGAACACTCAGTCCACAGCCAGGTGGCAATCCACAGGAAGTCTCCTCCTATATTAAATGCAAACTCCAACATCCACTCTGTGGAACAATACATCATTGGAGAACTTGGTGACATAGTCTGTGAAGTTGCCTTAAAATGGAGTTTAATGTTGTTTTGATCTGTTGGACCTGAAAGGAGTGCAGCTAGAATTTACCAGAATGGTCTTTTTAAATTAATTTGTACGTTATGGGTTTAAATACCCTCAACGAGGAGGTGATAGCCGAGTGACACCATCATTCCACTATTAATCAGTGACTCAGTGCACATTCAGGGGACCCTGGGTGAATGCCATAGATTTGAATCCAGTGGAAATCTGGAATTAAAAATCTAATGATGACCATGAACTAATTGTTGGAAAAATCCATCTGGTTCATCAATGTCCTTTACCTGGTCTGGCCTACATGTGACTCCAGACCCACAGCAATGTGGTTTACCCTTAGCCATTACCTGGGCAATTAGGGACAGGCAATTAATTCCCACCAGTGACGCCCGCATCCCATGAATGAATTTCTAAAAAATATTCTCAAAGTGTTATTTGTCAGCAGAATATTCCTTTCGTCCTCAGATCCTAGGAGGGGACAGCAACTCTTCTGAACAATATTCAGTTCAATTTGTCCATAGTGATGTGCAGAGAATGTCTGCTTTTTCTTATTCGCTGACAGGACATGCGTGTCGCTGGCTGGACCTGCATTTATTGCCCGTCCCTAGTTGCCCTTGAGATGGTCGTGCTGAGCTACCTTCTTGAACTGCTTCAGCCCGTATATTTTAAGGACTCCTGCAGCACTCTTGGGGAGGGAAATTCCAGGATTTTGACCCCTTGACACTGACAGAATGACACGGCATTTCCAAGTCAAGATGGTGAATGGTTTGGAGGGGGATTTTCAGGTCACGGTGTTCCCAAGTTCCCATGGCATTAAGGGGTGACTACGCACACTAGGCTGGTATTCCTGGGAATGTGAAGGGATGATTTGATTGGAGATTTATAAGATTTTGAAAGGAATTTATCAGTGTGAGACAGAGAGAAGCACTTCTGCCACTGTCAAGAAATCTAGGATAAAGACATGTAAGAGACGTGACTTCAATATCAAAGCTAGGTCATTCTGGAGGGAAGGCAGAAGGCACTTCTTCACGCAAAGGTCTGTAAGATTATGGAACTCTCTCCCAGAATACGCAGTAACCGCTAGCTCACTTAGTCAGAGAGTCATACAGCACAGAAACAGTCCCTTCAATTCAAACAATCCATACCAGCCATAATCTCAAACTAAACTAGTCCCATCTGCCTGCACTTGGCCTATTTCCCTCCAAACACTTCGTAAAGTTAAGAGTGTGGCACTGGAAAAGCACAGCAGGTCAGACTCTCCTGCTCCTCGGATGCTGCCTGACCTGCTGTGCTTTTCCAGTGCCACACTTTTCAACTCTGATCTCCAGCATCTGCAATTCTCGCTTTCACTTAGTAAAGTTAAGTCAAGAGTCATTTGATTGAGTTTTTTTCCTTAATAAGAATATGGGGGGAAATGACTTCAAGACAGATTGAGGTAGAGATTAGCCTTGGTATTATTGAATGGGAGTTCAGTCTTGAGGGGCTGGATGACGTTTACTTGTTCTCCTGCTCCTACTCATTGGAAGCTCACAAGTTCACCAGCCTTTTTTTCTCACGGTGATTTCACTTATCCCAATATCTGTGTTTCTATTTGAAACAAGGCCTTCATTTTCTCTGCAACTTTCCTTAGCAAACACTCTCTCCAGATACAACAAGAGGCAGCTGAGCCGCATTTATCCGAAGGGAACCCGAGTGGATTCCTCAAACTACATGCCTCAGGTATTTTGGAATGCCGGATGTCACCTGGTAGCTCTTAACTTCCAGACATTAGGTGAGTATTGAAAACATCTACCTTTGGTTTTTCTGAAGAGGGGCTGACAGGGTAAATGTTTGAGAGGCTAATCTCTTTTTGGTTAGGAAGTTTGGAACAACTGATCATAATCTCAGAACAAAAGGTCAGCCACTTTGGACTGCCATGGGGAGAAATGTCCTCACTCCAAAGTCATTGAGTCAGAGAGATGTACAGCCAACTTGTCCATGCCAACCAGATATCAGAACATAATTTGCCAGCACCTGGCCAATATCCCTCTTGTCCCTTCCTAATAATGTACTCATCCAGATGCCTCTTAAATGTTGTAATTGTACCAGCCTCCACCACTTCCTCTCGCAGCTCATTCCATACACGCACCACCCTCTGTGTGAAAAAGTTGCCCCTTCAGTCTCTTTTAAATCTTTCTCCTCTCACCCTAAACCTATGCCCTCTAGTTCTGGACTCCCCCACCCCAGGGAAAGGACCTTGTCTATTTACCCTATCCATGCCCCTCATGATTTTATAAACCTCTATAAGGTCACCCCTCAGCCTCAGATGGTCCAGGGAAAACATCACAACCGATTCAGCCTCTCCCTTTACCTCAAACTCTCCAACTCCGGCAACATCCTTATAAATCTTTTCTGAATCCTTTCAAGTTTCACAACATCCTCCCTTTAGGAGGGAGACCAGAATTGCATGCAATATCCCAAACCCACCGTCCTGTACATCCGTAACATGACCTCCCAGCTCCAATATTCAATACTCTGACCAATAAAGGAAAGCATACCAAACGCCTTCTTCACTATCCTATCTACCTGCGACTTCACTTTCAAGGAGGTATGAACCTGAGTGTCTTTGTTCAGCAATAATCCCTCGGACCTTACCATTAAGTGTCTAAGTCCTGCTCTGATTTGCGTTTCCAAATTTCAACACTTCACATTTATCTAAATTAAACTCCATCTGCCACTCCTTGGCCAATTGGCCCATCTGATCAAGATCCCGTTGTCCCCTGGGGTAACCTTTTTTGCTGTCCACTGCACCTCCAATTTTGGTGTCATCTGCAAACATTCTAAAGGTCAAGAATCTTTGGAATTCTGGACCATAGAGAGCTGTGGATGCTCTGTCATTGTGAAAATTCAAGCCTGGGATTGACTGATGTTTGGGTACTAAGTGAATCCCCAGATCTGAGATGAAGTAGCAAGACTGATTAGATGGGCCAATGGGATGAGAAGTGGCAGATGGAGTTTAATTTAGATAAATGTGAGTTGCTGCATTTTGGAAAAGCAAATCTTAGCAGGATTTATACACTTAATGATAAGGTCGTAGGGAATGTTCCACTGTTGGAATATTGCGTGCAATTCTGGTCTCCTTCCCATTGGAAAGATGTTGTGAAACTTGAAAGGGTTCAGAAATGATTTGCAAGGATGTTGCCAGGGTTGGAGGATTTGAGCTATGGGGAGAGGCTGAGTAGACTAGGGCTGTTTCCCCTGGACCGTCAGAGACTGAGGGGCGACCTCATAGAGGCTTATAAAATCATGAGGGACATGGATAGGATAAATAGACAAGGTCTTTTCCCTGGGGTGGGGGAGTCCAGAACTAGAGGGCATAGGTTTAGGGTGAGAGCGGAAAGATATAAAAGAGACCTAAGGGGCAACTTTTTCATGCAGAGGGTGGTACGTATATGGAATGAGCTGCCAGAGGAAGTGGTAGAGGCAGGTACAATTGCAACATTTAAAATGCATCTGGATGGGTATATGAATAGGAAGGGTTTAGAGGAATATAGGTTTGCTCACTGAGCTGGAAGGTGCATTTCCAGACGTTTTGTCATCCGACTAGGTAACATTTTCAGTGGGCGAAGCACTGTTGATAATTCCTGCTTTCTATTTATATGTTTGGGTTTCTTTGGGTTGGTGATATCATTTCCTGTGGTGACATCATTTCCTTTGGTGATGTCATTTCCTGATATTTTTCTCAGGGGGGTGGTAGATGGGGCCTAACTCAATGGTGTTTGTTGAAAGGAGGTTGATCGATTTGGAGGCATATGGGCCGGGTGCTGGCAGGTGGGACAAGATTGAGTTGGGATATCTGGTCGGCATGGACGGGTTGGACCAAAGGGTCTGTTTCCATGCTGTTCATCTCTATGACTCAATGGAGTTTAGGTTGAAGATCCTCTATGTGCATTGACAAAATTAAAATCTTTCATCTTGTGGCTTGCAAAATTTATAAAGGAGGACCAATTAACACTGCATGAGAAATCAGTGCTGATTGATTGGCAAGTTGATGTCTGATTGCTCAAGACATTGCCGTAGAGACTGCATTGGAGATCTTCTCTCCCATACATTTGATGTTTTTTTTATAAGTGCACAATGCCTTGAGTGTTCCTTTTCCCTACAAACAATGCATTTGTAGCTCCCTGCCAGAGTAAGTGAACCCATTATTAAAGTGGTTGGTCGTGTAAATCCTCGCACACCCAAGGTTGTTCAGCAAGTATTGTCCAATCACAGAATCAAATCTAATGCCCTAAGTTTTGTGAGCATGGACTGCTATGATACTAAGCCGTTGATCTTATTGAATGGGGTTATAGAGTCAATCCCGCTGATATTTGTGATGTTGTGCTGTGCGGAACGTTCAGATACAGACAAATGAGCAGGACTGGCTGTGTTGGACATTAGCTGGTGGGAGTGGGATCTTTTTATGAGATTCCTTTCTCACAGATGAACTTCAACAACAATGAGAGCCTGTTGGGAAAGCGGGAACCATTAATATTGCATTACTTTAGCAACTTTTGCAGTCCCTGTAGACTAGAATGTCCTCCATACTCGGAGAAGTGGGTTATCCAAGCCAATGGAGCCTTGTGCATTCATTCGTAATTGTTGAAAACCGAGTTACTAACCTTAACTTCGAATCTTCAAGCTATCAAATCAAATCTGAAATATTTATAATGTTTAATGGGCATTATTGGAGGAGAGAGGAGAATCGTGAGCTTATTATAGCTCCTGGATGATGTGGAGATGCCGGTGTTGGACTGGGGTGGACAAAGTTCAAAATCACACGACACCAGGTTATAGTCCAACAGGTTTATTTGGAAGCACTGGCTTTCAGAGCACTGCTCCTTCATCAGGTGGTTGTGGAGTATAAGATCATAAGACACAGAATTTCTAGCAGAAGATTACAGTGTCATACAGCTATATATTGAACAAACAAGGAATTTTAAGTCTTTCATCTTTTAGAATGGGTTGCACGTTTCAATTCATTAATATGTAAATCCCAGAACTTCTTTTAAGCCACCTTCTCGAGATAACTTAAGGTTTTCTAACTTAAGGTGCCATCTCAGCTCAGACAAGGCATTATAGGTGTGAGGTCATAGTCTGTCTGTATCCCAAACTTAAGTCAGACTGGTTCTATTTCCAAAGTGGAATTTACAAAGTATGACATGGATTGACTGCCTGCAGATTGGGCATTTTTTGAGCAAAATAGAATGAGTCTGCAAATCCTCCCCATTGACTTGTATGTATGTGTGCGTGCCTGAGAGAGAGCGTGTGCATGTGAGTGTGTGAGTGCATGTGAGAAAATGTGTATTTGCATGTGTGAAAGCTCGGTAAAGTGTGTGTGTGGGTGTGATGGAGTATAAGTTTGTGAGAGGGTGTGTGCATGGGTGTCAGTGTGGGGGATGTGTGTGTATGAGAGAGAGTGTATATATGAGAGAGAGGGTCTGCGTGTGTGCACGTGTGCATGTGTGTATGTATGTATGCATAGTGTTGTGGGGTCACCTGTAGTGTGACATGAACCCAAGGTCCCGGTTGAGGCCATCCCCATAGGTACGGAACTTGGCTATCAGCCTCTGCTCAGCCACTTTGCGTTGTTGCCTGTCCCGAAGTCCACCTTGGAGGATGGTCACCTGAAGATTCTCAGGCCCCTGATCTGCTGAAGTGTTCCCTGATTGAAGAAGGAGCAGTGCTCCGAAAGCTAGTGCTTCCAAATAAACCTGTTGGACTATAAGCTGGTGTTGTGTGATTTTTAACTTTAGCTGCTGGATGGCTGGGCTGAAGCAACTACACTTTTTTTTAAAAAGATCATTCTGAAGGTGGATTTATCCTTTATCCATGAAACATGATGCGTACATAATCCTTCAAAACTGAGGAAGAGAAAGGCAATAGGCTTTCTTTCTTCATGAATATCTAACCTAGTTTAGCCACTTAGTCTGGTGTCGAACTGATAGATTCACACAGTGCAGAAGGAGGCCATTCGACCTATCATGTCAATGTTGGTTCTGTTATGCCCTTCCACCCCCTTACTTGGTTAGAGATTTTAAAAAAACTGCAGATGCTGGAATCCAAAGTAGACAAACAGGAGGCTGGAGGAACACAGCAAGTCAGGCAGCATCGAGAGGTGGAGAAGTCAATGTTTCTGGTCAATACCCTTCATCAGGACCTGATTTTTCCATCTCCAGATGCTGCCTAACTTGCTGTGTTCCTTCAGACACCTGTTTCCTTTGAGGTGTTGTGCTGCAGTAGTAGCGTCCCCACTTCTGGGCCAGGAGCCTTGGGTTCAGGTGGGCAGCAGGCTGGCTCAGTGGTTAGCACTGCTGCCTCATGGCGCCAGGGACCTGACTATCTGTATGGAGTTTGCACATTCTCCCAGTGTCTGCGTGGGTTTTCTCCGGGTGCTCCGGTTTCCTCCCACAGTCCAAAGATATGCAGGTCAGGGTGGATTAGCCATGCTAAGTTATCCATAGTGACCAGGGATGTGCAAGCTAAGCGAGTTAATGTGGGATTACGGGAATTAGGGGGTGCTCTTTGCAGGGCCAGTGCAGACCTGATGGGCTGAATGGCCTCTATCTGCACAGTAGGAATTCTATAACTCCCCTATGATTCTATGTCCTACCTGCTCCAGAGATATGTCCTAACATACTCTAAAAGATTGATGAGGAAAATACCTACCACCCAGTTCCTGCAGGAGTTCCCCCAAGAACTGTGGAAAGAGGGGAAACTCGGAGAGCATGGATTAGATATTATTCCTCACTAAATTGTCAGAGGAAGTGGTGGAGGCTGGTACAATTGCAACATTTAAAAGGCATCTGGATGGGTATATGAATAGGACGGGTTTGGAGGGATATGGGCCGGTGCTGGCAGGTGGAACTAGATTGTGTTGGGATATCTGGTCGGCATGGACGAGTTGGACCAAAGGGTCTGTTTCGATGTTGTACATCTCTATGACTCTATAAATGTGAGACAAAAGTGAGGACTGCAGATGCTGGAGATTAGAGTCTAGATCAGAGTGGTGCTGGAAAAGCAGGTCAGGCAGCATCCGAGGAGCAGGAAAATCGATGTTTCAGGCAAAATCCCTTCATCAGTTTAATCTAGACTCTATAAATGTGAGCATATTCCCCCAACTTCCCCTGCGTACAGTGAACATCCTGGGATTGAATGTTGTTTGCACGAATCTGATACACAGTTAATGATAAAATGGTCAAATGAAAAATGTATCGAGGTCTAAAAATCTTTTATACTTTTGTTTGAATGATGTACTCAGATCTGGCTATGCAACTGAACATGGGGATGTTTGAGCATAATGGGAAAAGTGGCTTCCGCCTGAAACCGGAGTTCATGAGACGGACAGACAAGCACTTTGACCCCTTCACTGAGACCACTGTGGATGGGATTGTGGCCAATACCCTCTCAGTAAAGGTATGCAACATTCACTTTAAATGGAGATCTTTAAAGGAATTTTTTTTATCAAAGGATGTGGTTGACTTACATCGGATTGGAGTGTGGGTGATAAAGTGCTATGAGAAACGAAGCTCACTGCCAAATAATTTTAGTCTGAGTCAAATTCCGAAGCAGTCTTTATTCATCCGTTCTTGCAAGCCCGGGTGACCACAAAGTAGGCACCCTTCTGAATAATATTATTTTACATTTATACAGTTTCTATGAGCCTCCCTGTACCTTCCCTTTTACCTCACATGTGACAGTTGTATTGCTCTGTGCAGCTGCTAATCTAGTCGGCTTACCACATCTGTCTGTGGCCTGTTGTTAGCGTGCAACCCCCCCTTGATAGCTGAGTCTTATTACTTTTGCTGACACAACACTGGGTCTTATCACTTATGCACACTGAGTCTTTATGACTTCTAAGTACCTGACTTCTGTGGAAGCAACACTTAGACACATTTTACACAGTGCTACAATACTGTAGCAGGCCATTTGGCCCATTGACTCTGTGCTGGCTCTCTGCAAGGCTGAGTTGGCTCATTCCCATTCGTCTGCTCTTTTTCCATTACCCAATTATTTTCTTTCCTTTTGGTACCCGCTTTGGAGAGACACAGCTGTGCATTCTAGATGCTAACCAGCCGCTGTGTGAAACAATTTTCCCTCAGGCCACCTTTGATTCTTTTGGCGATGACCTTGCCTCAGTGTCCTCTGGGTGTTGAGCCTTCCTAAGGCCATGGGTAATAGGAGCAGGAGAAGGCAATTCATCCCCTTAAGCCTGCTCTGTCAGTCAGGAAGATCATGGGCTGATCAGATTGAGGCCCTAACTCCACTGTAAACCTTGACACCAGTGCTATCTAACTCAACTGGGATATATATTCAAGCCAGGGAACTATAGACCAGCGAGCCTGACATCAGTGGGCAAGTTGGTGGAAGGAATCCTGAGGGACTGGAAATCATGTCTCACAACCTTGACTGAGTTTTTTGAAGAAGTCACATCAAGGATTGATGAGGGCAGAGTGGTAGATGTGCGCTATATGGACTTCAGTAAGGCGTTTGACAAGATTCCCCAAGGTTAGATCTCACGGAATACAGGGAGAACTAGCCTTTTGGATAGAGAACTGGCTCAAAGGTAGAAGACAGAGGGTGGTGGTGGAGGGTTGTTTTTCGGACAGGAGGCCTGTGACCAGTGGAGTGCCACAAGGATCGGTGCTGGGTCCTCTACTTCTCATCACTTATATAAATGATTTGGACGTGAGCATAAGAGTATGTTTGCAGATGACACCAAAATTGGAGGTGTAGTGGACAGCAAAGAGGGTTACCTCAGATTACAACAGGATCTTGACCAGATGGGCCAATGGGCTGAGGAGTGGCAGATGGAGTTTAATTTAAATAAATGTGAGGTCATGCATTTTGGGAAAGCAAATCTTAGCAGGACTTATACACTTAATGGTAAGGTCCTAGAGAGAGTGCTGCTGACAAAGTCCTATCGGAAAGATGTTGTGAAACCTGAAAGGGTTCAGAAAAGATTTACAAGGATGTTGCCAGGGTTGGAGGATTTGAGCTTCAGGGAGAGGCTGAACAGGCTGGGGCTGTTTTCCCTGGAACGTCGGAGGCTGAGGGGTGACCTTATAGAGATTTATAAAATCATGAAGGGAATGGATAGGATAAATAGATAAAGTCCTTTCCCTGGGATGGGTGAGTCCTGAACTAGAGGGCATAGTTTTAGGCTGAGAGGGGAAAGATATAAAAGAGATCTAAGGGGCAACTTTTTCATGCAGAGGGTAGTGCGTGTGTGGAGTGAGCTGCCAGAGGAAGTGGTGGAAGCTGGTAGAATTGCAACATTTAAAAGGTATCTGGATGGGTATATGAATAGGAAGGGTTTGGAGGGATATGGGTCAACTGCTGGCAAGTGGGACTAGATTGGGTTGGGATATCTGCTCGGCATGGATGAGTTGTACCGAAGTGTCTGTTTTCGTGCTGTACATCTCTGCGACTCTATGACCCACTACTGGCTGTGGAAGAGAATTTCAAAGAAGTACAAACCTCTGGGAGAAGAGTTTTTTACTCCTCTCTGTCTCCACTGTCTCCTTAAGTTTTTTTAAACGCTCCCCCTTGGTTCTAGATTCTTCTCAGTACTTGCCCTGTCAAGTCCTCTCAGAGTTTGGTACATCACTTCTCATTGTGCTAAACTCTAACAGGGATAGATCAAAGCTACTCAACCTTTCCACATCAGATATCCCTTTCATCCGAGGAAACAGTCGAATGAACCTTCTCTGAAATGTATCCCTTTTAAGTCTATCACCAAGACAGAGGAACCTCCTTCATGAGTCCACTCTGCCCATCGAAGAGATAGCCCCCACTCCCCTCTGCCTCCTCCATATATGTTGGCGGCACGGTGGCACAGTGGTTAGCACTGCTGCCTCGCAGCGCCAGACACCCGGGTTCAATTCCCGACTCAGGCGACTGACTGTGTGGAGTTTGCACGTTCTCCCCGTGTCTGCGTGGGTTTCCTCCGGGGGCTCCGGTTTCCTCCCACAGTCCAAAGATGTGCAAGTCAGGTGAATTGGCCATGCTAAATTGCCCGTAGTGTTAGGTAAAGGGGTAAATGTAGGGGTATGGGTGGGTTACACTTCGGCGTGTCGGTGTGGACTTGTTGGGCCGAAGGGCCTGTTTCCACACTGTAAGTAATCTAATCTAATCTAATCGTACTCTCAGCTTTCACCCTTCTCCATTGGATTCTCAACCCTGACACCCATCACCTTTAAAAACTCTGTGTTGTGTGTAGACAGTGTTGCGACTCTGTCTGACTGTTAGAAATCAGTTGTAGTGTTTGCTTCATAACTTATAATGTGTTCGACTGTTTTAAATAAACCAACTCACGGGATTAATCAATTCCTGACATGCGATTGATTATTAGACCACCCCACTCAAAGTGAAGTCTCGCTCCAGCAATGACCTGCACCAGGGGTAGCCCATAATCTTGCCAGTAATCATTGAATTGCTGGACATCCAACTGGTGGCAGATCTCACGTTCAGGAAGCCCCATTTCAGACGGCCAGAATTCCAGCCTCCAGCCTGTCGACCATTAACTGACCATGGGGTCGCCATTCTTATTGAAGGTGGACTCCCCACTTATTTTTCTAGCCAGGCAAGAAAGGGACAGTGGCACATGCATGCTGCCGAATTCCACACGGGATGTCGCATTCAGGTAAGTTTTACATCTCCGAAGCCCCCTTCCCTCCATCCCACATTCCTGATGAAGGGCTTAAACCTGAAACATCGACTCTCTTGCTCCTTGGATGCTGCCTGACCTGCTGTGCTTTTCCAATGCCACACGTTTCGACTCTGATCTCTGAAGGTAAGCGATATGAGAGATGAGACAATTGCAAAGCCCAACATGGTAGGTCATTGTGCTGGTTTAAGGCACATCAAATTCAAGACTTTAATATTATACAATTGTCAGGTAAATGTTAACAATCAATTGTACTGACGCAAGAGGAACGTAACTGTTCAAGCTGATTTACCTCGTAAAATTAAATCTGTATCATTCCCAGAAATGACTGTCCCAGTTAAGTGATAGTATTGTTTCCTTCGTTACCTGAGATCACTCTGCCTTTACTTGTAGCTCAGTGGTAGCACTTAGACCTCACAGTGAGAAGGCCGTCATTACTCTCGGGGTTTAAGGCTTCAATCCGGCCTGACACTACAAGTGCAGGACTGACTGAGTGCTGCAGTGTCAAAAGAGCTCTCTTATGGATGAAATGTTAAATGGAGGTTCCATCTGCATATAAAAGGCCCCATCATGTCATTCAAAAAGGGGTAAGTATGTCCATATCAGTGATGCATTCAGAATTAATCCCTGAAACAACATTAAAACAGACAATCACTGAAAAGCACATTGCTAAAGTTGCTCATTTTGTACTCATCAGAACCAGTGCGAGAATGCCAAGTTACATAGAACATAGAAAAGTACAGCACAGAACAGGCCCTTTGGCCCACAATGTTGTGCCGAGATTTAATCCTAATATAAAATATAGTAACAACCTACGCACCCCTCAACTCACTGCTATCCATGTGAATGTCCAGCAGTCGCTTAAGTGTCCCCAATGACTCTGCTTACGAGCAATCACAACCATTTATGCAAAAGGAGAAAACGATACTGATTGGTTCATAAGTCAATTCTGATTGGATGAGGTGCTCTAGGCTCCACCCTCCATTCCCAAGCTCCGGGGTAATTTCAGAAAAGCACAAGCCTTGAGTATATTCCTTTTGTTTGCAGAGAACTGGTCCCAGTGGATGAATATCACTTGGAGGAAATTCAAACAAACTGTATTATGAGCTTGTGTGATTGTTCAGGCAGCCCAGACAGCAGCCTTTCTCTTCTGCAGTATAAATTGTTATGATCATTTCCAATGTAACATTCTGAAGTTTGCAAAGTGCAAAGTGAAAAACTTTAAAATGTGTTTTGGTTTTCAGCAATACGAAAACAGGCTACCATTTCTGAAATAACTCAACAGAGGCCGGTATCCCATCCCCAAGTCACCCTTTATTTACATGTGCGCAATACAGTCAGTTGTGCTCTAACGCATGGTTCCATTCTCATACAATCCCGTGTAATGAGAAAATTGTGTAATAGCAGCACCACTTAAACTAATGGGGCCGGAATTGTGTTATAACCAATGTACATTTTGAAAGTTCACACTATGGAAACAATGTCCCCAATTTGTCAATCGGGTTATAGCGAAACGCACGTTATAGCTGAACGACCTGTACTTGACACTGATCCAGTTTCCTCAGAGCCAGCTCTCAGAGTGAACGGAACCCCTGAGACTCCTTGTTGTCTTTTAAATATTTTTTCTCTCTTTTTTTAAGAGGTCAGTTCCATCCCTAACACAAAATGGAGAGTCCTTCACCACTGATCCAGTTCCCTCAGAGCCAGTTCTCAGAGTGAACAGAAGCTCTGAGACTCCTGTTTCTATCTGTCAGCCAGAGCTCCCGGCTTGGATCAGGTTAACAGCCCCAATCAGTGAACTCATTCTCTATGAGGTCCACCTGGCTGACCTTCTTGCAATCACTACAAGCTCATTTATCACACTGTTGTTTATGGGATCCTGTTGCACACCCGATCGGATGCTACTTTTCCCTAATTACTGCATTGACAACAAAAGTACTTCAAGATCCTTCGGGATGTCGCATGACAGCTGCTAAATAAATGCAAGTCATTTTTGTTCAGGTTAATTCATATCTTGATGTGTTTCTGAATGTTTTTGAGGCAAGCAAGGAGTGGACACCATGTTAGTGCAAGCTGACATAATTTTTTAATAAGTATTTACATGAGGTACGGAGATGTGGTGGTGGAAGAATTCACTAGAACCTTCTTCCCTCAGGATTTCAGATGATACAGAATAAGAGCTATAAGACCATAAGAAATAGGAGTGGAAGTAAGGCCATTCAGCCCGTCAAGTCCACTCCGCCATTCAATCATGGCTGATGGGTATTTTAACGCCACTTACCCGCACTCTCCCCATAATCCCTTAATTCCTTGCAAGATTAAGAATTTATCAATCTCTGCCTTGAAGACATTTAATGTCCCGGCCTCCACTGTGTTCCATGGCAATGAATTCCACAGGCCCACCACTCTCTGGCTGAAGAAATGTGTCCTCATTTCTATTCTAAATTGAACCCCTCTAATTCTAAGGCTGTGCACACAGGTCCTAATATCCCCGCCTGATGGAAACAATTTCCCAGCGTCCACCCTTTCTAAGCCATGCATTTTCTTGTAAGTTTCTATTTGATCTCCACTCAACCTTCTGAACTCTAATGAATACAATCCAGGATCCTCACATGTTCATCATATGTTAGGCCTACCATTCCAGGGATCATCTGTGTGAATCTCCGCGAGACACGCTCCAGTGCCAGTATGTCCTTCCTAAGGTGTGGGGCCCAAAACTGGACACAGTATTCTAAATGGGGCCTAAGTAGAGCTTTATAAAGTCTTAGTAGCACCTCACTGTTTTTACGTTCCAACCCTCTTGAAATAAATGACAACATTACGTTTGCTTTCTTAACCATGGACTCAACCTGCAAGTCAACCTTTAGAGAATCCTGGACCAGCACTCCCAGATCGCTTTGTATTTTAGCTGTATGAATTTTCTGACCGCTTAGAAAATAGTCCATGCCTGTGTTCTTTTTTCGAAAGTGCAAGACCTTGCATTTGCATGAACCCTTCATGCTACTAATTTCATTCTGCTAGTCAAAATGGGCCCATTTTAGTCATTTGGTATTTCTTTCTTTGCCTCATACTGTTGAACTTCAGATCACTATTAAGATGGGGATTTTGTTGTTTCCTTTCAGGTGCTCTCGGGTCAATTTCTCTCCGACAAGAAAGTTGGGACTTACGTGGAGATAGACATGTTTGGTCTTCCAGTGGACACGAGAAGGAAGGCTTTCAAAACGAAAACGTCACAGAACAATGCGGTAAATCCAGTCTGGGAAGATGACCCCATCGTGTTTAAAAAGGTTCGTCCTTTCCCTTTCAAGACTTTGCAGCATTACTGTATTTCCTTTCAGGCCAGTTAACTTTCTTCCTTGAGGCGAAATGCAGAGAGAGCTGTGGAGTCATACAGCACGGAAACAGACCCTTCGGTCCAACTCGTCCATGCCGACCTTTTTCTCCCAAAAGTAAACTAGTCCCACGTGCCTGCATTTGACCCACATCATTCTAAACCTTTCCTGTTCAGGTACCTGTCCAGTTGCCTTTTAACGTTGTAACTGTACCTGCATCTACCTCTTGAGATGATGCTGCTCCTTTCACAAGTTCATGCTGTCTTTGGCTTTATTTTTCAGAGAGGTCGTAAATGCAGTGATTCAGAAAAGTCTGGCCTTGGACGGGCTTTAGGGCCAAGTTGATTATAGCTAACAGATACTGTCCCAGGCAACAGCCTTTCAGGTTAAAAGAAAACACTTGTACCATGAAGGGGGAGTGGCCAGTTCTCCCAGCCCAGCTTTTCTCTGGTTTGGTTTGAGTAGTCTGCCTGGTCACTGAAAGCAGTCAGTCAGTTTGAGGCTGCTGGTCCTAGAAACAGCTACATGGAAGAGGGTCTTCCATGTTGAATATCTTTTCCACCTCTCTCTCTCTCCTGTAAGACCCTGTATTTGATTTTTCCTTTTGTGCCAAGAGATGTTTGTGGGGATTTTTGCAAATATTTGGAACAGCACCATTAATTTGGGATAACCTGTTGAGTTTTTGGATATGTTGTTATTCCGTATTCTGTTGTCTTTTGGTTGTGTTTCATTCCATAATCTTGCAAATAAAGTCTGTTTTGTTTAAAACTAAGTGGTTTGATCAGCTGCATCGCACCTGGAATATCCACTATACACCTGCTTAAAACAATGAGCAAAGTTAGGGTCTGGGCTCCTTTCTTGAAATGTTTTGAGGGAGTCTGGCCTGGTCCATAACATGCTTCCCCAGGCAGTTCTTTCCACATACGAACCATCCTTTATGTGAAAATGTTGTCACTTTTAAATATTTCTCCAATATTTCTCATCTTATCTATGCCCCTCATGATTTTATAAACCACTGTAAGGTCACGCCTCAACTTCCTAAACTCCAGTGAGAAAGTCCCAGCTTATCCAGCCTCTCCTTATAACTCAAACCCCGAGAGAAATGCAGAGTAAAGTTTAAATGTTGATAATTTCACATCAGATGTTTCGTTGCAGATGCTGTCTGATCTGCTGACTTCATGCAGCCTATTCTGCCCTTGGGGATCTTACTTTCTGTCCTTCCCAGGCTCAACGACACTGAGCACTTCTTAAATTAGCTCAGAGGTCTCAGCTTCTTTTGATGCATGATTCTTTTGTGCAGGAGGTGTGCAAACATTTATTTCAGACTGATGAACAGGGTTCTGCACCCAGGCTGCTGACTCAACCTCAATAAATTCCTGCGCACGGGTCAGCAACTCTTTCAAAGTCACCGCTGACCAGCATCTCAGCTTCCGCCTTCCTTTAGCTTGAGCTCATCCAAAACTCTGTTGTCCGCCCTGGAATTCACATGATTATCCTTTTGCCTCTCGCCCTGCACTCATTGATCTACAGATTCTCGTTCTATCAAAGCCTCAACTTTAAAATTTCACCTTTGTTTTGAATCTTTCCATTTCCTTCCCTACTCCCGATCTTTGTAATATACCCCTCGAGCCTGCGCAATATTTGTGTTTATTTGGTTTAGCCCTTTTGCAGGGGGACCATAACACCCTGGTAATGTCACTGGACTAGGAATCCAGAAGCACAGGGTCAGCGTTTTGCAAGACAGGTGTTCAAATCCCATCACGGCAATGATGGATGACAGTGTTAGCTACACTCCTGAGCCAATTAGTTAGCAATAGAAGCGAGACTCCACCTTGTGATTGGACAGCAACAGCCATTAGCAAGAGTTGTCAATCTAGCCAGGAGACCCAGATGCAAGACCAGGGAGTGAGGCTGAGAACTGGGGTGATGCAAGGCCACCAAGTGAGGAGAGGGTGTAGAGGGGGATGGATAATAGAGCTGCAAAGGAGGCAGTGGTGCTGGAGGAAATGGTTTTAAACATTTTAATTAAGCAATATTTATGTAATTGGGAACTGAGGTAATAAATTCCTTGCAAATAAAAGTGGAATCTCTAGCTTTAGGTTGCAGTTATTCAGGGACTATTATATGGGGACAGGATGTATTGGATGTTAATGTCAAAAACGTTACGTCAACAGGATAATTTAATACTGAACAATTTTATTTCTTAAAGATTTGTACTTATGTGATTTCATATCTCAGAGCATCTCACATACTATGAATTATTGAAGTTTAGTGGCTGTGTTAGAGACAAACATCCAACCATTGAGCTGTGTTGTCACCACTCTGCAGAAAGCACATTTATGATAATGGCTCTTAGTCTGTGGTAGTGTGTGTCATTTATTTGTACAATAAAAAAGCACTTGTTGCTAACTTCTGCCTATTAACTCATGCTAATTTATTTACCGTGATTAGTAAGAAATTAATGCTCTTCTTGTGTGATTTGGTTTTAAATTACATGGAGCAGTGATTATGGGGGACACTGGTGAAGCCTTGTAATTCTGCTTCTGTATGAATTCAAATCCTGGACATGTCAAGGCAAATACACAAGATATTGTCGCAAAGTGACTGCATCACCTGGTGGAGGAGTAAATAAGAATAAATAGTGCAGTGAAGAAGGCATATGGCGTACTGGCTTTTATTGGTAGGGGAATTGAGTTCCGGAGTACTAAGGTCATGTTGCAGTTGTATAAGACTCTGGTGCAGCCGCATCTGGAGTATTGTGTGCAGTTTTGGTCGCCATACTATAGGAAGGATGTGGAGGCACTGGAACGGGTGCAGAGGAGGTTTACCAGGATGTTGCCTGGTATGGTAGAAAGATCGTATGAGGAAAGGCTGAGGCAATTGGGGCTGTTTTCATTGGAGAAAACAAGGTTTGGGGGTGACTTGATAGAGGTGTACAAGATTCTTTACTCAGTGAGTCGTGAGTTCATGGAATGCCCTGCCAGTAGCAGTGGTGGACTCTCCCTCTTTATGGGCATTTAAGCGGGCATTGGATAGGCATATGGAGGATAGTGGGCTAGTGTAGGTTAGGTGGGCTTGGATCGGCGCAACATCGAGGGCCAAAGGGCCTGTACTGCGCTGTATTCTTCTATGTTCTATATGTTTCTATGAAATAGAAGGTTGCGGAGTGACCTTATAGAGGTTTATAAAATCATGAGGGATCTGGACAAGGTGAATGACGATGTATTTTCCCTAGGGTTGGGGACTTCAAGACTAGGAGACATAGTTTTAAGGTGGATGGAGAAGTGTTTTAAAAAGACACGAGGGACAATTTTTTTACATGGGCAGTGGTTCGTGTGTGGAATGAACTTCCAGAGGAAGTGGTGGCTGCAGGTACAGTTACAAAGTTTAAAAGACATTTAGATAAGTATATGAGTAAGGAAGGTTTGGACGGATATGGGCCAAATGCTGGCAGGTGGGACTAGTTGAGTTTGACATTATGGATTGGTTGGACCGACGGGTCTGCTTCCATGGTGGATGACTTCATGACTTCATGATTCTATGAGAAAAGAAACCAAAACATAACCCTTGAGAAATCCAAGGAGGAACACGAGGGACAATTAGTGGGCGGCACTGTGGCACAGTGATTAGCACTGCTGCCTCGCAGCGCCAGAGACCCGGGTTCAATTCCCGCCTCAGGCGACTGACTGTGTGGAGTTTGCACGTTCTCCCCGTGTCTGCGTGGGTTTCCTCCAGGTGCTCCGGTTTCCTCCCACAGTCCAAAGATGTGCAGGTCAGGTGAATTGGCCATGCTAAATTGCCCGTAGTGTTAGGTAAAGGGGTAAATGTAGGGGTATGGGTGGGTTACGCTTCGGCGGGTCGGTGTGGACTTGTTGGGCCGAAGGGCCTGTTTCCACACTGTAAAGTAATCTAATCTAATGAAGGTAATCTAATGAAGGAACCTTGGCAAAATGAAAAATGCATTGAGACAGAGTACAAAAATACATTGATTATGTTGTCTCTATACTATTTCAGTTATCTTTCTGACTGATGGTTTATTCCTATCAGCAGAGAAATGGGTCCAAGTGACAAGGGCTGTTCTGATTGGCGAGATTTGCTATCGATTGTTTAAAAATGAGGCAGCTTTTGCTGATGCCCAGAAATGTGCGCGATGGCAGTGAAATCTCTGAACTGAATTGAAATAAAGGATGATAAAGCCTAGCAAAGTCCTCAAGAAAGGTGAAGAGGTCAGAACTATATAGGTGGAGGATTAAATAAAAATTAAATGTAGTGATTTTTTAAAACAATTTAAAGAGTGGCTTTATATTACACATATGTATGTGTAAAAATCAGAGGTGATCATGAGCAGTCACAATTTATAATCAAAACATAAATATCAGCAGTCATTCCTTAAAAATAAAGCTATGGAAAGCCATAGTGTGCAAACACCCCACTCTCCACATGGGATGGTGTCCAAAAACTGGGAAAGGTTCGGCTCTTGAATCCTACACTTTGGGATCCACAATAAAGAGGAATTAGTGAGAATGACAGTCAGGAAGAAGTGAAGAATTTGCTCCAAGAAGAATTAGCAATGCCGCACAACAATAATTCAGTAGGCGAAAGACAGGACCGCAGATGCTGGAGATTAGAGTTGAGATTGTGGTGCTGGAAATGCACAGCAGGTCAGGCAGTATCCGAGGAGCAGGAGAGTCGACATTTCAGGCAAAAACCCTTCATCAGGAATAGTCCTGATGAAGGGCTATTTGCCCGAAACGTCGATTCTTCTGCTCCTCGGATGCTGCCTGACCTGCTGTGCTTTTCCAGCACCACACTCAACAATAATTCAGTCCCCAGCCAAGAGCTCTAAATTGAGCAGGCCAGTGCTGAGAATTCTTCAAGAAAGTACTTTCCAGAGTCCTTGCCTTGACTCAACAAAAGAAAAATCATGACCCTTTGTTTGTGTGTTCCCCACGTAGACCAGCCAACCCAGCCACACCCTCATCCTCAAAGCCACGTGCCAACAGGCCTGACCCTCATATGATCCTTAATTGTTTGCGAAGACCAAAAGCAAGAGGAGCAGATGATGTGACCAAATATGAGACACCTTTTGTTAGTTAACTATCATCCTTTAAAGATCTGTTGTGCAGGGGGAGGGGGGGGTGGGGTTGTTGTGGTCCAGCCAATAGTTTCCTCCCTCAGAGCGAGAAGATGCAAATTAAAGTCCCGTAGTAGTGATTGTAATGAGGTCAGTGCAGGGGGAGGGGGGGGGGGGGTTGTTGTGGTCCAGCCAATAGTTTCCTTCCTCAGAGCGAGAAGATGCAAATTAAAGTCCCGTAGTAGTGATTGTAATGAGGTCAGACGGGTGGACCACATAGAATATGAGTTCCCTGATTGGGGCTGTTAATCTGGTCCAATGAGGGAGCCCTGGCTAACAAATATAAACTGGAATGACAAAGGTTCTGTTCACTGTGAGAGCTGGCTCTGAGGGAGCTGGATCAGTGTCAAGGCCTCTCCATGTGTAAGGTGACATGATGACGGGATACCGGCCTCTGTCGAGTTATTTAACCCACCTACTCCAGCGGCAAGTAATAGCATCAAGGGATAGCGAACTATATAAAGATCTGTTTTATCAGTCATGTTAAATATGTTGATATATCATGTGATGTGGGCATTGCTGGCTAGAGGTCAGTCAATCACATTGTTGTCGGTCTGGAGTCACAGATAGGCCAGACCAGATAGGGAGGGCAGATTTCCCTCCCCAATGAACACTAGGGAATGAGATGCGTTCTTAACAAGAATAAACAGTAGATACATGGTCAGCACTAAATTAATGCTTTTGTCCAAATTTGGTTATTTGATTCAAATGTCATCTTGAATTGGGGCCTTGCTGGGATTCAAAACACATCCTCCAAACATTAGTCTGGAGTTCGATATTGGCAGTCCAGTGATGTCACCACTATGTAACCAGCTCTGCTGGTTAATGTTAGAGAAAAAATTTGGAATTTTTAATCATTTGCCCAAACCTTTTGAAAGATGTTTTTTAAACAATTGTATTCTTCCATATTAATTGAAATATGTACATTTTTTAAATAGAAACCTGTCTAATTTTCAGGTTGTGCTACCATCTCTGTCATCGTTACGGATATCGGTCTATGAGGAAGGAGGGAAATTTATAGGCCACCGCATACTGCCTGTACAGGCTATTCGACCAGGTAAGCATACATTTGTTCCGTATACTTGTCTGCAAAATTTTCTGAGGTTTCATTTTATTCCCATTCACTCTTTCTATCTGTACCTTCAATGAAAAGATAAAAAAACACATTACTAGATATTTTCATCGTGCCCTCATCAGGATGCATGCAAGAGTACCAAATCCTAAGCAATCACAACGTTTTATGCTAAAGTAGGAAAGGGCGCTGATTGTTTGGCAAGTCCATAAGGACCATAAGAAACAGGAACAGGAGAAGGCTATTTGGCCCCTTGAGCCTGCTCCACCATTCTATAGGATCATGGCTGACTCGACATTCCTCACATCCACTCTCCTGCCCTTTCCTTGATTCCCCAATTGATCAAGAATCTCTCTCTCTCTCTGCCTTAAATATACACAAGGATTCTGATCCCCACAGCTCTCTCTGTGGCAAGGAGTTCCAAAGACTCACAACTCTCTAAGAGAAGAAATTCTTCCTTATCTCAAATTGACGCATCTTTATTCTGAGTCTATACCCTCTGGTCCCAGACCCTCCCATGAGGGAAACATCCTCTCAGCATTGACCCTGTCAAGCCCCTGAAGGATCCAATATGTTTCAATGAGATCCCCTCTCATTCTTCTAAACTCTAGTGAATAGAATCCCAACCTGTTTAGCTTTTGCTCATAAGACAATTAATCCATACCATTGTTCATCCAAACAAACCTTCACTGAACTGAATCCATTGAAATGATATCTTTCCTCTAGACACTGAATAACACAGTGGCTCAGTGGTTAGCATTGCCTAGCACCAGGGGCCCGGGTTTGATTCCACCCTCAGACGATTGTCTGTGTGGAGTTTGCACATTCTCCCCGTGTCTGCGTTGGTTTCCTCCGGGTTCTCCGTTTCCTCCCACTGTCCAAAGATGTGCAGGTTAGGGTGGATTGGCCATGCTAAATTGCCCACAGTGTCAGGTGCAGTAATCAGGGGGAAATACAGTTTAGGCGGATTGACAATGCTATATTGCCCCGCAGTGTCCAGGGTTGTGCAGGCTAGGTGAATTAATCATGGGAAATGTGGAGTTAGAGGGATGGGGTGGGGTTTGGGTGGAATGCTCTTCGGAGGGTCGGTGTGGATTCAGTGGGCCGAATGGTTTGCTTCCACACTGTAGGGGTTCTTTGATTGAGATATTGCCATGGAGAAACCAATGGGGAACTGCAGGCTCCCCAACATCCCAAATCATTAAGACAAAAATAAAAGCAGAGAGCTTGAACATAATGGGTTGCAAAGGTAGGTTTTATGGTATGATTCTATGTCACGTCTAACAAGTGTAAATGAACCTTCTCACTGATTCGACTGTCTATCTTAACTGGGCTGTTACAGTAACTAGAAGCAAGCTGAAGATTGTATCTGTAATTTTTGTTGTCCATTGTATTTTAGGTTATCACTATATCTGTCTAAGAAATGAACGGAACCAGCCACTGATGCTTCCTGCCCTTTTTGTATACATTGAAGTCAAAGACTATGTCCCTGATACCTTCGCAGGTAAAACAAAAATGAGTTGCTTCACTGTTTCGCTTCAAGTGGTGAGCAAAACTGAGACTCGTGGTAAACAATGGAAGAACACTTCTGCTGACCAAGCTGATCATATCTGTTTATTGATTGCAATCTATATACAAATGTTCAGCAGAGATATTGTAGCCTGGTTTTAAGGGTCTTCGTTCACCGTATAGGTTAATTCGAACTTGTCCGTCACTCTCACTTAAAATTTGATCTGCAGATTGATGTGATTCCTGCAAGTTTTCATCAAACCTATTTGTTTTGTCCTCCCAGATGTAATTGAGGCATTGTCCAATCCGATTAGATATGTGAACCTGATGGAGCAAAGAGCTCAACAACTCGCAGCACTAACTCTGGAAGATGAGGAAGAAGAAAAGAAAGATGTAAGAAGTGCTTTCATCTTTCCTGTTAATGCACAACAGTCTGTTCTCTTCAAAGCCTGTACAACTGGAGGTAATTCCCGGTGGGGGAAGCACACAGGTGGAACACAGCGTGCACACTCACCAGGTTTAAATGTTGACATCAATGGAGGGTCAAATTGGTGGGTGGAATCAATTTTATTCTGAATCACATCAATTCCCCGGCACCAAATTGAGTTAAAATTGTTGCCTGTGTATCGGACAAGTTATTACACCCAGCACTCAGTGTTCCTCCTTTTGTGCAATCTTTGTTACTTGCCAGAAGATTCCCTTGCTCCAGGTTGTCTGGAAGTCATGAATTTAGTCCTGTTCATTTAGGGTTCTGTTCTATTCCACAGCCGATATGGCAATATAACTTTCAGAGGCATGCTCATGACATTGTCACCAAAACAATGCCTGTACCCTGACAATATGAAGTTTTGCCAATTGACTAAAGCACCTGCAGCTATATTTTATGTATATAATAGGAGCTGTGATAAACATGCAATGAATCTTTCCGCACTACCTTGGCGACATCTAGTTCTCATGCTATGGGAGTAAACGTAGGTCTTAAACATGCAGGTGCAGCAAGCTGGGTGATAGTGTGGTGCTGGAAAAGCACAGAGGGTCAGGCAGCATCCAAGGAGCAGGAGGATCGACGTTTTGGTCATAAGCCCTTCATCAGGAATGGGGGGAGGTAACTGGGAAAGTGATAGGTGGATGAAGGCGAGGGAGAAGGTGAAAAGTGTGTAAAGAAGGCAAATGATATGTTGGCCTTCATTGTGAGAGGTTTCATGGACAGGAGCAGGGATGTGTTGTCGCAGTTAGACAGGGTCTTGGTGAGGCCACCCCGAGAATATGGTGTGTAGTTTTGGTCTCCTTTTCTGAGGAAGAATACTCTTGCTCTCGAGGGAGTGAAGGTTTACCAGGCTGGTTCCAGGGACTGACGTATGAGGAGAGATTGACTAGGTTAGGATTGTTTTCTCTGGAGTTCAGATGAATTGAGAAGGGGGTGGTGGGGGGAGGCGTGGATCTCATACAGATAGGGTAGATGCAGGAAGGTGTTCCCATGGCAGGTACGTACAGAACCGGAGTCACAGTCTGAGGGTTCGGGGTGGACCATTTCGGACTGAGATGAGGAGACATTTCTTCACCCAAAGAGTGGTGAGCCTGTGGAATTCATTACCACAGGAAGTAGTTGATAACCAAAACATTGAATGTATTCAAAAGGCAGCTACAATGGGAGCAAATGGGATCAAAGGTTATGGGGAGAAAGCAGGATTAGGCTGTTGAGTTGGATGATCGGCCATGAATATAATGAATGCCAGAGCAGGCTTGAAGGGCTGAATGGCCTCTTCCTGCTCCTATCTTCTCTGTTTCTATCTTCTAAACAAACAGAATTTGTTGGCAAAATTCAGCAGGTCTGGCAGCATCTCTAGAGAGAAAGCAGACTTAACATTTCAAGTCCTAGTAACCCTACTTCAGAACTGATACTAGCTAGAAAAACGTCACATATATGCTGAAGACAAGGAAGTGGGCTGTGAGGGGTGCAATGATTGTGATGAGTTCAGCAGGTTGACCTCATAGAATATGAGTTCCCTGATGAGGGCTTTTAATCTGGCCCAATCAGGGAGCCCCAGCTGACAGATTAAAAACAGGAATTTCAGACATTCTGACACTCTGAGAGCAGACTCTGAGGGAGCTGAATTCGTGTCAAGGACTCACCGTGTGTAAATAAAGGGTGACGGGATACCTTGTGGAGTTATTTCAGTGACGATGAGAGTAAAGCATGTTCCTGAAGAAACTCACTCACAACAATCATCTTTGAGTTGGGGTAAACATTTCCAGCATCATGCCATTGTTTGGGAATTTTGACTTGTTAAAACCTGGCGTCAAAGTTTGGGCCCAGATTGTGGAAGAATGCGTTATTATTTTCTGAGCAAATGACATTGGGGCTGTTGAGAAACAGTGAGTAATTCTCCTGACTGCTTGTGGACCCACAGCTTTTTTGGCTATTAGGAGCCAAACTTTCCCTGAGGCACCAGATACCAAAGCCTTTCAAGAGTTGACCGACTTAATGAAGAATATTACAAACCAAAGCCTGCTCTAATTTTGAGATGCTATCGGTTTTACTCAGCAATTTGTGGACCGGGGACTCCACATCAAAATTTTTGACTCGGTTAAGATGTCTGGCAGAGGCATGTGGTTTTGATTTAACCCTGAGCAGAATGCTTAGAGACCATTTGGTATGTGGGATTAAAGATGTAACCCTGCCAAAGCTCCTAGCAGCTGAAACCCAACTGGATTTCAAATAGATACTACAACTGGCTTTGTCACTGGAAAATCGACAAATGGAGTAAATGATTGCAGGCTGTTCCGATGGAAATGGACACCTTTGCCCATCCAGTTGAGCTTGGGGATCACCACTTGAGTGAAGGCAATGTCATAGCCACACTCAGGACATATCCTGAACAGAGGGACTCTCGGTTCGCCAGCAAAACCCCAAGACAAAGCCACGCCTCGGCCAAACAGTTAATATTTTCTTCTGGACTCGGGCCAGCAAGCCATTGTAGTTGCCAGTATACTGACTCAAGGCTGCAAAAGAGTCCCATTAGGCCCGAATTGTGTAAGAGAATTCATAGGCCAGTATCCAGGAGGGTCCGCACCCTGGAAAGTCCACCCACAACTGGTTCGGGACAGTTACATAGCTTAACAACATCAGTATCAGATCCAATCAAAATAAATGTCTGGTTAAATGGTCACCTGGTTCCAATGGAGGTCAATACCCACGTGGCCATTTCAGTGATCGCAGAACCACTCTTTCATAATATTCACCCTGGACTCCAACCCTTATATTTCTACAAGACCTCGGCTAGACTGAGAACCTATACCGAGGAACCTTTACAGATTAAGGTTCAACTTTGGTTCTGTTCTCTTACGAGAAGCAGCTGGTTCAGTTCCCACTGATTGTAGTAAAAGGCTCGGGTCCAAGCTTGATGGGGCAAAATTGGTTGAGAGAGATTCATAGAATCTCTACAGTATGGAAACAGGCCCTTCGGCCCAACAAGTCCACACTGACCCTCCAGAGAGTAACTTACCCAGACCCTTTCCCTTACCCTGTTATCTAGTACTTACCACTGACGAATGCACCTAACCTGCACATCCCTGAACACTATGGGCAATTTAACATGGCCTTTTCACCCTAACCTGCACATCTTTGGATTGTGGGACGAAACCAAAGCACCCAGAGGAAACCCACGCAGACACGGGGAGAATATGCAAACTCCACACAGACTGGAGTCAAACCTGGGCTGGAGTCAAACCCGGGTCTCTGGCGCTGTGAAGCGGCAGTGCTGACCACTGAGCCACCGTGCTGCCCCAATTCACTGAGATTGGCTCAACATTTTTCGATTAGAAAATGGCTGCCTGAGTGAACTCCTAATTAAATACCTGGACGCTTTACAGGAGAGTCCAGGAACTATCAAAGGAGCCAAGGCCACCTTGCATGTGGACAAGGGTGTTTCTGCAAGGCTTGCACATGCCATTCACTTTATGGGAAAAAGCAGAGGCAGAAATCAGGAGGCTGGGAAGCAAAGCAGTGATCAAACCAGTCGAGCTTGTGGAATGGGCAGCACTGGTCAGAGCAATTGTAAAGCCCGACAGATCGGTTCACCTTTGTGGGATTTCAAACAAATGGTAAACCACTTCTTGCAGCTAGATAAATACACAGTCCCTCACATGGAGGATTAAAAATCAAACCTGGCAGGGGGGCTGTCCTTCACGAAACTGGAGATGAGCCATGTGTACCTGCAATAGCAGTCAGATGAAGATTCCTAGATGTTACAATTAATACCCGTGAAGGTTTGTACCAGTATACAAGACGGCCATTTGGGGTATCATCAGCCTGTGTAACTTTTCAGCGGAGAACATTTTACAAGGTCTACCCCAGGCCGCCATTTTTTTAGATGACATGCTAATAACAGGGAAGACCAATAAGGAGCACTTCGAAAACTTGGACAATGTCCTTAGATGTTTCTCCCAGGTGGACATGCGCCTTAGAGGGGAAAAACGTGTTCCAGGCTCCCCAAGTGACTTACTTAGGCTACAGAGTCAACCAGACTGTGTTACACCTGGAAGGTAAAGTGAGGGTGGTCAAAGGTGCCCAGGCTCCTACATCTGTACCAGAGCTTAGGCCTTTCCTTGAGTTGGTGAATGATTACAGAAAGTTCATACATACATTCTGGGACCTCTGCATCAACTCCTACAAAATGGTACATCTTTGGGCTGGTACGGTTCCTCAGTGGTCAGCACTGCTGCCTCACAGCACCAGGGACATAGTTTTGATCCCTGCCTCGGGTGGAAGAATTGTCTGTGTCGAGTTTGCACGTTCTCTCCATGGGTGGGTTTCTTCCCACAATCCAAAGATGTGCAGGTTAGGGTGAATTGACCATGCTAAATTGCCCATAAGTGATAGTCAGAGGTAAATATAGGGTAGGGGAATGGGTCTGGGTGGGTTACTCTTTGGAGGGTCAGTGTGGACATGTTGGGTTGAAGGGCCTGTTTCCATACTGTAGGGAATCTAATCTAATCTTCGAAATGATCATGCAGCCAAGCTATAGTTTTCAGGGAAGTGAAGATACAACTATCATCCTCGCAGGTATTGGCACACTATAATCCTGAGCAAGATCTGGTATTGACATGCAGCCTTGGGGTGGTATTAGCTCAGAGGAGGTCGAATGGAGAGGAACGCCCAACAGCATATGCACCTAGGATGCTGGCTAATGCACCCAGATAGAGAAAGAAGGTTTGGTGGTCATATTTGCAGACAGGAAGTTCCACCAATATCCTTATGGACTTAAATTTGTAACAGTAACAGGCCACAAACCCCGGCGATGTCTACTTTCAGATGACAAGGCAATGCTGCCCATAGCTTCAGGCCAATTCAGCGGTGGGCTGTAATACTGAGTGTGTCCGGGAGGTTCAGTAGAAAATGTAGATGCATTGAGCCGCCTCCCACTGGTGATACCACCATTGGAAGAGTTCGTAATGGTTTTAAATTTTCTGGACACGCTTCCAGTCACAGCTGACTACATCAGACTTTGAACACAGAAAGACCTGCTCCTGGTAAAACTGGAACAGTAGGTGGTGATGGGCAAATCCAAAGGGCGGTCACAACCAGAATTGGATCCTTTTTGGACCCGGAGAGACCAGATCACCATCGATGATGGCGTATTATTACAGGGAGCAAGAGGGATGGTCCCGAGCAAAGGGTCACCTCCACAGGGATATCCAGGGGTTTTCATAATGAAGATGTTGGCAACAAATTATGTCTGGTGGTCAGGATCAGATGCCAACACAGCTTCCTTGGTGGGGCAGTGCCCAGAGTGCCGACAAGGACAAGAATTACTGCCAGCATCTCCCCCATGTTCGTGGGAAAGGCTGGGTAAACCCTGGACTCAGAAACACATCGCCTATGCCAGTCCTTTCATGGGCTCAGTGTTCTTAGTCATTGGCCGCCCAGTCAAAGCAGCTGGACATGCAGAGAGTTCATTCATCAAACACGGGATGATGATCAAAAGACCATCTGTGTCTTTTGCAATACATGGACTCCCATTAAGGATGATCACAGATAACGGGCCATTGTTTACATGCAGGGAATTTGAGTCTTTCTGAAAGTGACTTGGGATATAACGTTTAAGGACAGCTCCACTCCATTCATCATCCAATGGCCTGGTAGAAAGAGCAGTCCAAACTTTGAAGGCAGGTTTAAAGAAACAGCCTGCAGTTTCACTAGATACCAAACTGTCCCAATTCCTATTCGATTATCCGGCCACCCCCTCATGGAGCCACAGAGATTGCTCCAGCAGAGTTGCTAATAGGGAGAAGACTCTGAACCTGGTTAATTCGGATCTTCCCAGAACTCGGGGGGACGGTGGGGGGGGGCTGAAATGGCATCAGGAATGCCAGTGCCGGCCACCAAATTTCGCCAAGTAAAAGAGACGGCTTACTTCAGGGAATGAAGTTTGTTGTAGGAATCATGAGAATGGCCTTGCATGGGTTAGAGGCATGGTCAACACAAGGTCAGGTCTAGTGCCATATTAAGGAGCGACGGTCCTCAACAAGGTCATGGACCATATGGAAGCGGCAAATCCGCAGACAGTGTGGGAGAAAAATGTGCCCGGCCCCTTCGGAACAGTCACAAAGACTGTCAGAACCATGGGTTCCCTCTCTCTCAAGTGTTGAAGAGACCTCTGAATCTGAGGTGGACATAGCAGATCTCGCAGCATTGACACCTTTGGCATCGGAAGAAGAGAGTTTCTCCCGAGGTGTTCCTGGCGCAAGGGGTGAGCTCCCTTGCATTCGTTGCGCCTGTATCCACCGCAGATTCTGGAACCTGACCCTGTGCTAAAACACCCCAGGAGGAGCTACAAGGAAAAGGACCAGCCTATGTCCTCGGACTCCAAGGGCGACAGATGTAGTGATTGTAACGAGATCAGCCAGGTGGACCTCATAGAATATGGATTCCCTGATTGGGGCTGTTGACCTGGTCCAATCAGGGAGCCCCGGCTGACAGATAAAAACTGGAATGTCTCCAACTCTATTTGGATTTAGTCCCTACCCTCCCCCCCACTGTTTTGATCACACAGCACTGCCCTTTTGATGTGAAGGGCGCCGCAGGGAGTGGAGTGCATCATTTCTCCCTCCAACTCTATTTGGATTTAGTCCCTACCCTCCCCCCCCACTGTTTTGATGACACAGCACTGCCCTTTTGATGTGAAGGGCAGTGTTTGTCACTGGCCACCCAGGTGTTTTTCTGTCTTCCTGGTGGTGGAATTTGAATAAAGATTCGTGCACTTTGTGTCTTTCGCTGTGTCTCACACCTGCACACACACACACCATGGGTGCTGGGGATAAAATAAGCACTACTGCACTTAGGTGGTAGTGTGGGGGTTAATATATATTAAAAAAAAGAGAAAAAAAAGAAAATAAACAGGAATTAAAAAAAACAGGTGTGCTTGCCCTTTGAGGTGAAGGGCAGTGTTTGTCACTGGCCACCTGGGTGTTTTCCTATCTTCCTGGTGGTGGAAATTGAAAAAAAAACTGGAATGTCACACCTGCACACATACAACATGGGTGCTGGGGGAAAAAATAAGCACTACCACAGTTAGGCGGTAGTGTGGGGGTTAAAAAAAAACTGGAATGTCACACCTGCACACACACAACATGGGTGCTGGGGGAAAAAATAAGCACTACCACAGTTAGGTGGTAGTGTGGGGGTAAAACAACAAAAAAAGAACAGGAGTGTCAAACATCCTGCTTACTGTGAGAGCTGGCACTGAGGGAGCTGGATCCACATCAACAACTCTCTACTTGTAAATAAAGGATGATTTGGTGACGGGATACCAGCCTCTCTGGAGTTATATCAGAATAGTAGGAAAAAAACCAGGAATGTCAGAGGTTCTGTTCAATCTGAGAGCTGGCTCCAAGGGAGCTGGATCAGTGTCAAGTGCTCTCCACATGAGCTGGTGACGGGATACTGGCCTCTGTGGAGTTATTTCAGGGTGTGCTCATTTTTTTAGGCAAACAGGAGCGTTCCTGCACCTGAATGTCAGACAATTCAAGTACTGAGTCTCATGAAGTAGAAAAGTTGCGGAAAGTCCAAGACCAGTGACCCGAACAGTGGGGTGCTGCTGTGAGGTCAGCAGCTATCCTCAGGTAAATAAGGAGAAGGTAAAACCACATGATGCGGGTCCTATACAATACTATCTGTGCATATGATAATGAGACCAGTGACTGGGAAGGATTAATAGAAAGAAGGGGGTGTATTTTCTCAATGTGGGTGAAGGAGGACCATTTCTTCTCCGATTGTAATCGTAAAAAAGATGATCCCACAAACAGGAATGTCAGAGGTTCTGTTCAATCTGAGAGCTGGCTCCAAGGGAGCTGGACCAGTGTCAAGGCCACTCCATGTAAGTAAAGGGTGAAGGGACACCGGCCTCTGTGGAGTTATTTCAAAGAGGGAGGGGTAGTGAGCCAGCAGGTGGAGATGGAAGCTCAGAGACAGATAATGACAGTTAGACAAAGAGATGGATGATGGTGTGCCAGGGCGAAACAAGGTTTTCTAGAAGTTTTTTTTAAAATGGCTTTTCTGCTTTCTGTTGCTTTTGTTCTTTATCTCACTTTGCTAAATGCTGACACGTATTTTAGCTGACCTGGTATCCGTAAGGAACAGGCTTGGAGTCATTGGGAGCAGATCTGGGCACCACACCTCTATCAGGATTCATAAGCCTGGAAGGAAACACAGATTTCCCAAAGGGATACCTGGACACCAAGCAGTAAGCCAAGAGAATAAATGAAACAAATTAGTGTTATGTTCTCTGGAATATACCAAAGTAAAGGGCATTTATTTAAAGTTTTCAAGACATTAAGATCAACTGGAATTTAAAGTGGGAATTTTATTGGGAATTAATACAATGGGGTTACAACAGAAGGTACGAGAGGACTATTCCGAAGAAGGGTCTCTCGACCCGAAATGTTAACTGATTTCTCTCCTCAGATGCTGCCAGACCTGCTGAGCTTTTCCAGCAATTGCTGATTTTGTCACAACAGGAGTCAGATGGTACCTTTCAAGCTAACACTCTAAGGCACATTTTAGCATGCATGAACCTTGAACAGCCTAAGGGTCCATGTCAGCAGAAAAGATTGGAGAGGAACCTTGTACACTCTCAGGCTTGTATCAACCTTGGAGGGCAGACTAGAAAGTTAAAAAAAAAATTCCTGCAGCCAGGATAAGTGGAAGACCTGAGATGGATGATTCCTGTTTACTGTACAAAAATGAAATGCAAACAACATATGTGTATATCATTGCAGAGGGATAAAAATAGATTATTTTCTGTATGTGTTGGGCCGATCCAAGGCAGACTCTATCTCCCTCTGAGGTTACTTGAATAAAGACAAGATTAACCTGCTTACCTCAGTACTTTTGCAATAAAGAAACTGCAACAAACTGAAAAGATAGGTCAAGAGAAACCATTTCCACTAAGTGGGGACTTCTTGGACAAGGGGTCACAGTCAAAGAAGTAAGAACTGGACGTGTCAGGCGTGAAATTAAGATACAAATCTCCAAGGAAAAGATGGTCGAGTTTAACAGTTCTCCTTTGCAAACCCTCTTGTGGTGTAGTGTACCAGCAGACACTCAGACAAAGCCCCACCATCAGCGGCTGTCTTTGTGTGGGATCATATTTCTATCAGGCAGCTGTCATTCGTTGCATCGCCCTGGGAAAGCTGCTTTAATTAATTGTCTTTCGAAATTGTTCTTTCTTTTAATTTTATTGGTGGGAGAATTATAAATTGAATAAATCGGTTTCTGGCAAGCTTGCTGAAGAGCTGAGGTGACAAATCATTTTCACGAGCCTGTTGGCGGTCGCAGAGTCGATTTGAAAGCTCAATTCATCATTCGCAAACATTTTAATTCTCCATGCAGAATGTAAGCGCTGCTCTATAAATCTGGACTGTTGTACTGCAAGGTGACATGCAGCGTTGGCCAACTCACTCCATGATGTAGCTCGTGCACTTAAGTGAAATTAGTATTGTCTTCTTTCAAAATGTTCCCATTTCTTCATTCCTACTTTCTATTGTAATTTTGTTAAATGCTGAAATTATTTCAATTGCAGTGTGCTTCTATGACAAACTCAACTATAATCTGTCTAGTGGAGTTCTAAAGCATGTCTTGAAATGTGCTTTTCACTGGTAATTGGTCAGCAAAAGCATTTCATGGGGGTTATTTTCCAGAGGAATACTGTAGAAACGCAGCGAGAATATCTGCCCGAAACTGGAATACACGGTTATTATCTCCATGTTACATAAAGCTGCACTGGAGAAGGTGCGAAATGAAAATGGTTTTGTTTTATTCATTCATGGGATGTGGGCGTTACTGGCCGGGCCAGCAATTATCAGCATGACAGCAAGACTGAGAGGTTAAAGCTATCGAGGGAGGCCAAACAGATCATGGCTGCTTCCTCCAGAAAGGGAAAAGCTGAGCGTGACTTAGTGAGTGCTTTAAAATTGCAACAACCTTGTTTCTAATCTGCTCTATTTTTCAATTCATGGGATGGTCCAAAATTAGGGATCACAACTGTAAGATAGTCAATATTAAATTCAAAAAGGGATTCGAGAGGGATTTGTTACTGAAAGCCTGCTAGGAGTATAGAACTCGCTAGCACATGGATTAGTTGAGGTGATTGGATAGAGATGCATTGAAAGGAAAGCCGAAAGGGGAAAGAATTGAAGGATATGCTGATAAAGAGAAACCAAGCTGGATGGGAGATTGCTTGCCTGGAATTTAAAACCATAAAATTTTAGGAGCAGCATTAGACCATTCGGCCCAGCAAGTCTGCTCTGCCATTTGGTCATGGTTGATAGGTTTCTCTAACCCATTCTTCTGACTTCTCCCCTTAACCCTTGGCCCCATTGCCACTCAGGAACCTATCTATCTCTGTCTGAAATACGCTCAATGGCTTGGCCTCCAAAGCAGTGAGATTCACAGATTCATCAACCTCTGGCTGAAGAAATTCCTCATCATCTCAGTTCTGGAGGGTCATCTCTTGACCTTGAGGCTGTACCTTTGGGATAAAGCAATACGGGACACCAGTAGGGATGAGTGGCCTGATTCTATGCTGCGAATTGGAAGTAATTAATAATTCTGGAGTGCAGTTTGTTGGAAGTCTGAATCAGCTACCTCAGTGTCTGGTCTTACTGCTTCAGAGTTGAGGAAACATAAAATGAAGCAAAATAGCAACAACTGAGCCAAGTTCTAAATTCAAAATCAACCACACTTATACAACCTGTCACTGTAATTTGCCCTCCTGGAATTCTGCTGAATTTGGGTATATCCCCTGCAAATTGAGCATATCTATTGTGAGATTCAGCACTCAAAGCTGAACTCAGTATGCTAGATGGCATCCATCTGAACCTCCTCAGTTTTGAACTCCCAACCCTTCACCTTTGAACTCTCAACCCCTCACCTTTGAACTCCTAACTCCTCACCTTTGAACTCCCATCTCCTTGCGATAAAAGCTAATATCATAACCCGTTTAATTTTTGTTCCTGTGCTTTGTCAGGTCTCATACTTGTCCACATTGACCTTCATCTGCAAAAGGTCACGGGCCATTACTCTGTCTCTGCTCCTCTGTAACTGCCTACTCCAATCGCATAACTCATTGCCCCTCCTCACTTAGCATCACCATTTATCCTCTAACCTTCCTTTCAAGATTTAATTGATGTGGCAAAAACAGTCACGGATCCTGGTAGACATCACTTTTCAAATTCACCTAGCCAGGCCCATTCCCCTACTCTATTACTCCACATATGCCCTGACTAATGCACCAAACCTACACATCCCTGAACATTATGGGCAATTTAGCTTTGGCCAATTCACCGTCTTCTGAGAGTCGGTGTGGACTTGTTGGGCCAAATGGCCTGTTTCCACACTATAGCGATTCTATGATGACTTCAATATTGTCCGTTTTAACTCCTCCTCCCCCCTGTCGCGAGCATAAAAATAATCATCTTCCAGCTCCTCTCAGTACTGAAGAAGAGCCATACTTGACTTGAAACGTTGACTCAGTTTCGCTCTCCACAGATGCTGCCAGACCTGCTGAGATTCTGACTCTGTCAGCTCTTGCCGCCATTGTTGACAGACAATATTCAAGACACATTTCAAGGCTCTGAAGAAAGATGAGGTTGCCACAGTCTTACTAGATGATAGAGTTGTTCTCTCATTCGACAGAGAGAGAGAGACAACTGGTAAAACAAACAAGGGCAAGATTTATACAAGGAACAGTAGAGCCTTATGTAGTGTGTTAGAATGGATACACCTAGGGGTTCAGGTATATAATTCTTTGAAGTTTGCATAATGTGTCGACAGGGTGGTTAAGAAGGCGTTGAGCATGCTTGCCTTCATTGCTCAAAGCTTTGAGTTGAGGAGTTGAGACATTATGTTGAGGCTGTACAGGACATTGGTGAGGCCCATTCTGGAATACTGTGTCCAGTTCTGTTATACGAAGGCTGTTACCAAGCTGGAGAGGGTTCAGAAGAGATTTAACAGGATGTTGCTGGGAAAGGAGGGTTTGATTTATAAGGAGAGGTTGGGACTTTTTCATTGGGGCATAGGAGGTTGAGGGTTGATTTTAAGAAGGTTTATGAAATCATGAGGGGTTAGATAAGGTGAATGGCAGGTGTCTTCTCCTGAGGGTGGGAGATTTCAAGACTGAGGGCATATTTTTCAGATGAGAGGAGAAAGATTTAAAAGAGGCATGAAGGGCAACATTTTTACACATTGGTTTGTGTGTGGAATGAACTTCCAGAGAAAGTGGTGGATGCAGGTACAGTTGCAATATGTAAATGATACTCAGAGAAGTACACGGATAGGAAAGGTTTGGAGGGATATGGGCCAGGAGCAGGCAGGTGAGACCAATTTAGCTTGGGATTATGATCGGTACGGACCGAAGGCTCTGTTTCCGTGCTGTCTGACTCTGTGGTGGTGGTTTTACCTGCCTCAGGTGAGGGGAGATGTTGAAAAGGAGAATCCTTTAACAATTATCTCAGCTGGTGTGGCAATCGAACTCATGGATGTTGGTGTCACTCTGCATTACCAACGAGCTATGCAGCCAACTGAGCAAGTCAACGTCACCACATGAACTGTGCCTCTCCTTCCCCTGGGACTGATCGATCTCCTGCACTTGGTGTTTACTGTTTTGTATCTGGGCACTCGCTTGTCGGGAAAGATAGCCAAGTGAGGGTTATCCCTGACAAAACAATCCAGACTCTTGGGATTGACATTCAATTTAATTCAGCAAATGTGGAATAAAAAAAACTTGTAAAAGCTCACTCTGTCATGACTGAATTGTCGTAAAAACTTGTCCAGTCCACTGATGTCCTTTTAGGGAAGGACATTTACCACCCTCACCCCACTTCAAGCCACAGGCTCTCAAAACTTGTGGAATCCTAGAATCCCTCCAGTGTGCCCATTCAGCCCATTGAATCTGCTCGGCTATCCAAAGAGGTCAAGGCTGATCTGCTTTTCCCCCGAAACTCTTTGATACCCTGATTGACTAAAACTCTATTGCAGCATTGAGTGTAGTTAATGACCTAATTTTGGCAGTCCCATGTGGTTAAGAACTCCACAGATCCTTACCTGGTCTGGCCGAGAGGTGCCATCAGACACATTGCAGAATGGTTGACTCTTAAATGCCCTCAAAATGGCCGAATATAGCCTCCTCTCCTCTGCCAAACACCCCCCAGGGAGGTGAGGAAGACAGCTCATCACCTTTTCAATGGCAATTAGGGATTAGGGACAGCCGCATTCCACAAATGAAAGTGCTAAAAGCAGTGTGTAAGTGAGATGTTGAACATACAGAATCTCTACAGTGTGAAAACAGGCCATTCAGCCCATTGAGTCACACCAACCCTCTGAAGAGCATCTCACCCCGTCCCTGTATTTCCCATGGCTAACCCACCTAACCTGCACTTCCTCCAAGACACAATGGGGCAATTTAACACGACCAATTCACCTATCCTACATGGCTTTGTGGGAGGAAACTAGAGCACTCGGAGGAAACCCACACAGACATGGGGAGAATGTGCAAACTCCACACAGACAGTCGCCTGAGGCTGGAATCAAATCCAGGTCCCTGGCGCCGTGAGGCAGCAGTATTAAACACTGGGCTACCGTGGTGCCCATGTTATGGCCCATGTGCCATGTGTTCAACATTGCAAAGCAGGCACCAGACCCACTCCACTTCACATTCCTAAACAGAGCGCATCTCACTTCTTCCAAACGAAAGCTAAAAGGCTATTCCTGGTGAACTTGTGAGCACCACTTTGTGAAGTGCAATAGCATTGTTGGGTAAAGTTGTTAAACCAGTAAACTTTTGCACCTTTGGGTTAGTAGTTGTTTAATCAGGTGTTGTAACATTTCTTTGGAAATTTCAAGGACTGTTTGTACTGTACTGAGAATGATAAGGTTTTGAGACAAATGTTGCAAGGGAGTTGGAGTAGGAGGTGGTCTGCATATGGCCAAAATCTGTCTATAGTAGCTGCTTAGTTTTTTCTTCTGTGTCCATTCACGGGAAAATTTTAACTTGCTTTCGATCCATTCAGTTCCATTCCTCCTGTTCCCTCTGAGATCCTATTTACCCAGCTTCTCATCTTGTTCCTGTACCCCTCCCCCTTGCCCACCCCCAATCTTCAGTCAGACTGCAATTTCTTCCCCCATCTACAGAACCTCACCTCACCCCACGTCAAACCACAGGCTGTCAATACTCATAGAATCCCTACAGGATGGAAGCAGGCCATTCGGCCCATCAAGTCCACACTGACTTTCCAAAGAGCATCCCACCAAGACCCTATCTCTGTAACTCTGCATTTCGCGTGGCCTATCCAGCTAGCCCGTGGGCAATGTAGCATGGCTAATCCACCTAACCTGCACATCGTCGGACTCCTGAGCCTTTTACTGTCTCGCTGCCTACTTAGATTTGAAGCATTCTTTGATAGCCTCTAGTGTATTATGCACATTCAGGAAGCATTCCTTTGAAACCGTTACATGACATTCCTGTAACAGTACCTTCGGGTATTCCCTCTGGGTGATAGAGTCAGTGTAGTGTGTTCAGTCAATCAGTCATACATGTCATGCATCAATAAGCACAGAGATCTGACTATGTATATATTTTATATCAAATTGTTAGTGTTGTTCATAAAATTCAAGACATCTGTCTCAGTAAGAACCCAATCTCTGTGGCATACATTACATGAGCTATTATATGGGGCAGCACGTAGACCTATCATACTGACAGTGTTATTTAATCCAATTAACCTCTGCAGTCTATATCTACCTCTCTGTATCCATTTTACATTCTCCAAAGAGCTCATGGAAACGTCAGCAGGCCTGTACCTCACCCCCAAGATATTATCCGGGCCTAATCTTGCCAACCTCAGCCTTGTTCTTCTTACTCCATCCATGATAGTGCCCTTTGTACCACCACTCGATCAGCAATCATCTCAAAGCTAGCACACACAGCTGCCACTGTGCATCAGTGGAGCAGGGAGGGCATGGTGAAGGGGGTACCAATCAAGCGGGCGTCTTAATCCTGCAGTGATGTGGAGCTCCTTGAATGTTGTTGGAGCTACACTCATCCAGCCATGTGGAGAGTATTTGATTACACTCCTAACTGGTGCCTTATAGGCAGCAGTCAGGTATTTAGGAGTGGGTGTCAGAGCTATCTGATAATTATAAGCCCTGTAGATTTGATAGGGACCTTTCACTGTGGCAGTGGATTCTGGGTATGTCTTTCATCCATTTGGTTTCTTGGTTTCCTCACTTCCTCCCCCTCCGTCTCTCTCCCTCTCTCTCTCTCTCTCTCTCAGTCTCTGGCTCTCTGTCTGTCTGTCTGTCTCTCTCTCTCTCTCTTTCTCTCTCTCCCTCTCTCGCTCTCCAGGATGCTTATCCATTTCCCTTTGGGAAACCCTTGATCACATCCACTTCTCTCACACTCTCGGGCAGCGGCGTCTTAACCACTCGGTGCGTGACAAAATTCTGAACACTCAGACAGGGGAACGAAAGAAAGGAGAAAAGAGAAAAATGAAGGAAAGAAAGCAAATAATGGAGGTGGAGGGGGAGAGCAACAATGAGAAACGGAGAGGAAAAGATGGTGGCAACAGAAAGGGCGAGAAAAAGGGGAAAAGGGACAGAAATGATGAAAGGGTTTGGAGGAAAAGGGCAAAGCACAGGTATTACCATCACACTTGAATAGTTTTGTTGATGCAACATTGGCTGGAAATAAGCTTTTATTCCTCTTTCTCTTGACTTTAAAACTGTGAACAGTTGTCCCCAGGCATGGGTCTGTATGTGGATGGTAACCTAAGGTTGAACGACACCTTTTTGGCTGGTTTGGATAGTGCCAGTTTTCAGAGCCTGTCCCCAATGTCCAGTGGAAATCTCTTCACGCTGACTTGCGGCAGGTGATTAGCTGGGAGCTGTAATTCCTGTGGTTGCCAGGAGACCATGACTCAGTGGCTCTCATGATAACCGGAGAGTTTTGGTGACTCAGAGCTTTCGAAAAGAGACTGCAGAAACACTTATAAATTTGATCAGGGAGGTGGAGGCAATGCCGGTCAGTGTTCAGGCGAGTCAAAGGATGTCCTCTGACAAGCTCGACGAAGACCTGGGTAACAACAGGCAGCCAGTGAGCTGCTCTGTGCTTGGCATAGCAAGACTCAACCAAGATTCAGTGAGTATCCCCAGCTCTGGGCTTTGCAACAGTTGTGTTTGCGTGTACGAATTACTGCCCCTCTCCGTTGGGTGCCGGCGTGTGTGTCAGTTATGACTCGGGGGCAGCACACTCACCTCTGAGTCAGAATGTTGTGGGTTCAAGGCTGATTCCAGGACTTGAATCATGGAAATCAAGACTGATTCTCCCGGGGAGTGCCGGACTATTTGAGGTGTGGTTTATCTGAAAAAGATCTCGCCTGAAGCCCTGTCAGGTAGATTTAAGGGAATTCTCATCTCCCCAAAGTGAAAGTCAATGGCCCAGAAAGTAACTTGCTCCCCACCCCACAACCATAATATCCTGCAAGGATGCTGTGTGGGTGAAGAGCTAATCTGTGTTCAATTGGAAAAGAAACAATGATTTTTCTTGCATTGCAAGTGGTAAAGTCAAATTAATGATAAAGCTTATATTGCAAATACCAATTCCAGGCTATTACTCTGTCTGTTGACAACGCTCCAAACTGTCCCATGGGACTCCGGGAATCCAAGCATAATCTCCAGGACATTCCAGGGAGAAAGATCTCAGAGGCAGTGTGGAGCCTTAGAATGACGTCAGCACACGCGATTGTTTGGTTGTGCCACTGATGGCCCTCTGCATGAGTAGGTCACTCAGTCTCCACCCCCTCCCACCTCCTGCCACACTAGCCCTGTAGGCGAATGTAGAGGAGACTGCATCGGGGCTCTACATTGGGGAGACAGGACGCCTCCTCACAGAGCGCTTCAGAGAACTTCTCCGGGACACCCACACCACTAACCCCACCACCTCGTAGCCGAACACTTCAACTCCCCCTCCCACTCCGCCAAAGACATGCAGGTCCTGGGCCTCCTCCATCGCCACTCACTAACCACCCGACGTCTGGAGGAAGAACACCTCATCTTCCGCCTTGGTACCCTCCAGCCCCATGGCATCAATGTGGATTTCATCAGTTTCCTCATTTCCCCTCCCCCCACCTTAATCCCAGATCTAACCTTCCAATTTGGCACCACCCTCATGACCTGTCCAACCTGTCCATCTCTCTTCCCACC